>NC_046157.1:80899885-81249885 GCF_011064425.1 Rattus rattus | reverse complement strand
TGGCGAGTGTGTGTGTGTGTGTGTGTGGGGATAATGTTATTTGTTGTAGCCATTTATACTTCTTCTTCTCCTCCTCTTCTTCCTCCTCCTGCTTCTCCTCCACCTCCTTCTCCAGCCTCATATAGTCCAGACCAGCTTTGAACTCATCATCCTCCTGCCTCTGCCTCCCAGCTTCTGGAATGACAGGTATGGGGTGCCACCCTTAGCATCTCTAGCCATTTGTCTCCTTCCATTTTCCAAGTGTGGCGATGCCCACAGCACAGGCAGAGGACAGCGACACAGGCGGTAGGAAGGGGACCGGGAGCTTCAGTGCTTCAGCGCTCTGGCGCTCACACTAAGCCTTTGCTGGTCCACACACATCCCTCGCCAGCGTTGCCCACCTTCTATTTATTCCCTCCTTTTGGAGCATCCTCCTCCCAAATACTTTGAAGCCGTCTATTTCTTAGCCCCTGAGGTGTGTGGTGTGGGAATTGTGTGATCAGACAGGCACTCCAATGACCCAGAACCAGCACACCCAACCTTTCTCTCTCACCTGCCTTATTTTCCTTACACAACTCAAGTCCAACAAATGTTTACATTCCAAGCTATGCACTCCTGAAGACCCAGGTGAAAGTCCCATCTTCCTGAAACCTTTCTGGTCTCCCTCCTGTTAGCTGCCACCCATGACTTCTATCTTCTCAGAGCTTCTCTCTCCATAGGCATCCTCCTCGTGGGACTAAAGGGATTGCCTTGGGTCCTCAGGCCCCTAGCCCTCAGGCCCTCAGGCACCCAAGGTCAGAGACTCAGTCCTACATCTTTTGTGTAACAGTGGTTGGCCCTTGAATAGACGGCAGAAGCACCCAGTTGTTCCTAATGTCTTCTCATCTCATCCCTCTGTTTCTTACCAAGCCTCCTTCTGCCTTCCCAAAGAGTCGGTCTGTTCCAGATTAACTCCCCACAACCAAGGCATGCATCGGTCTTGTCTACAGACCCGCTTTTCTGAGAAAGCCTTCATGCCAGACAACTGCCCATCAGTCATTGACTATGGAAAGCCTCTTCCTGGGCCCCTAGCACCAACCATGACAGGATTTGTCTTAACCAGTCTCCACACAGGGTGCTCAGTGTCAGGGGGCTGCTTGTCACCGGCTTGCCATTTCCCTGGTCTCAGGTCGCTGTGCTTACCCACCCTCACTCCCAACTTCCCTCTCCCCGGAAATGTCCTCAGCAGCAGACCATAGCAATCCTGACCTTTCACCTCAGACGCCCGGAAAAAGTTTCTGTTTTCCTCTTCAGTTCTCTGAAGGATGAGAGGATTGAGGACACACGATCTGGTTAAAATTACTTATTGATTTCTTGAGCAAATGTACCCCTGATGTCTGCTGCCTCTGAGACCACGCTCTTCCTCCCAGAGGCTGGCTATCGACCTGCCAGTCATCCTTATTGGTCTATGGTGCTGTTCCCTAACTGTCCCCACACCCCCAGAGTGCCAGAGCTCACAGACCTCTTTTCTCTGCCTCCTGTAGGCCTGACTTTAGAGAGGAGCCACTCCCTCTCCACAGAGAGCAGGCTTTGCTATTGTTCTGCCTTTTGTCTCCTGTCTTAGCCTCCAGCCTCAATGACTGGTAAGTATCTTGCCACTCCACAGTGTCAGGAAGAGTGGTGGTAGCTGGGACACCTGCAGAGTGGGTGCCCTTGCTGACTGCTGCTCCCTGGGGGTCTTCATTACCTCCTATGAGACAAACCCATCCAGCAACCTCAACACATTCCTGTGGTTTCCTTGGCTCGGCTGCTACTGTCAGCTCCCAGAGAGCAGGTGTTTGAGGGAGTGAGGACCAGCATAGGCAGGTTTGGGGACGGCTCGAATGAGGCTAGCCGGAGCAGGGGAGGCAGCCTAGAGGCCAAGACTGACAGATGGGGAGCCCAAGGGCAGCTGTACCTCACATCACATGACCCAGCTGCTGTCACCCATGTCTCACTCCCATCTGCATCCTGGTACTCTCAGACACTTACCCTCAGAGGCCCAGAGCAACCTTGCCTCATGCTCACCCTGCCTGGACCATACGCTGTGGCATAGCCGTGGCAGGTGTAAGGATAAGCTCTGTTACCTTAGCCTGCCAATCTCTCTCCTCAGCCCAAGACAGGAACATCTTCTCCAGGGCCCTGAAAGGCCAGTGCCATCTATCCTGTCATCCCTGTGCGGGAGTCCCTCCCAGAGTTGAAAGCCTGCTACAAGTTCTGCCTATCCGAGCCCCACACTGGGTTATGCCTGCTCCCATAGAAAGTGGGGCTCACTTTCTGTGTAGGTGACTCTGCTTATGGACTTTAAGCACAGAGGCCACAACAGGGCACTGCAGTGGGTGCTGTGCCACCTCATGAGCCAGAGTGACATACTTCAGAACTTGATTGGGGTGTGGTGTCTAAGAGGGGACTCCAGATACTCTCGGGTCCTTGTCTGAAGAATGTTCTCCCTCTACCTGGGGAAATTATCTTCTTGGACAGAGTGTGCAGCTTTGGGAGGGACACACATGGGTCAAAGAGAAGGGACACCATCTGAGTCAGCCAGAACAGCTGTTTCCACCCTGGTGAGCATGGGGTGAAAGGTCACAGCCAGGTCACCCTGGTGACCATGGGGTGACATTTGTCACAGACAGATAACCCTGGTGACCAGGGGGTTACAGGTGTTACAGCCAAATCATCTTGATGACTATGGGGTGATAGTTGTCACAGCCAGATCACCCTGGTGACCATGGGGTGAAAGATCACAGCCAGATCACCCTGGTGATCAGGGGGTGACAGGTGTGGCAGCCAGATCACCTTAATGACTCATGGGATGACAGGTGTCACAGTCAGATCACCTTGGTGACTATGGAGTGACAGTTGTCATAGACAGATCACCCTAGTGATCATGGGGTGACAGGTGTCACAGATCTTTACATGTGTAAATCTGAGTAACATCCCATGACCATCTACTCACTCTGATTTGTAGGTGAGGGATACGGGCACAGAGGGATTTGCCAAGGGTCAACGCCAGGCCACCTGGACCCCGTGTGAACATGCTGATCCACCCTGGTCTCCACAGGCTGGAAGCTTTCAACACCTGTCAACACCTCTCTGGATCCCCTGGGATCGAATATACTTTTGTTCGTCTTTCAGTTATTCATTCAACAGCCAGTGGGCTCCTGTCTGGGGGGTATTGCTTTGGGTACTGGTGTAGAAGAGTTCCTGCTCACCAGGAGATTCTATGTTACTAAAGTAGATGGAAAACAATGTTAAACAGGAGGTTAGCTCTGGGAGGGACTGACCAATGAGCTCCCCCAAACACAGCATATAAAAACAATAGTTGGGAGTTACTGTGGTTTGAATGACAAATGTCACCCAGGTGCTCATGTCCTTGAACACTTGGCTTCCAGTTGGTGGTGGTGTTTGGGGTGGGTGTAGTACTCTTAGGACATTCAACTTGCTGAAGGAAGTAAGCTGTGCACTTGGAGATGGGCTTTAAGAGTTTGACTTCTCGCCCACAGACAAAATGGACTAAGGGGCTCTTTCTCTTGCAACACGTGCCTTTATAGACTTCCTCTCTGGAACCCTGAACCAAATGAACTCTTGCTTCTGTCCTTGGGATATGACATTTTGCTCCCAGCATCAGAAAAGGAACTAATTCGGTGGTGGTTGACTTCAACTGGGCTAGCTCAGGGCTCCCACACAGTTAGTGGGAGCTGACTGTGGTCAAACTAACTTAAGAACTCTCCCACCAGGGGAGTGAGTGCCCTTACTTCTCCAGTGACTTTTCAACTTCAGAGGTACCTAAAACCCTGCACGCGTTCTTGCCTGTTTCGAAAGGTTAGTTTTGAATTATGTGTATGTGTGAATGGGTTTACGCAAACGAGTGCAGTTGCCCACAGAGGCCACAGAGGAGGAACTCTGATGCCTTGTAGCTGAAGTTAAAGGTGCTTGCGAGCCAACCTACAGGTGTGCAAGGAGCTGAACTCAGGTCCTCTGCAAGAGCAGTATGTGCTCTGAACTCCCGAGCTGTCTTTCCAGCCCTCTCTTCCTTCGTCTTATGTTCCTATAAATAACAGAGTGGATCCTGGGTAAAGCAAGCTTCCAGGAAGAATAAGCTCCAGTCTTTTCCTGGGGTGTCGCCCTGGAGAAGACACCAGGGATGGAACAAGTGGAAGAGGAGGGTCAGGACCATGGTTGCTTGGGTGCCCTATTCTTTCTAAAGCATGCATCTATGTTTCCTTGGTTGCTCTCGTGCCCTTGCTGGCCGTATTATTGTGCTTCCTGATTCTTCTCTTTCGGGAGCACAGGGGTGGAGACTGCTGTGAGGTTGAGATCAGAGGAAACTGGAGAACCGGCCATACCCATATTGCTCACTGTCTCTATATATCTATGGTACAGAAAGTATATATACTGCAGTGATCAGAGGATACAGCTCATGCAGAAGACAGGACGTACCCAGCACTCTCTCAGAAGTGGGGAGCTGAACAAGAGGCCTGTGAGGTGTGATGGGGAAGGCTCTAAGATCCTGTGGAAGGAGTCCATTAGTCAGAGAATGTCCAGAGCTACAGAAAGACTAAGAACACAGACACTTGGTTCCCTTCTGGCAGCAGTCACACCAACTGCCATCGAGAAGAGCACTGTGTGGCAAATAGTCTTGCACTGCTGGTAGACAGCTAGGGGCAGCTAGGGCAGTTGGAGTGCTGTTGGATACTGTGACTGGTACCAGGAGCCATGAGACACGGCTCTAGGCTTAAAGAGAAGAGGGGACAGAGGACGATAAGCATGGTGAAACTGTAGATATAGGGCAGGGGTGCTGAAGACACACTAAGGCATCCCAGCCTGAGACCAGGAGAACCCCTGCCTACTTCATTCACCTTCCAGTTGGGAGCTTAGCTAGCAATGGGGGCTCACTGGAGCTAGATGGGAATTTATTTAATGCTCTGAACATTTCTACACTCAGTGGGCACAGAGAAGGCCATGAATCATTCCTCCAGAGCCTGCGCTGGAGCCTATCACCCAGCAATGACACATCTGATCCCCAGGTCTTCCACTGTAGTGCCTGTAGCTCCCTCGGTGCAATGACTCTGGCAGGGTCTGAATCTGGTCATGGTGACCCCCCAACCCCCAAGCCTGGTGCATCAGATCACCATTGATGTGGAGGGCGCCATCCTGAGGCAGAGGGGAGATAAAGCCTTCCATGACAACATGCCGGCGACTTACAGGCCCCTCCTGGTCTTGGAAACTCGTGCTTTTTCTAGATAGGATTGGTTGTAAATTTGAATAATCTTCCCCAAGAATCTCCAGAAACCACTTAAAAAACAAACGGAAGGAAAACAATAATGATGATTAAAATAAAACAAAACAAAACTCTCTGGTATGCACGGCGATGAGCTTGTGCTCTGGAGTCAGGCTGTGTGGGATGAGAGCCCAACCTTAGCCCTTGTAGGCTGAATGGCTTTGGCCAGTGACTTCACCTCTCTCTATGCGCAGTTCTGAGCTCCAACTGAGCTGATGGGGATGCCCTTGCTTTAGGGAGGATGGTGAGGAAAACAGACACTAAGAAAGCCGAGTGCTTAGATGGGCAAGTGGTTAGACAGGGAGGGATTCAGAAAGATTGGTTGTTCTTTTTATCTATGCTTAATGGTTTCTCTGGCTCTCTGGTGACAACTGGAGAGCTGACAACGACCATAAGGCTCCTGTCACTCCCAGTCTTCTTGGGGACCCTGGGAAGCACTCGTGCAAACATGCTTCATTGATATATCCCTATTCAGTCACTTGCTCAGCGGGCATTTACAAAGTCCCCTCCTACTGGTCACTGCTCATGGCCACGCAGGTATGGGGACCCCTGTCCTTACCTTCACTCTTCCTCCTGACCTTGAAGAAGAAAGGAGACCACCTCTTACCATCTGCTTGCTCTGTGCCTAGTAGAGAGTCGAGGACACCTGGAGGGTCACCACAGAGTGCAGAGAGGGGCATGGATAGCTTCTGGATGACTGAGATTCAGACTCCTACAGGCTGATTCCTGAGGACTTGGTGCACCTCTTACCACACACAGAGAATGAGTACGCTGTGTCCCTCCATTCTCAGCGGACTGTCACCGCCTTCACACGCAGGTGCAGAGGTGAACCTGCTGCCGTCTGCGTCCACCTCCACCCTGGGAGCCTTCTCCTTCCCCTGCCACGTGAGAGCCTGGGTCATTTCCTTTGTGATCCATGGCTGCTAGTGTGACCGTTAGCCAGAACTGTGACACAGGTCCAGGCTTCAGTCTTCATGTACTCCAGAGCCCAGACCCAGAGAGCAGGAGGGGCTGGAGGTCGTCAGTTCAGAGGCAAGGCAATTACAGGCGCTTCTAACCTTGATGCCTCAGTTGGTCACCAGAATACGTTCAATATCTAGGAGGGTCTGAGACCTCACCTCATGTGTCTGAAGAACGTAAGAAATGTCCCTTCTTGGCAGATCGTGGTGGCTCAAAGCATCGTTTCCCAAGGACAGAATTCTGGAACATTCTCCAAATTATACTAGTCTCTCAGTCTCTCTCTCTCTCTCTCTCTCTCTCTCTCTCTCTCTCTCTCTCTCTCTCTCTCTCTCCCTCTCTCTCCCTCTCCCTCTCCCCCTTCCGCACTCTCTCCCCCCACCTTCTCTCTCTCCCTCGTGTGTGTGTCTGCCTACTATCTGTCCATCTGTCTTGCCTTCCTCTCGTCACTGGAGATCAATCCCAGAACATTGGTGCCATTCGCATCCCCGAGCCCCAATCCACCTCTTCATTTTTATGGCTTTCTAGAACCATCTCCCACCTCCAGAAGTTAGATTTCTGAAGAGAATTGATATTTGCACAGCTAAGGGGTCTTCCATATCAAGAGATGCTGGGTCTCGTGGTGGTGCCCACTTGCAATCCCAGTACTCAGGAGGCTGAGGCAGGAAGGATTAAGAGTTGGAGACCAGTCTAGGTGAAACAGACAGACAGACAGACAAATGCGTGCATGTGCACTCGTGCGCATGCACACACACACACACACACACAGACACACACACACACACACAGGCACACACACACACACACACACACACACACAGCAGGGAAGAATGTATGTGGGGAGATTAATGTACCCTAGGGAAAGACTCAGAGGTCTGTCCTTAGAAAAGGATCCTTTGCCTTCAGGAACCCTATCATAGAGTCTGCACAGGAGGGAGAATCTGCACCTTCTTAGCACACAGGACACTTGAGGGTCCCATCTGCCACTATGCGCTGTCCCTAAGAGCCTTCTTCCTTAGTGGAATATCCACTGCTCGTACATCTGCTGTGCTTAGTAACTTCTCAGATCCCGAGTACTGCACTGGGCCTTGTCTCTCAGTGGAGAGTCTTTGCCTCTGAGCCCAGAGGCAGCTTGGACCCTTGTAAGACTTCAGCAAACACTGGTCAAGGGAACAGGGGACATGGAGGCTTTTAGAGACCATTCCAATGCACCAGCTTGCATCGAAAATCAGTGGCTGTGGTCCACGGTGTCAGGTGAAGGTCTGATGCTCCGATCAACCATTCGGGCAAAGCGATGCAATTCCCGTATTTGTGCAGAGTTCCTCAGAGAAGCCACATCCTACATAGACATCTGAATGCACTGAGTGCTTTCTGAGTTGGAAGGAGCATGGAGTCCAAAGCCATTCACCTTGGGGAATCACACATCAGCCAGTTTAATCTAAGTGTCTGTTAGACATTATCTCCACTTTATTGATAAAGACATCGGAACCCAGCATGCAACATGCATCTGTAACCCCAGCACTTGGGAGACAGAGGCAGGAGGATTGACAGGAATGCGAAGCCATCCTAGTCTACAGAGCAAATTCCCAGCACGAATAGAAAAGCCACATTTCAAGAAATGGTACTTAAGTTATTTGTAGGCAAACTGGAGAGGCAGATGGCCCTGCAGTTAAGAAGTTCTTGCAGAAGACCTGAACTGGGTTCCCAGCATCTACAATGGGTGCTTAATAAACACTTGTAACTCTAGCTCCAAGGGACCCAACATAATTTTCTGGCTTCCAAGGGGGCCCACACACACAGACACACATTCATAATAAATAAACAAACATCACATTGAGCGTGTAAGTGGGCAGCTGTCCTGTGGTAGAACCTAGCTAGTCTCATCCCTTGTTTGTTCTCTTGTGCATTTCCAGTGGATTGCTCTGGTCACAGTATCATGGCTGTTAGCATGACAGCTTCAGGGAGCTGTGAGCCTCAGCCTTCAGTGCAGCAGTAGTGACGCAGTGAAACCCAGGAAGGGGCAGAATGTTTATTTCCTATCTGGGCTATACCAAGTTACTGCAGACTTATTCCCATAGGTTTCCTTATCCCCGTGACCTGGCAGGCTTAATTATTTTAGCTCACGGTTTTAGAGGGTTCAGCCCATGGTCACTGGGATCCCTGGTTTCTGAACTTGTAAGGCAGATCAGCCCAGCAGCATTCACGGTGCAACATAGAGGAAGAGACCAGGGCAGGATATAGCCACCCAGGGCATATCCACTTTGACCCACTTCCTCTCAGTAAACCCTGCTCCCAGGAACACCACCATACCATGGATCCACCATGAGATTAAGCTATCGACCAGGTCAGGGCCTTAAAGATCTGCGGACTCTCAGGATGCAGTCACAGACACCCAGGGCTCCGCTACACTAATCTCTCAGGCTTTACTCAATTCAATGAGGCTGACAGTCAAAATGAATCACTACTGTTGATGACTTAAAATAGCTTGAATCCGGGCTTGGGGGGCGGGGCTGATGATGGCTCAGCAGGTAAAGCCCTTGCAGCCAAACCTGATGACCTGAGTCTGATCTCTGGAACCTAGGCAGTGGAAGGAGAGAAGCAGCCCCTGCAAACTGGTTTCTGACTTCCACACCTGCATTGTGGCATATGCAGGCCCACAGTAAATGCATCCATTTAATTAAAAATAGCTTGAATCTGTTATGCTCCTCAGAGAGTAAATGTCTTAAATTAAGGCCTCTTCCTTGCTTGGCAGCTCCCAGCCTCTGCCTCCCTTCATCTCAGGCCTTTGCCTTCCCTGCCATGATTCTGCCATTCTGACCTCATCGTGCTCTGATGCGGGCACTCATGATTACATGGGGTCCAATGGATAACCCAGAGATCTCCCATATAAAGGCCTTTAATGAATGGAGCCTACAGAATTCTGCTTGCTCCGTAGGGTAACGGAGCCATGGATTGCAGAAGTCAGGTTGCTTGCTTGTCCCCAGCACCAAACCTTGGTCCTTAGTAGGTTGTTTGTGGACCAGAGATTTTGCTCTTAAAGTCCCCCAGGAGCTAGTTGTGATGATGACTCTGAGAGCTGAGAGGGTGAGAAGATCAGTGTCGTGGTAGTGGTCCTGGGAGGTTAATGGCAGAGTCTGTTTCCTCATGCCAGGGCCTGGGCTGGCAGAATCATGTGGAGATGGCTGGTTGTATGTTGAAGAGCTAGGCTAGACAGGGCCAGGGGAGAGACAATAGACATGGCCAGGGAGGGAGATTGAGGATGTTTAGAACCAAGTATTTCAGACATAGGTAAGGATGCACTCGTGAATGGTTAGGTTGGATAACGAACCCATCTGGAGCGCTGTATGAGGGAGCCCCCAGGCTGCTTGGGACGCCAAGCGGCAGGGCCAGCTTTTTGCCTATTGCTCCAGTCCACCTGGTCGACTAAAGAAACTTTTCAAGAAAGAAAGCTTGTGGGGCAGAGCTGTGTGGGGTTGACATTCTATCCTGAGGTGTGTCCACTCTGAGAGGCTGTGCGAGGTCAATGTTGAGCCAGGCACAGCCCGCTGCCAGCTCTGAAAGGCTTGGGGATTCCCTGTGTGGTCTGGGAGCTGGCTGGGCTGGAGAGACACGAGCTGGGAAGGGATGCCAGTCTCTTGCTTTGAGAGGGAAATGCCAAGGGTCTGATATGCCCTGAAGGTTGTTGCCTTCATATCTCTCCCTCTCCCTCCCCTCCCCCTTCTCCCTTCTCCTCCCTGTCCCTTCCTCCCCACTGGGATGGCAGGTGGTGGGTGGCTCCATGCTAGGGCCTTTGTGGGACATCATTGTTGTCACCCCTGATGCTTCCAGTGAGAGACTTTTGATCAATCAGTCACATAGGCAATGGGGCCCTCATCCCAGTCCTGCATCTTAGATTTGACAGCAACCATTGGATTCCTGTAGCTGCCACGTGGCAAAGTGGCCCCTCCAAGAGCTGTGGCAAAGGGTAGACGGGAGAATGTGGGAACTGATTGGAGCTTAGCAAATCCAGAAGAACTGGGTCATAGATTTTCCTTCCTTCCTCTCTTCCTTCTCTCCCCTCTTCTTCCATCTAATTTTCCTGCTTCCTTTCTTCTCTCCCTCCCTTTTATTTTTCTTTCCTTACTTTCTGCTTTCCTTCCTCTCTCCCTTCTGTTCCTTTTAGAGGAGAACTGGAAGCAACTGGTCAGCTATGTCTACTCCAACATCCCTTGGCAATTGCAGCTTACTGCCCAGGACACACAGGCAGGTGCCCACCCACTCCTTATCCTATCTCTGGACTCATTCACTCGGCGAAGATGACGATGACGCCGCCGCCGCCGCCGCCGCCGCCACCCCATTCTCAAAAAACCCAAGTTTGAAATGGATGCAAAATATGAAAGGGACCATTGGCAAGTGTCTCCTTCCGCTCCACAGATGTCATTTAATATACAAAGGAAGGGAGGGAGAGAGGGAGGAAGGAACAGAAGGAGGAGAGAGAGAGAAGAGGCAGAGGAAAGAGATGGAGGGAGGAAGAGATGGGTGAGGGAACAGTGGGGGAGGGGGAAAGGACGGCTGGAGGGAGGGAGGGTGGGAGGAGGGACATGGGGAGGAAGCGATGGAGGGGTAAGGGGAGGGGAAGAGGGAAGGGCAAGTGTAGCATGTTGCGGCTTGTATGTGACACCTGCCAGCTGCTGCTCTGAAGCCACTTCTGTGCTCTGGGACCTCGTGATGGATGCCACCACACAGCCCATTTATTTAACAAATGTGTATCAAGCACCTGTGCTGAGCACCGTGGCGACACATCGCTAAATAATAGATCGGGCATGCCCTTGGGTGCCTTCAGTCTAGTGGGGAGCGAAGGTCTGAGCACAGCCAATTTCAACCGAGGGAAAGAAAGCAAGTGGCGCCCTCATGTGGGAAGGCCGGATCTTAGCCCAAGCCCCAGGCCTGTCCCGGCACTGTTTCATTGTTGACTGGCTTTGTGGGATGGTGGGAGGCGAAGACAAGCAGGCAAGGGGTGGGGGGCACAGTGTGCATTTACCTTCCCACTTAGGAAGGGATGGGCTGCATCGCCATCGGGTAAGCATGGATTGGGTTGCTACCTTGGGAGAAGCAGGCACAGGACGGCCTGGGGCAATAAACTCCCTCAACATCCCCTTGCTGGGCTCCTGTACCATCTGCTTCCCTCTTCTGTGCAGGGTCGCTCAGTTCTGAGCACACACTTACTTGGAGAGGCATCCACGGGGTGTGTGTGTGTGTGTGTGTGTGTGTGTGTGTGTGTGTGTGTGTGTGTGTGTGTGTGTGTGTGTGTGTGTGCGTGTGCAGCACATTGCAGCGTGTTCATGTGAAGAAAAGCCTGGGCTGGGGAGATGACTCAATCAGTAAAGTGCTCGCTGCACATGGTTAGACTTGAGGATTGGGCTCAACCCCCTAGAATCCACTTGAAAAGTGCAAACGTGGAGACTCACACCTGTGACCTCAGTGCTAAGGAGGCAGAGACAGGCAGACCCCTGTGGCTCACTGACCAGCCAACCTAGGATAAAGGGCAAGTCTCAAGTAAAAGTTAGACTTGTCCCTAAAATCAAGATGGATGCTTCGTGCCCAGTGCATCTGAGGCTCACGTTTGACTTCCAAAGTCACAAACACGTGCACCCACACATGAACATGCATGCACACCCCAGGTTGGGGTTGGGCATCCTCTCTCAGAGTTTCACTCTTGACTCACTGATACACTCCTGCTGAAAAACCATAACCACAGCACCAAAGCCAAGGTCGGCCGCCATGGGGGCAATGGTACTTCAGTCTTGACAGGTTAGGACCAAGACACCACAATGTGGAGAAAGCCTAGCTGGAGTACTCAAGGCTTTCGTAAACATCCCATTAGCCACATCCTTCACTGTCACTAAGACCGAGTCCAAATTGCCAACATTGCTAATGGCTCTTGACTCTTGGCAGGGTTCAGAGCTAGGATTTCTATGTCCTTGAGGTTGTCAGTAATAGATATGAAGGTGGAAGGGGCTCCAGGCTCTGGAGGCATGAGCTCAAGGGATGTGGAAGGGAGGCAGACAGATCTTCACCAGTCTGGCCCTAGGCTTGAGCCCATCCTTCTGCACACTTCTGAGAAGTCTTGGTGGGTTATGCATAGCTAGAAGCAATGCTTGGGGATGGTATTTGTACCCTTGAGGCTACGTGCTTGGTGCATCACGTGGTAGGTCCAAGTTCAGTCCTTCCCGGGTCCCGGCCACCCTTACCTCAAGGCACACAGGGTCTCTGGGAAAGAACATGCTAAGAATGATACCTAGACATTGCATGTGTGCATTGGGAACCCTGGAGTAACCCCTTAACAAACTCAAGGCATTTAAATATTCATGTAAGTAACCCCCTAACTCATCCACCAAGCTATACTTAGCTAGAAAGTCAGGCTTGGGGATGGGAGCAAGCCAATGAGTTGCACAATACTAGGAGACGGAAGAGACAACAGGCCCAGAGTGGCCTGGAATGAACGTAGGAACCTAAGAGGTGGGAAGCCTGATCTCCAGGTCCCTACACATAAGAAGGCTCTGTAGAGGGGTCATGGAAGTCCGCTGGGATGGGAAAAATGAAAATAGTTGGAGGAGGGAAGAGACAGACTGACACATGCCCAAGTTTTATACACAGTAAACTCATGTCCCTCAGCCCAACCCTCTCAGCCTATGCAGTCTCTCTTGCTTCACCTCCCCACCATCATCTCATAGGCTGTTGAATACTCCCTACAGGCCGCTCTGGACTTACTTACCTGGCCGCCAGTCAGTGTGAGGCCCCAACACACATATTCACTGGCTGTCTGACTAACAGCAATGCTTTTCTGGATTTGGCAGTAGACAGAGGCTTTCCCGAGTGGGACCTGCAACGTTCTAAAGTATAGACAGGGCTGGGTTTATAATTCACCTGTCTTCACTGATTCCATGGAGGATAGGATCATTTGATCAGCTGGTAAAGAGTTTGCCTGGAGATCTGGATTCAACTTCCATAGCCTAGGTGAAAAGCTTCGGGGGATAGAACATGCTGGAATCCCAGTGTCTTGGAGACAGACAGGTGGATCCTGGGACTCCCTGGGAGATCAGCCCAGACTCTTCAGCAAGCCCAAGGTTGCAATGAGAGACTTTGTC
Organism: Rattus rattus; assembly: GCF_011064425.1. Taxonomy (NCBI): domain Eukaryota; kingdom Metazoa; phylum Chordata; class Mammalia; order Rodentia; family Muridae; genus Rattus; species Rattus rattus. The sequence goes on along the minus strand of NC_046157.1, from coordinate 81,236,523 downwards.
TTAAAAAAAAAACCAAGATGGATGACTCCCACGGAGATGACATCTTAAGTTGATCTCTGGCCTACAAATATACACACGTTTCCACACTCAATCTCTCTGAGGCACACCCAGAGACCAGCACACACACATAGACCCTCTCCTTGGGACACCTTTATCTCTGCTACACTTTGCCATCTCACCTGGAGCAGTGGAGAGGCGAGGAGATGGCCACTTGGCTACACTTACCAATTGCTATATCACAGACTCCTTCCAATAGACAATGACGTGAAAAGCTAGATTCCTATTACTTGTCAGGAGGTGTCCAAGCGCTTGGCTCGTACCTTTTCTAGTTTGTTCTCTCCATCTTTTAGACCTTTGAGAATATTGCAGACCTGAGCTATCTCTTCTCTTCCCTGTTCCTATGGTATGGAGGGGAGGAGAGACATCTTTATAAACAGGTGCACTCGGTGTGACGAATACTACGATTGTGAGGCCCGGCACGCCCTGGGCAGGAGAAGGAGGCTTACTTGCATCATCTTGTGTCTGTGATTAATGAAGGGATTGCCTGCCAGGAGTAGTGACATTTAAGCTAAGCTGAAGTCTGGAGATGCTGCGTGAGCGTTCTCCGGGGAAATGTCAACAAATGGCTATTCACCCAAGCTAAGGCACCAACCACAGCCCAAACTAGTGACAGCATTTGAGTTTGACTTGGTGAGCCAGTATGCTTATCAAGCTCAGTTACAGTGAACGGGGGAGGGGTTAGCTTGCAGCAGCACAGGTGACATCACAGCTGCCACACCACCAGAAAATCCCTTCTCGGCTTGGACGACCATGTCCCCAGTGCTCTGTAGATGAAGGTCTCCCATGCCTTGCAGTTCGCTTCAGCTAAATCTTCATCCATGTGCTTCCGTGTCTTCCAAGACCACACGAAGCTGGGTCAGAGTTTGGTGCTGCTGATTGGCAGGTGCAAGAAACCAAGGCTGGGACCAAAAGTGAGGGCCCACTGACTCTCCCCATCACCTCCTTCTATGAAGTCAGGTCAATAGGCCCGACACTGAAGATCTCCTGTAGGTGGTCACAGCTTCTCTACTGAATATGGTAATGGTTTCAGAAGGCAACGTTGGAGAACATGTGGGTCAGTGGGGCTTACCCAAGTGACTTGGGGATAGGACGGTGGGATTGGGAGGGAAACATTTCACATGCTGGAAAGAGAAGAGGGGAGAGCGTGGCAGTATGGGAAGAGTTTGAAGCACTGAAGGAGTGGGAGAGAAATTCAATGTGGTTCCACACACACTATATAGTCAGACAGGGATAGTGAGACACTGTGCAAGGAATGCACCTTCCTGTGCTAATTCTAGATCTCTTCAGAGAAAGAACCATTTTTTTTGCTCCCTTTTGTGAGTTAATTGAACACCTCAGGGCTGAATATAAATATGAAGTTTAATGTTTGAACGGATAAAACTCATGGGGGTAAAAAATGGCATGTGTGTATAGAAGCCCTAAATATGATCAAGCCTTTTATTATTGAGTTAGGAAATAGCAAAACACAATTTCCTTTGGTAGGTTGGTGTGTGTGATTTTGTGTGTGTGATTTTGTGTGTGTGTGTGTGTGTGTGTGTGTGTGTATTTGCATATGTGGGCACAAGTACAGTGTGTAGATGCGTGTACACATGTACATGTGGTGACTAGAAGTTGATATTGAGCGTCTTCCACATGCTACACCTTCTATTTTGAGGCAAGGTGTCTCCCTGGAACCCAGACCTCGCACACTTGGCTAGTCTAGCCTGCTAGCTTGTTTCATGTAGGGCTCCTGTCTTAGTTAGGGGTTTCCTACTTTGAACAGACATCATGACCAAGTCAACTCTTCTTTTTTTCTATTTTTCGGAGCTGGGGACCGAACCCAGGGCCTTACGCTTGCTAGGCAAGCGCTCTACCACTGAGCTAAATCCCAACCCCGACCAACTCTTATAAGGACAACATTTAACTGGGGCTGGCTTACAGGTTCAGAGGTTCAGTCCATTATCATCAAGGTGGGAACATGACAGCATCCAGGCAGGCATGGTGTAGGAAGAGCTGAGAGTTCTGCATTTTGTTCTGAAGGCAAATAGAAGAAACCTGGCTTCCAGGCAGAGGGTCTTAAAGCCCACACCCACAGGTACACACTTCCCCAACAAGGCTGCACTTTCTAATAGTGCCACTTCCTGTGGGTCAAGCTTACTCAAGCACCACAGGCCCTCACACAGTAGGCCGCTCACCCACAAAGACTGATGGTGGGCTAGCACATCTACCAGGTATTTACAAGTGGTTGGGGTTTTGAACTCTGCACCTTATACTTGCTTAACAAATCTCCCCAGTGAGCCATCACCCCAGCCCAAAGTTAACATCTAAAAACCACTTGGCATTTAAGGCAGATTCAAGTGTTTGCCAATGCTGACTCTCTTGTGTTTGGGGGAGGTTTCACCCAGCCTCTCTGAGAATCTTGTCCTTTCCCTGCATTTGTAACAGGTTCTGTGATGGGATGGTCAGTTGTCCCCGGGGTGACTGGAGAGCCTCCTGAGAATTCTGTGAAAATTCGTAAGTTTGATTTGAAGAATCCATCATGCCACGCCCAAGGATGGGGTCAGAAGAGGGATCATCACCAGGACTGGAGTTCACTCCCACCCGTCTTAGTCCCGTTTCCTATGGCTGTGGTAAAATACTGTTATAAAAGCAACTGTGGGAGAGGGTGCTGTAGGTTACAAAGCTGGAGGGGCAGGCTGTCTAAGCCCTCTGACATCAGACCTGTAGGATTTGGTATCTGCCCTGCTGGCTTTCAGTCTCCCTCTGGTCCATATTTCCTCACTATGCCCACTTCCCTCTCTCTTAGAAAAGTAGTGTATATTCTGTGCTCTTATAAGTTAGAATTACATAATTTGCCTTTTTATTTTGCAGTTAAGAGGTTACCTTGAATCTCTGAAGAAATGTTGGACTTTCACCTTCAAAAGTCTTGAGCCCAAGAAAGTCTATGGGTATTTTATCAACACAGCAGAAGAGTAATTAATACAGAGAAAAGAGTTTTATTTTTGATTAGGGTTTCAGGTTCCAGTTTATCACAGCAAGGAGGTCATGGCAGCGGGAGCTTCAAGGTGTGGGTTCTGTCATATCTATAGTAAGAAACAGAGAACACGCATGCTTGTTCCAGCTTTCTTTTTCCATGCAGACAGTTCAGAATCCCTTGCCTAGGAAATGCTGCCACCCACAGAGGATAGGTCTTCACCATCAATTAACACAATCAAGATACCCATCCCCTGAAGAGTTTGCCCATAAGCTAACATAATCTTGACAATCTGTCACTGAGATTCCTTTCCAGGTGATTCTAGACTCTGTCAAGTTGACAATTAAACTATAAGACTGCCATCAACCTTCATGGCTAGGGACCCTTCCACTGCCCGGTTGCTCAAACACACATATACCTGCTCTAGGCATGGTGTAGCCTCATCTCTTTCTGTGATGCGTCCTACTTCCCTCTGTTACTTTATTCCAAGTTTTCAGTCATTTTCCCTAATGAAACTATCAGGCAGAACTAATCCAAACATCAGCTTAATTAATCAACATTTGGCAGTCTATAACTACATTCTCTGGTCCAAATGACTCGTGACAACTTTCTTAATACAAAACCGAAACATCTACAGGGAACATGGTAGCTTCTCTAGTTGCCAGGAGATTCCCAGCTCCTTAATTTATCTCATATAGTTTAATAAAGTTCCAATAAACCTTTTACCCCCAGGTATGACAGAAAGCATTTTGCTACCAGAAGAATGTCATTATTTTATTTTTAACACAATAGATGGTTAGTGTCTTCGCAGTTTGTGTGTGTTCTAGTCAAGAGCTTTTCCTATTTGGAGACCAGTTAGTCCTATTAGGAAACCGTTCAGCTAAGCTGTTGGGTCAGCAGAACTCTAGGGTCCGTGGCCCTCAGGACAGCCAAAATGTTCCAGGCAGCCCCTGGGTCTCTACTCTTCATTCAGGGCTAAGCTCCCTTCCACAAAGAAGAATGGGGGTGGGTGAGAACTTCCCCCTTTCTCCCTATGCAAACCTTTCTGGTCACAGAAGACCTTCACCTGTCCAAGGCTATCCTTTCTCACAGCAACCTTGGCGATGAGGGGATTGTCCAGTCTGTTTTCTGCTGGGCAACTGAATCACACAGGCTGGGTAAATTATAAGCAATAGGAGTTTATTTGCCTTGTAAGGTTGACTTTACAAGTTTTTATTTAGTGATGGTAGGCCATTTAAATGTAAACAAATAGCTTGTTGATGTTGTTTTCTGAGACAAGATCTTTCTGTGTAGTCCTGGTTGCCAGAACTTTCTGTGTAGACCAGATTAACCTCAAATAGTGATCTGCCTGCCTCTACCCTCAGAGTGTTGAGAATAAAGATGTAGAAACACCATGCCTGAGCATGCATGTATAAAATGTATTTGGAGCATATTCTACCCTTTTGCCCTTCTCTCTTTCCTCTCCTCCCTCTCAGAAATTCACATCATCAGTATATATTTGATTAATAAGGTTCAGGCACCACAAAACAAAACAAAACAAAACAAAACACACCACCACCACCACCACCATCACCACCACCACCACCACCATCACCACCACCACCACCATCATCAACAACAAAACAAAAACAAAAGACAAACAAGCAACACAAAACCAACCCAAAAACCATGACGGTTGTCTTTCTGAGCCCAACCTCATTAACAAGAGCCTTGTTGAATCTTACATGACAGAGTACAGGACCGGGGGGAGACTGAGCCACCATCATCCTTACTAGGGACTCACTCCTTCGATTACTGCATTCATCTCTCTGCAGGACACTGCACTTCTGACAAAAACACCACTAAAGTCCCCAACTCTTAATACTACGATAATCGTAGTTAAATTTCAGCAGGACTTTAGGAGAGGAGCTCAATCTAAGTAGCAATCTGGAATTCATTTCTTCACCCAATGCCATTATTTCTTCCTACTTCAAGTCAGGAAGTGGGCTCAGGGGTGAAGTGTGGAGAGGCAAGAATCATGGCTCCTGTCATGATAATCACTTTAATCAACCCCACTAGGCCATCTCATCTTGCTTCAGTTGCTCCTTCTCTATAGGTGGGCCTGTGAGAACTGGATCATCTGTAACCAGTAATGTTTGGCCACCAGTCAGAGGCGAGAGATTGGAGAGGAGATGGCGTCTGGGATATTCTGTTCCCTAGTTTTCTCCTTGTTGGTTTGGAGGCTGCTGAGGCCTATATTCATCTGCCCAAGAACATGGCCCCAACTACCCTAGACGAGACCCAATACTCTTGAGATCTCAGCAGTCAGATTCTCTTCAGGCCCCTCAGCCTAGAAGAAAAAGCAGGTCAGTAGCTTTTAGAAAATCTAACCCAGTGGCCACTGGTCTAACAATTACACAAATAATTACAATTATGCTCTGTGTTATAGAGGATGGGTAGATGCTGAGGAAGAGGGAAAGACTTTACTACAGGACATGAGGAAGGACTTCCCTGCAGGGTGCTGTGTAAGCTGGACCATCAGGGCCCTCGTGGGCCATGAGTTGAGTGAAGATGCAGCCATGCTGTAGGCAGGGGAATAATGTGGTGCTCACTAAAGATTTAGAGAGCGCAGTGTGGTTGGATCCTTTTTGAGGAGGCCAACTGTGACTGCATTGAAAGATCCATGGATCAACAGTGAGGGGAGGGAAGGGCAGGGAGTCTGACCTGGCTGGGGACTGGGCCTGGATGAAGTTGAAGCAGGCTGGCCCTGATGACACAGAAGATAAATGCTACTGTCAAGGTCATGAAAGCACAGCATTGGCCCTGAAAGTGGCTCTCCCTTAAACATTGCACCGTGTATGCCTCATATCCTAGGCATGGTCTCCTTGGGTCTGGGTTGAGCATTCTTCACCTGGGATTTGGGTAGGTCCTGAACTCCTAACATCCTTTCCTTCTTTCCCTTTGCCTGAGCTTTAGTCTGTGTTAAAATTGTTTCTCTGAATATGCACGGGACAGTTTGCATGCACATGTGTGTGGAAGGCAGAGATTAACTTCAAATTTTGTCTCTCAGGAACTACGCACCTCAGGTTTTGAGACAGCATCTTTTACTGGGCTGCGACTCAGGAATTAGGCCAGTGAGTTCCTGGGATCTGCCTGCCTCTGCCTCCCTCACACTGGAATTGCAAGTACATCTTTTTAATGTTAGTTCTGGGGACTGAACTCGGGTCCTCTGGCTTCTACAGCAAGTGCTGCACCAGCTCAGCCATTCCCCAACACTGTTTCTTAATAAACTCCATTTTTGCTCCAAAACAAAAAGAAACGGAAACAGCATTGTCTTGTGCAAGGACACTCTGAACAGAGGTTCAACTGGAACAGAGGGGACCACCCCACGACCATGACAGCACAGAGGTTCAACTGGAACAGAGGGGACCACCCCACGACCATGACGGTGCCACTCTTGTCTCATCAATGCTTGACAACACAGATGAGGCATTGCCAAAGGAGGAGATTCCTCTGAGCCTTTGGCATTCAGGCTCTACCACACCTGTCTGGGTGACTGATCTTCAGCCCTTCTGCATGTGGAACTGGTACCACATGATTCACCTCACCCCTCAGAAATCATAGCGACGAACTGTGCATTGGTCACAGGGCCTGGGCAAAGGAAGAGATGACCACCCAAGTGCCCAAAAACACCCTAGAAGGGCAGATTTCTCTGGGCTCTGTGTGACCTTTCATGAGAGTCCTTACTTGGCTGACTGCTACACTGTAGGTCTGCGGCAAGCCTTAGAGTGTGCTCTCAGAGTCTGGTGGGTGGATTTCAGCTCTCCTGTGAAGGATGGAGGGGTGTTTAATCTGATTTTTTAGAAAACGTATTTATTGTTTTGTTTGATTATAAAATTAACAAATGCAGGCAGTAAATTTTTTCTAACAATACAGAAAGGCATAATAAAAAAAGCTCCCATCATATGACTTAATGTGGAAGTATATATAAAACGAAAGGCTTCCTATAACTCAAGAAATAACTGTTTGCTGAAAATTCTGTTTATATTTTTCCACTTTTTCTATGCATATTTTAACATATAAATATGTAATTACTTTTAACAAAAGTGATATACTGCATGTGGTACCCTGTGACTTGCTTTTTGTTCCTTCACAGTGCATCATAGAGACGACATAGAAATGTCACCGGATATAAATGAACCTCATTTTTTTTTCAGTGACTGAATAGAGTTCCGGTATGAACATGCCACAAATCATCCAGCCGATCACTTATTGATAAGCACTGCCAATTTCTCTTCCTAGGGCGAACACGCTGGAGTGAAATCCCTTCCACATTCACAACATGGCCCCGTGCTAATAATCTGCAGGGTACATTCTTAGAAGGAGAATGGTTTAGATTAGAGAATTTGAACATTTTCCAATTGAATAGATCTTTAGATCTCACTGAATTGTACTCTATAAAGCTGGCCCAATTTATACTTGCATTAACAATGTATAATAGTGCTTGAGTTTCATCACCTTGGCCAATGATGTACCATTAATCCTTTCCATAAATCTGAATATTTAAGGGGGAAAAACGGTGACTCGCTTCCCTCTTTTCAGGAGATGACTGTGTTTCTCTCATAACGATATAGGATCGGCCCCTCAATGGTAAAAGTTCCCTTTTCTCATTTGCAGCCTGGGAGGACTGGGTGATGGGCTAAGAAGGCAGATCTCTGGAGCAATGTAGTCAATAGGAATCGATTCAATGTTTTGTGTGGTTCATAGATTTATCTTGGCTCACAGTTTCAGAACTCTCTGCCTGTAGTCTGGCCCCATGGTAAGACAGAACACTGTAGCTCTGAGAGTATGTAAAGGAGGTGAAACTTGTTAGCCTCGTTGCCAATATTCCCCTTTCTTCCTGATCTCAACTAACGCTCACCCTTGGCTCCTAGAGTTTTCCTGCTCCTCTCATACATGACAGCCGACTTCTTCAAAACTCTCTCCCCATTTGGCTGTGACAGGGATGCCTGTTACAAAGAAGTGGGTGTTTGGTTATCTTTGTTTCTGTGTAACTTGATCAGTAGAATCCAAGACTTCATTTCTAAGAATCCCCCAAGGGGAGTCTGCATTTGACCTCAAGGTAAGACTTTTGGGTAGTAAAGATTTAGAACACTCATCCCTGAACCCTAAACAAACCAGTCCGCACCATTGCCTCAAGGAATTGTGGGAAGCTCATCTCTAGATAGAAAATTTTGGAGGAGTTTCTATTTTCTTAACATAATAACCAGATGCCTATCTACACACATACACATGATACCTGCCCCAGAACCCTCCACATTCTTCACACACTCACACACACACACACACACACACACACACACACACACACACACTTCTAACAACATCTCTGCCCTCAGCAACAAACAAATAAAACAAAAAACAAACTAAAAAAAACAAGCAAACAAAATAAAAACTTGTGATGTCTCAGACAACTACATGTGGCGAACAAGACTCTTGCTGCAACAGGACAACTAGACAGAGCCTTTTGTCTCAGGAGAAGCTGGAGTATATGGTTTGAGAGGAGCTGTAAGTGCAGCCAGTGAAGGCTGGCTAAAGCAGAAGAAAGTGTGCTGGGTTGGAGGAGCCACACATCTGCAGAAAGGCAGGGAAGATGGCAGCAGTGAACCTCTTGCTTCTGGACACCAAGTCTCGTGAGCTGGGTCAGGCCTGGCTCCATGAGGTAATTCAGACAACGATGCATCTTCTTAGGGGACACTGTGTTCCTGGTTTTATAAGTAAGGACATCATCTTGGGTCTTACCACTAGCAACTTACTCCAGATGACAGAGATCAGGGGCCTGAGGGAGGCCACTCTGAAACCATATACTGTCATCTGAGTCAACTCACAAATAGCAGGGGACACTGAGGTGGGCCTCTGTGCCCAGGGATACCATGCACTCTTCCGAACAAGAAAAGGGGGCAGAAGAACCACAGACGTGCATAGCAAGAGGTGTTTGTGACTGGTCCCTGTGTGGCCATGGAGAAGTCTTCCGTTTTCAGTGGGGTAAACAAGCCTGGTGACAAGATGACAAGATTGCTCAGCACAATGGCTGTGCCAGCTTCTTCCTTTATATTCTAGAAGGTATAAGGAAATGTGCAGGATGTGACTTTTACAAATGCCAGGGTACCTGATTGTTATCATTTAGTAGGCATTATGACACCAATGGCCACCCACGGGATCTATCGTTGTCCACAGATCACATTTATGCATAAGGGATGCTCCAGGTCTTCCCGGGGCTACAGGATGCATGATCCCATGTGCATGCACACAGACAAGCACACACATTCACAGACACACAGAGTACACACATGCAAACATACATATATGGACACATACGTGCACACACGTTTACACACGCAGACACATACATAGACAAGCACACACATTTACATATTAGCACACATTCTCATCTATACTCCTCACTCACATGAAGACAGAGACAAAGACTAGGAAGATGACTCAGTGGTTTAGAGCCCTTGCTGCTCTTGTAGAAGACCTGCGTTTGCTTCCAAGCACCCATACTGGGTGGCTCACAATTGCCTGTAATTCCAGCTCCATCCAGGGGATCTGATGAACTTTTCTAGCTTTTAAAGGCACCCTATTACATACAAGTGAATATATACATGCATACACATAAAGAACAGAAGATATAGGCATAAACACATACACCACATTGATACATACATGACACACATGTGCACACGGACACTCTCGCTACAGCCTCCAGAAAGACAAATGGAAAAACAGTGGCTCTGGGATCATGGTTGCTGGTGGCAGACTGCTATGGCACCAGAAAACAAAGTCAGGAATTTTCAGGACTTAATTTTCTTCCCAGGCAAAGTGGCTCGTGGAAGGTCTGAGCTCTGACCAAGAGTGCTGACCTGCCAAAGTATGAACCACTGGCCATGGTTTTATTTTGTTTTGTTTTTGAAAGGGTCTCACTCTGTAGCCCAGGTTGGCCTCAAGCTCATGGCGATCCTCCTGATTTAACCTCTGGAGTTCTGGGAGTGCAGGCAGGAGCCCCCGCAGGGCCTTTGACCTCTCTGAGAGTTAGTTTCCTCCTCTGAGCTCTGGCAGGATGCTTCCTACTGCGTGGATCTCAGACTTGGCTGAAGTGGCATGTGAGACCATGGGGACATGCAGGAAACATCAGCATCTGCCGTCACCGTGGAAAGCAGGGGCAACAGGTGCAGCACAATGTGGCAGGCATCGGCAGCGGAGACTCGTGTCGGAATCCCAGAGGACTGAAAACAGCCTGCAACGTGTGTCTGCTTAGGATGCCTTTTAGAAGAAAGCTCCGTCCTGGCAGCCAAGCTGTTTGACCCAGAGGCACATGTCATCTCTACCCTGCTGCATCCTTCCTCGCCGCAGCTTCCCTTCCAGGGACAAGCGCAAGGCAGGATCGGGCTAATTACAGGCGCATCTTCTGAGCGGCGCGCTTGGCGTCTTCACCCAGTGTGGCTTCAACGCTCAGCTTCCCAGCCTGGATGGCCTATTGAGGACTCAGTCTGTCATCAAGTTGTCACCAAGGTCCCTGGGGGTGTTGTCTGGAGGAAGGAAGAAAGCGGAGCTAACACAAATCTGCAGCATGCTTGTGCTGCCATGAGCCTGCTTCAGTCAGCAGAAGCATGCCATAGTATCTGAGGCTCCAGACTCGCCAAGCTCTTCAGTGGGCTCGGGATGCTGTCACCAAAAGGCATGGCCCTGGCTCACAAGGGGCACCAGGAATACCAGGCAGGCAGATGTGTGCTTTAGTAAATAGAGAGTGGATGGATCGGGCAAACACTTGAAGTTGGGAGCCTGGACCCTGTGGGGTCTTAGATATGAGAGTGTTGTTTTCTTCTGTTTTATGGAGTCCTTGTGGTAGACACTATGTATTTAGATCCAATTCTATGTGGCTCAGTAGACAGCAAATGTTCTATGGAAGTTCCACGAGGTTAATCTTGATCATTGACCTGAGTAGGTCTGGTGTCAACTAAGAGACAGGCCTCTGAGTGGATCTGTAAGGCGTTTATAGGAAGACGAGACCCTCTCCTAGGATGAATGGTACACACATGAGTGTGCCTTTTCTTGCTTGCCTACACATCTTGGTGGTGAGTGCATCTACCTCGGCTGCTGCTGCTGCTGCATCCTTCCCAAATCTCAGAGTATAGCTTCTTTGAGTTCCAACATGGACCAAAGTCCAGACACTTTTCAGGACTCTTCCAAGCCTTCAACACCAGACTGGGAGTGCTAAGGTATTGTGGACTGGACAGCTACTTTTTGCCAGCTTCTCCAGCATACTGACGGCCATTGTTGGATTCCCCAGTTCATAGTGGTTGTAAGCCATTCCATTAAAAGACATCTCTTCAAGTGTCCATGCATTCTCTCTCTGTCTCTCTGTCTCTCTGTCTCTCTGTCTTTCTGTCTCTCTCTGTCTCTCTCCATCCTATTGGTCCTGCTCCTCTAGAAACACTGCCTAATGCAGGCAGGTATTGTCTTGTTTCTTAAGAAGAGTTCAAAGACTATGTCAAGAGAAGTTTCCTTCCCTGGAGCATAGGACAGGAGAATGACAGCCTGTGGGAGCCTGGGAGAGCCTGGGGGCTTGGGAACATGGAGTTAGGTGGCAGCTTGGAGTAATCGGGGCTGTGTTTCCAGAGGAGTGATGTCTAGCAGGCTTGTAAATGTCAACAGGAGGATGGTGTGAATGCTCATTTTCATAAGTGGGAGGGTTGTTGTTTGGTTTGTGAAGTTCCAAGGCTGGAGAAATGAGGGTCAGTTCTAGAATAACCATGGAATAGATGAAACAGTGGTGTTGGGTCTAGGGCTTATGTGTGTTTACGTCTGCAAAATATGATGAGATTTAAATAAGTAATAATAGCTACTGCTGTCTGACATTAACTGGGGATATCGCTTCCATATTGATATTATTTGCATATTTTATGTATACTAATATATTATCTTTGTAGTATAAGAGATCAACTTTGTTTGATTCCCCCAAAGAATCCAAGCCACAGAAAGGCAAACTAACCTGCTTAAGGACACACAGCTAGGGACAAGTAAGGCCACACTCAGAGTGCGCACTAACACAGTGAAAAAATTCCGTCGTACCTTGATGTGCATGCTATGAGGTCATTGGATATACAAGTGGTTCCTTGAATGTAGCAGCCATCTTTGGACCAGAAGGGAAACTGAACCAATAAGGTAGAAAAGGCAGACTGAAAAGTCAGAAAAGCTACAGGATGATCCAGCTATGATGATGCTGATGTTCTGGGCATCCTACCACCCCAACTGGTGGCCTTTAATCTACCTGCTTAGAGCCAGTTGAAATGAACACTTCTGCTAAGCTTAAGAACACACACAGGATCTTGTCCTTAGACAGTGGCAACTGGGTGGGAATTCAGGAATCAGGATCCCACACAAATCACAGATTACAAACCACAGGTAGAAACTCCAATCTCACCCTTGAGAGAGCTGTCACCCTTTAAGAGAACCCAGTGCCTGGAGGGTGTTGACAATAAAGGGCTAGCAATAACCTAGTTCCACTGGTGTTGCTGTGGTAAATATCTGAACAAAACCATTTTTAAGAGGAGGAAAGACTTATTTTAGCTCACAGTTCCAGAGTGCAGTCTATTACTGTGAGAAATTCACAGTAACAGGAACTTGAAACAGCTGGTCACATCACAACCACAGTTAAGATCAGAGAGAAATGAATGCATGCTTGCTTGCTAGTGCACAGCTGGTTTGACACTTATACAGTTCAGGATGTCCTGCCTAGGGAATGGTGCCTCCCACAGTAGGCTGGTCTTCTCAAATCAGTTAACAAGGAAGACAATCGTAAGTAAGCCCGGCCTAGCCAATCTCTCACCAGGACCCCACTCTAAGGTGAGTCTATATTGTGCCAAGTTGACAAGTCCAATAATCAATTAAAAACAACATGCTGCGTGATCTAGGTGAGTTGTTGTTCTTCCGTCCAGGAATCTTAGTTTTCTTATCTGTCAAAAGAAGACGTGGGACTGCATGTTTAGGGCCTTCCCAACTCTCTGGTTTGCTGGTGGCATGTTTCTGGACCACTAAGTTACTTCATGAAGTAGAGTGACACTAGTAGCCGACGTTGATGAGAACATTAAACTACTTATTCTAGTGACCACATTTTGAAAAAGATCTATTTTTTAAAAAATGTATGTGCATGTGTGTGAACATCATGTATACGCATGTACTCATGGAGTCCAGAAAAGAGTGTCAGATCCTCTGGAGTTGAAGGACTTCTAGGCAGTTGTGATCCAGCAGACATAGAGGCTGGGGACTTAATTCAGAACTTTCTAGAGGAGTATCAAAATTCTCTTAACTGCTAGGTCATCTTTAAGCCTAGGAGGCTGTCTTTCTGTTCTTGAGAAAGCTGTTTTCAGTGGCTGTGGTGGCACAATCTATGGATCTATCATCTGGAAAACTGAGGCAGGAGGATCAGGACTCAAAGTAATCTTTAACTACATGAGTTCAAGGCCAGCCTGAGACATGACCCTGTCTCAAAGGTAAAAACAGACCAGGGCTAGGGAGATGGCTCAGTTGGTGAAATGCTTACCTTGCAGGCCCAAGGACCTGAGTTTGATCTCCAGTGTCCACATAGAAAGTCGGAGATGGTGTCATGTGTCTGTCATCCCAGAATGAAGGAGATAGAGATGGGGATTTCTAGTTAGCCAGCCTTATCTATTTGCTGAGATCCAGGCCAGTGAGAGCACTGTCTTTAAAATCAAGGTGGATAGTTCCTGAACAGGATATCTGAGCATGACCTCTGACCTCTACATGCCATCTAAAAAGCTGGGGGTGTGGCCTCTGTCTCACTTTCACAACCAAAGCAATGGTAGACCAGGCGAAGATATAAGGCGTTTGTCAGGGCTCGTTCTTTCTTCTTTTGCCCCTTTCCTCTATGCGCATGGTTTGTAGATGTCGCTCCTTTGCTACTGGGCCTGCCCCTCACTTGTCCCCACCCTTGCTACTCTACGTTCATCCAGGATACCTCATTGAGGGCCTGCTTTTCCTATATGCGTGTGTTAAGATCGCCTCTCCCTATCAGAAATTCCACTACACCCATACTGATGCCTTCCAACTGAATGGGTACCAGATAAATGGCCAAGAGACAATCCTATCTAACAAAATCATGGCTACTGGATTTGTCTCGCTAAAATGACACCGACGTTTCTTCCTCCCTTTACCTCTTCCTTCTCTTCATTTCTTTCATTTGAACACTGGCTACGTCAAATTAATCTATAATTGTTTTACACATGGCAGCTACTATAATGAAATCAAAGAGACCATGCTCTTATAGGAAAACAAACAAACAAAAAATGGAGAGAAAATAACAGGCTTTGAGACACATTCTCTCTCTCTCTCTCTCTCTCTCTCTCTCTTTCTCCCTCTCCCTCTCTTTCTCCCTCTCCCTCTCTCTTACCCTCAAAAATAACCCATGGAGTCACTATATAAATCTGGCTTCTGGAAGCACAGTGTGGGTTTTCAGAATATGACTCAATCCCGATGCTGATACCCAGGATGTCTGGAATAGAAAACAATGCCAGTGGTAGCTGAGAGAGTCTCCATACCATGAAGGAAGCAGAGGCTGGCTGGTGGGAAAGCTAGTCTGCTGTGCTCATTTGATTTTTGCTAGCTTTGGTAAGAGCTAGGGTCATCTGAGAAGAGGAAGCCTCCCTTGAGAAGATCCATCTATTAGATTGAACTGTGGGCACATCCGTGGAAGATTATTTTGATGGCTAACTGATGTAGAAGGATGCAGCCCACAGTGGGTGGCACTAGCCCTAGGCATGGTGTTCCTGAACTGTATAAGAAAGCTAGCTGAGTATATCCAGCCAGCTATCAAGGAATACCTTCGATGGGTTCTGTCGAGCTTCTCTGGCTATTAAGTGAGTTCCTTGGTCAGAGATGATGCCATGTGGAACACCAAGTCAGCTTCCTTCAAGCCCCTGCTATGACTTCCTCCAATAATGCGCCGTGACCTGGAATTGTAAAAGGAGTGAACCCTTTCTTCCCCTCAGTTGCTTATGGTCAGAATATTTTATCACAGAAACAGAAAGCAAAATAGAATAGGTATACACACATATACATATACACACATACACATGTGAACACACACTTATATGTATACACACATATACAAACATGTACATGCACACATACACACAAACATACACAGACATGAATATACACACATGCACACACATATATACACAGACATGAATACACACATATACATTCACATGTATAAGCACACATACATGCATACACACACACATATATATACAGACATGAATACATATACATATACACACACATATATACACATGTATAAGCACACATACACACACATACACACATATGTATATACACAGACATGAATACACACACAAACACACACACACACGCGCACATACACAGGGGCACACACACACACACACACACACATACACACACACACACACACACACCATGATTGTAGAGAGCTACAATACTAGATAGAAAGGGACATGAGGCCCAAGCCAGTGCAAAAACGGGAGACAGGAAGAGATTACAGCTCTCAGTCTGCTCTGAAGGGGACATCATAGCTTTGAATTTGACTTAGATGCCCATGAGTGACACAGCAGTCACACTGACAGGAGCAGCATGCGCAGTGGCCAAGCTATGAGAAGTCATGAGCAGTTTTGAGAGCTGGAAAGAGTCCTGTTAGCCTGGGACAGGGGCACTAGGAAGCCGAGTAGCTGGCAGGAAGTATGGCCTGGGCGTTTTCCAAACCCACCTGTGGGTGTGGTGGGGACGGTTTTGACTTTCCAACAGTCACATGCTCAACTGGGCACGGATGCTCTGCCAGTGGCACCTTGGAGCCTTAATGCACAGACCCGATGCTCTGCAGACAAGGCGGCTGGGAGGAGCCCTGCAGTGTGTTCCACGGACCAGACCGAGGCGGTGGTGATCGCTGTGCATTTGTTGGAGCTGTGTTTTCATTGGCAGATACTATTTTAAAATGTTGCTCTTGTACAGACACAAATATGGAGACATGATGCCACAGGGTACACACTTGACTTTCTGCTTCCAGCCTCTCTTGTCTGGCTCTTTTGGACTACAACTGGAAGACTGAAGCTAAATGTTTAATGGCTAGTGGGAACAGAGAAGGAAGGATACCCCCTCCCCCTGTCACCAGTGACACCACAGATTAACTGTTTACTTGCTAGGAATGGAGAGGATTCATTGTAGAATTCTGGACAGCAGCAGGAGAAACCCCCAAGGGACCGGAGGCAGTGGGTTTGTTTAGAAACTGCTGGTACATTGTTTCAATGTTTCCACAGCCCGCTGACAGGCCAGGGATGCAGTTCAGTTGATAGAGTGCTTGATAACACTCCGGGTTCTATCCACAGCATCACGGAAATTGAGTATGGCACTGCATGCCTATAAGCCTGACGCTCAGGAGGAAGGAGGAATATTGCTTTGGCTGAGGGATGACGTCATGGGGAGTCATCATTTGAGGTTAGGGAGGAGATTTTCCTGGGTACCATGGGTCCTGCAGCTCTTCCCAGCACAGCATCGAGGCCACCATCTCCTCGGTCCTACAGATGGCCTGGCCTACCTGGTACCAGATACCAAAGACAGGTGACGTCCCATCTCTGAGTGGCAGCCCCCCATTTTGCTCTGAGAGCAAAGCCCACTTCACAGGCTCCCCTGGTTTTACCTGTAAGTATTTTTCTTCTAAGTGCTTCAGTGGAAAAGAAAAAAGAAAAAAACCCAGACTCCTCGCAATACATCAAGGATACTTGAATGCATTTGAAAACTAATGAGTGTGCGGCCATAAAAGACGTGCCTCATAAGGATCTTTTGAAAGAAGAAATAAATGATCTTGCCTTTGCCTCTTGCTGCTCCCAGGCAGCGATGAATCCCCCAGTGTCTCTCCCCAATCACCAACTCAGGGATAAATTACAATTAGTAATTAGGCTCTTGCTTGGGGCTGCGGTGGTCAGGGTTCTGCAGGCAAACCTCCCACTTCTGACTCTATGGCTGTTTACAAAGACTCTGCTCCGGCTGGATGGGGAGGCAGCCACACCCACTCCTTTCCCAAATAAAGCAGGAAAATGCTTTGCCGGGTCTCCTAGCCCACACAGCAGCCAGGATTAACTATAGGATCCAACTCTGGCCAATGACATGTAAGGGTCTTGTGCCAAATCCAGTTGCCTAGGGGCTATATGTCAGAAAGAGAGTGTGTAGGCGGAAGGGCAGAGATTAGGGGGTGGGTTGAAAGTTCAAAGACTCCAAGGCAGAGAGGTTCTCAATTAGGACCAATATTTGCTGAGATACCAAATATTCCCACTCTGCTCCAATTCCATCCAGTGAGATAAGATCCTCCAGGCCTCAGCAATTTTAAACATCCTTCAGAATGTGCTGGACAGCCCGGGGTGAGCCATAGCTCAGGAGGTGCCAAGGCTCTACTGTTGTTTACTTGGATAGAAGCGGAAATGAGCCTCAGTGGAAACATGCCCCTCCTTTCCCTTGAACTGCTCAATGACTCCTTAAAGGGGGAGCCTACTCAGCCGAGTGCCCTCCCTGCTTTACCAGGTACCCTAGGCTCTGAAGAACAGCTGTGCCAACGGCTGGAGGGAACGTTCCAAGCCTCTCTCCCTGATTAATCGCTGGCTGGAGGGGAAGACAAAGGCACAGAGGGCTCCAGGCTCCCAGGCCTCCTTCTATGCTGTCTCCACTGGAGATGGGTCCAGTCCTGCCCGTTTGCAGAATTAGGTTTTCTCCAGTGTCCCAACTGGCAGTTTACCTCCTCTTCCACCACTACGGCCTTGGGATGTTTGTCTGGGACCATCGCTGTCTGCCTTTCGGCTTGACAGCAGTTCTAATATGATACCCGAGAGCCACTGTTTTCAAAGAGTGTTGTAGATACTATATCAGTAGCTATATCAGAAACTTCTTCAATACTGATTTTATAGATGACAGCGTGGAGGTTAGAACGGTTCCCATGGTTTGTCTAAGGCCACACGACTGGTAAACAGCAGGCCCAAGGGTTGAATGTTTTTCGACTCAGAGCCCGGGCTCAGGGCTCAGAGAATAGCTCAGCTGGTAGAGTGCTTGCCTGGTATGCATGAAGCCTTGGGCTGTATCCCTACCACTGGATAAACTGGGTCTGGTGGTGCATGTCTCTGATCTGAGCACTGTGGGGGTAGAGCCAGGGGGATTAGGAATTTAAAGTCATGTTTCACCACAGAGTGAGGCGGAGGCCACTCTGGCTGCTGTTTGCTTGGGGGCATTTTAATCTTGTCACCCAGAGGTCCTCAGGCTATCACTCCTCCTTGGGGCTGGGAAATGAAGAGTCCCCAGCTTTCGGTAGGAGCAGGCAGAGCCCCTGCCGGGAAGAAGCTGGCCTCAGGAGAACCCCAGCAGCAGCTGCCTCTCAGGCAGGAGTCCTCTGGAGCTGGCAGGCCTTCGGGTGCTGCCTGGCACGGTGGCCGTGATTCATAGCCATGTGGGACTTTACAAGCCTGTGATAAAGCAGTGATCATCAGCTCGGAAGTCGACGTGAGATTATGGATCTGTGTGGTGCAGCTGAGGTACTGGGCTCCCTCAGACTCTTCCCATGGTCAGCGGCAGTGTTGGCCCACCAAGGAAGCCACACCTGGGGAACCTGTGATGGAATGCCATCCCCTGAGGTGCTACTCTTAGGATGAAGGCTGGAGGCGGTTGGGGCAAAATTTAACTGCAGAGTATAATGTCAGAAACTCTGTGTGCGAGCACATATGCGTGTGTGTCTACATGCATCTGGGTGTGTGACTATGTGTGTATGCGCGTGTGTGTAGGGGGTTAGTCTGGTGCTGCTTTTCTGTACCACAAGATGTGGTTGTTCTAAGATGAGCAGATCCTCATGTCTATTGGCCTTTGTGGCATAAACCTTGCTCCCCCAATGTAAAAGTATTGGATAAATAAAACTGGTGACAGCCAATTACAGGAGGGAATAGAGAGGTAGAGTTTCGTTACTGGGCTAGGGGTCGCAGGTAGGGACCATGAGGAGGAGAGAGAAGAGAAAAGAGAGAGAGCAATCACGGAGGAGGAGAAGATGGAGCGAACAGGAGGTCTCCATTAGTTGTGATGGAGGGGCAGCACGTGCCGGAGTGAAATGCGTCACCAGGACACCAGTCTGCTGGAGCAGAAATAACTCAAGAGAATTTCAAACAGCAAGTATTCAGGGAGCACAGTTGGGTTAGTAGCCAGACTAGCATTAATGATTTAGATTAGGGGTAATCTCCCAGGAATTGCACAAAGCCTGATGAATAAATACCATGGCTTGAGTCTCATTCATTTGAAGCTAGATAGGGGGTAAGTTTAATTGTAATATTTTACCCAGGTATGTGCACAACTGCATGCCAATGTGTGTGCATGTGCATTTGCGTGTGTACATGTGTATGTGCATGTGCGTGAGTGCATGCATGTGTGTCCATGTACATGGAGGACTTGGGCAGAGGGCTCAGTTAAGCATGCATGTTTCTCCATTCATGCAGACACCTCCTTCCTCTCACCTTACCACAACTGTTCTGTCAGCAAACCCTTCAAGCCACCAGACTGGGTCCCCTTCCCTTGCCTCCCTGTCGCAGCATCAAGAGGCCCTCTACTCATTCACTTTACCATACACAGGAGGAACGACCAGGTAGCAAATGGCTCAGGCAGGTGGCTGGGGCAAGCACAGGAAGCCTCTCCTGTGACAGCAGATGGGGTCCCTGCTTTACTGCCCTGTCACATCACTCAAGCATTTGCCTGAGAACTGAAGTGTCACACATGGTCCCTCATGGAGTGTCGAGTGTCATGAGACTAATGTGCCAAGTGTCCTGGGCCATGGACTGTCCTCCTACTCATTGTGCCTCCCCGGTGAGGACTTTGGTGAGGACTGTGGTGAGGACTATAAGCTGCTTGCCTCTCACTTTGTTTTTTTTTTCTTTCTTTATTAACTTGAGTATTTCTTATTTACATTTCGATTGTTATTCCCTTTCCCGGTTTCTGGGCCAACATCCCCCTAACCCCTCCCCCTCCCCTTCTCTATGGGTGTTCCCCTCCCCATCCTCCCCCCATTACCACCCTCCTCCCAACAATCACGTTCACTGGGGGTTCAGTCTTAGTAGGACCAAGGGCTTCCCCTTCCACTGGTGCTCTTACTAGGCTATTCATTGCTACCTATGAGGTTGGAGCCCAGGGTCAGTCCATGTCTTTGGGTAGTGGCTTAGTCCCTGAAGCTCTGGTTGGTTGGCATTGTTGTTCATATGAGGTCTCAAGCCCCTTCAAGCTCTTCCAGTCCTTTCTCTGATTCCTTCAATGGGGGTCCCGTTCTCAGTTCAGTGGTTTGCTGCTGGCATTCGCCTCTGTATTTGCTGTATTCTGGCTGTGTCTCTCAGGATCGATCTACATCTGGCTCCTGTCGGTCTGCACTTCTTTGCTTCATCCATCTTGTCTAATTGGGTGGCTGTATATGTATGGGCCACATGTGGGGCAGGCTCTGAATGGGTGTTCCTTCTGCCTCTGTTTTAATCTTTGCCTCCCTATTCCCTGCCAAGGGTATTCTTGTTCCCCTTTTAAAGAAGGAGTGAAGCATTCGCATTTTGGTCATCCTTCTTGAGTTTCATGTGTTCTGTGCATCTAGGGCAAATCGAGCATTTGGGTTAATAGCCACTTATCAATGAGTGTATACCATGTGTGTTTTTCTGTGATTGGGTTACCTCACTCAGGATGATATTTTCCAGTTCCATCCATTTGCCTATGAATTTCATAAAGTCATTGTTTTTGATAGCCGAGTAATATTCCATTGTGTAGATGTACCACATTTTCTGTATCCATTCCTCTGTTGAAAGGCATCTGGGTTCTTTCCAGCTTCTGGCTATTATAAATAAGGCTGCTATGAACATAGTGGAGCATGTGTGTTTTTTATATGTTGGGGCATCTTTTGGGTATATGCCCAAGAGCGGTATAGCTGAGTCCTCAGGCAGTTCAATGTCCAATTTTCTGAGGAACCTCCAGACTGATCCCAGAATGGTTGTACCAGTCTGCAATCCCACCAACAATGGAGGAGTGTTCCTCTTTCTCCACATCCTCGCCAGCATTTGCTGGCACCTGAGTTTTTGATCTTAGCCATTCTCACTGGTGTGAGGTGAAATCTCAGGGTTGTTTTGATTTGCATTTCCCTTATGACTAAAGATGTTGAACAGAAACAGGAGAGAGCATATGTCAGCAGCTTGACAGCACACCTAAAAGCTCTAGAACAAAAAGAAGCAAATACACCCAGGAGGAGTAGAAGGCAGGAAATAATCAAACTCAGAGCTGAAATCAACCAAGTAGAAACAAAAAGGAATCAACAGAACCAAAAGTTGGTTCTTTGAGAAAATCAACAAGATAGATAAAGCCTTAGCCAGACTAACGAGAGGACACAGAGAGTGTGTCCAAGTTAACAAAATCAGAAATGAAAAGGGAGACATAACTACAGAATCAGAGAAAATTAAAAAAAAATCATCATATCCTACTACAAAAGCCTATATTCAACAAAACTTGAAAATCTACAGGAAATGGACAATTTCCTAGACAGATACCAGGTACTGAAGTTAAATCAGGAAGAGATAAACCAGTTAAACAACCCCATAACTCCTAAGGAAATAGAAGCAGTCATTAAAAGTCTCCCAACAAAGAGAGCCCAGGTTCAGATGGGTTCAGTGCAGAATTCTATCAGACCTTCATAGAAGACCTCATACCAATACTATCCAAACTATTCCACAAAATTGAAACAGATGGAGCACTACCAAATTCCTTCTATGAAGCCACAATTACTCTTATACCTAAACCACACAAAGACCCAACAAAGAAAGAGAACTTCAGACCAATATCGACGCAAAAATACTCAATAAAATTCTGGCAAACAGAATCCAAGAGCACATCAAAACAAGCATGCACCATGATCAAGTAGGCTTCATCTCAGGCATGCAGGGATGGTTTAATATATGGAAAACCATCAACGTGATCCATTATATAAACAAACTGAAAGAACAAAACCACATGATCATTTCATTAGATGCTGAGAAAGCATTTGACAAAATTCAACACCCCTTCATGATAAAAGTCCTGGAAAGAATAGGAATTCAAGGCCCATACCTAAACATAGTAAAAGCCATATACAGCAAACCAGTCGCTAACATTAAATTAAATGGAGAGAAACTTGAAGCAATCCCACTAAAATCAGGGACTAGACAAGGCTGCCCACTCTCTCCCTACTTATTCAATATAGTTCTTGAAGTTCTAGCCAGAGCAATCAGAGAACAAAAGGAGATCAAGGGGATACAGATTGGAAAAGAAGAAATCAAAATATCACTATTTGCAGATGATATGATAGTATATTTAAGTGGTCCCAAAAGTTCCACCAGAGAACTACTAAACCTGATAAACAACTTCAGCAAAGTGGCTGGGTATAAAATTAACTCAAATAAATCAGTAGCCTTCCTCTACACAAAAGACAAACAAGCCGAAAAGAAATTAGGGAAATGACACCCTTCATAATAGTCCAAAATAATATAAAATACCTTGGTGTGACTTTAACCAAGCAAGTAAAAGATCTGTACAATAAGAACTTCAAGCCTCTGAAGAAAGAAATTGAAGAAGACCTCAGAAGATGGAAAGATCTCCCATGCTCATGGATTGGCAGGATTAATATAGTAAAAATGGCCATTTTACCAAAAGCAAACTACAGATTCAATGCAATCCCCATCAAAATACCAATCCAGTTCTTCAAAGAGTTAGACAGAACAATTTGCAAATTCATCTGGAATAACAAAAAACCCAGGATGGCTAAAACTATCCTCAACAATAAAAGGACTTCTGCGGGAATCACTATCCCTGAACTCAAGCAGTATTACAGAGCAATAGTGATAAAAACTGCATGGTATTGGTACAGAGACAGACAGATAGACCAATGGAATAGAATTGAAGACCCAGGAATGAACCCACACACCTATGGGTACTTGATTTTTGACAAAGGAGCCAAAACCATCCAATGGAAAAAAGATAGCATTTTCAGCAAATGGTGCTGGTTCAACTGGAGGTCAACATGTAGAAGAATGCAGATCGATCCATGCTTATCACCCTGTACAAAGCTTAAGTCCAAGTGGATCGAGGACCTCCACATCAGACCAGATACACTCAAACTAATAGAAGAAAAAATGGGGAAGCAACTCGAACACATGGGTACTGGAGAAAATTTCCTGAACAAAACACCAATGGCCTATGCTCTAAGATCAAGAATCGACAAATGGGATCTCATAAAACCACAAAGCTTCTGTAAAAAAGGACACTGTGGTTAGGGACAAAATGGCAACCAACAGATTGGGAAAAGATCTTTACCAATCCTACAACAGATAGAGGCCTTATATCCAAAAATATACAAAGAACTCAAAAGTTAGACCTAGGGGAGATAAATAACCCATTAAAAATGGGGTTCAGAGCTAAACAAAGAATTCACAGCTGAGGAATGCCGAATGGCTGAGAAGCACCTAAAGAAATGTTCTCACTTTGTTTATTTGTGGATTTCTACCTGAGGAGCCAGCCTTCTCCTGAGGGGGTGTGTCTCAGTGGAGATCATGGTCAGCAGCCTTCAAGGATGTGGGTCCGGATATGAAGGCCACAGACCTACAATCCTACACTCAGAAGGCTGACTAAAACAACAACAACCACCAACCAACCAATCAACCAAAACTGCTCTCTAGTTAACTAGACAAGTTAACTGGCAGTTGTCAACAGATTTTTCGAATGAGGATCTTTGGGGGTTGGGAGAGGCAGGTTAAGCAGCTCTGCGTCAGACTGCCTGGCACACAAAAGAAACACCCCCTCCCCCAAAGACACTGTAGAGAGCACTGGGGGGCAAAGTTGCCAGCACTTCCTTCCCTCCTGGGATCCGAGCATAGCCTGGGCTCTTAGCGTTCTGCAAGTTCACTGTTGGGCTTCTCAGATGCCCACTGCATTCCCCATCAACCAGTTAGTTCATTCGGAAGGCACAGCCAGGTCCTACCTCTTAAAAGCTGTGTCTTTCCCATCAAGAACCTTGCCATGAGGAAGGGCTGATGGGACTGCATCCCATAGCATCCTTGTTACTTCCTGGCCCCTTGTCTGGCATGTTCCCTTCACCCACTCCTGAGCTTCAAGGACATCTTGGTCCTGCAGCCCCTTCTGGGTGTCATGGTTTCCAGGGCATTAAGCAGTCTTCCCCTCTGCTGGACTGCTCTTATGAAGTGACCACAGAGCTTGTCCCTTACCACCGTGGGGTTGACTACACCAATATAAAATGAAGTCGCCAGGGCTGGACAGGTGGTGGCTTGGTGGCTAAGAGCACTGACTGCTGGTGGAGAGGACTTAAGTTCAGTTCCCAGCACCCAAACTGCAGTTCACAACCATCTGTAACTCCAGTTTCAGGGGGTCTAACGCCCTCTTCTGGTGTCTGTGGGTACTGCCTGTGCATGCTGCACAGAAGGATGCACAACACCCATGTGCATAAGATTAAAATTTAAAATAAAATAAAATTGGCACTAACCCTTTGTACCACTTTTTTTGTACTCTCTTTTTCCCATAGTTCTTTGCAGCCTCAAAAACACTGCAAAAACTTTTGTTCTCCTATTAGCTTTAGTCCATGTCCCTCAGGAGAAGATGAAGTCAGCCGTCAGTTTGTTTTGTCAGGATACGAACCAGGAGTCAGTGTTTGTGGAGTAAAGGGTTGGCCTCTCCCTGGACCCGCTCTCCAAGGGGTCAAGCCATATTTTCATCACTAAATCGGAAGTGGCCCTAAATGAAGACCACGCTGACTCCACAAGGGAAGCTTTCAGGCGTGGGACCTCTGACATCGTTATTCCATGTCCCTTGGCCTTGGCTGGAATCAAAGACTTTGCAAGTGTTTGGGGGGAGGCAGGGCTGTAGTAAGGAAAGGACCCTCAGGCTGGGGCTGGCACTGCCTCCAAGGCAGCTGGGTCCGTGCCTTCTCCTTGATCCACCTGTCCATTGCCAACTCTCAACTGGCTTGCCTGAAATCACTTAATTTCAAATCTCCTATGCTTTACCAGCTTGGTTCTTGCCAGGAATTGGCACCACCCAGGGCCTGTAGAAATACCCTTCCTGGGCCTCAGAGTCTGTGTCTTTGGGGACAGGGTCACATGAGTGGCCTGCAACACCAGCTCTCACTTGCTGCCAGCTGAGCATGATTGTATATGCTGCTGGGACAGGTCCACTTCTGGAAAGTCCCTCAGCTCAGCCACTTTGTCCAGAAGGTCCTGGCTGTTGTTCAAAATGCACAGAGAGTTTTTACTCCTCTTCTCTTTTGCCCAAGGCTCAGACCTCCATCCATGTCTGACAGCAACCCCAGCCTGCTTCCATTTACCGTGGCGTTGAGGCTTGGGGATCCCAGGCACATACAGTCTGGTCTCTGGGGGCTTATTGAAAGACTTGGTGACCACTTCTGCCTTTGAACTGACCTGGTGCCATACTGGGAGTCCTCAGAGTGACACCTCTCCCAGCAGTGATGCAGAGCAAATAATCCCTACCCAGAAGGCCATAGGAGGGCCCGAGGTACAAATGCAAGCTTCCTGGGTCTTCCTGATTCTTCTTGGTTCGACTTTGCTTGGTCCCCACTGGACATTGGAGCTGGTCCTACTGTCTTGATTTGAATTCACCAGTCTCAGCCTGCCCTGGACGATATCAAGAACAGGGCAGGCCTTGAAGACTAGAAGTCCCCCTAGGCTGTGTTCTGAACTGTCCGTGTGGAGGAGGTGGGATCTCCTCACCTTAAGCATCACCACCCACTTCTCCTCAGACTTCACTCAACCTCATCCTGGTAATGGGTGCTCCAAGTCTGTTTTTTTCTTCACTCTAAAAGGGAAATTACCTGCTTAATTTAATTTTCATTTAATATTCCTGTTAAAAAATGAGGTTCAATTAAGATACCCAGAAAAAAAATCGTAATGTTCATTTTAACACTAGACTGGAATTTGAGCTGAGTTCCACAAACGCATTTTTTTTTCTCTTCTCTGTTTTATTTTTAAACTCAAATCTAGATAAGTGAATTACTGATCTTCATTAGCTGCCTTAATTACAGGTTCTTAATGGAAATATTATTGGAATTAAACTCTAATGTACTAAGAGGAAAAGCTTTATGTGTCACTAAAATAAGTAAATTTCAACACTTCGTCAATACTATCAATTGGAAAGGCACCTGGGAAAATGAGTCCCTAAATTGTGACACAGCCACTGGCTTGCTGCAGAGGGATGGTGTCTCTTGAGCTTGCAGTGGACAGACACAACCTTTACGTGACAAAGACTATGCATAGTTAAACTGTGTCCCCTCTCACGTATGTAGGCTCTGCACGGAAGCCCAAACCAGCAGGATTAGCAACTCTGCTAATGCTTCCACCAGCCCTGCAGGCACAGGGAGGCACACACATAACCAAACACACACAGCCTCCCGACTCTGCTGGCTCATTGAAGTTCTGTGTAGAAATTCAGAACTTCCCATGCATGTATTCATCAAAACACCCTACACTGCCTTAGCCGGAGCAGGCATTGACACCCCAGTTAACAAGACCTGGCTTTGATGGAACAGGTTAGGCACACTCTCAGGAGGGTCTGCCATGTTCCAGAATGTCCACCTCCCAAGGGATTAATGATGGTGGAGGGCCATGGGATTCTTTTGATTTCCTCCCTCGATCCACCAGCCTTTCTGCAGTGGGCCCTCTTAGGGCTCTGACATCATTAGGGGATGCTACTAAAAGGGAGAGCTGAGAGATGAGCTGGAGTGCTGCAGGACTAAGCCCACTTGGCATGCTTGTAGGTCGGCCTGTTCTCACCTATCCTTTGTGGCAAGGGTTGCGGTAGGGGAGGGGGAGAGACAGGCTATCCATTCAAATGGGGCAGTAAGTATGGTTTTGGATGAATTTAAGCCATTCTAGACAGGGCTGCCTGCACTGGTCACTTGACAGCGGGGAGTGGGGTGGGGGGGTAAGGAGGTGTTGCTTCTGACATGAAGTTGCCTCCAAGGGGGATCTGTTTTTTCTCTTGACAGAAAGAGTTAACCATAACAAGGCCTAGCTACTAAGGGGATGTCAGTTTAGAATGGACAGCAGTGCCGGGCAGGGAAAGACCATTCCTCCCTCAAGGCCAGGTTGTTACCGACCTCGGACACCAAGCCACAATTATTTCCGGGAACCTTGACATTGAAATGCCGCCTGGCTGCCTGCATAGCCCCCTCTCTCCAACCCCTCAAATCATGGCACCTTAGAATGCCTCTGAGCAGAGTTTCTTGACCGGACCTCACTGTATCTAGCCATCCACTTCTACCTTCTTTGTCTTTGGTGAATTCCTGCATAGCTCATGTGTCTCTAAGCTGTCGACAGTGTCCCAATCATGGTGGTACCTATCAGGCACACCTTCCTGGAGGTCACTGGACATCAAAACTACAAGTCTCCAAATGACCTGAGCCCCCATCTGCTCTCGCTAACCTGTATCTCTACCTACCCTCCCAAGCATAGATGAAGGAAAACCAACCAGGCACCTGCCGCTCCCTCCAAAGCTTTCTACCATCTTGTTTCTTAAAATAGTTTGTTTTTAATTATGTGTATGTTTTGTGTACATGTGTGTGCATGCATACATGCGTGTGTGAGTGTGTGTGTGTCTGTGTGTGTATTTGTGTGTGTGCCTGTGTGAGTGTGTGTGTGTCTCTGTGTGTGTATATGTGTGTGTGTGTGCTGTGTGTGTGTGTGTGTCTGTGTGTGTATGTGTGTGTGAGTGTGTGTGTGTCTGTGTGTGTATGCGGTGTGTGTGTGTGTGTGTGTGTCTGTGTGTGTATTGTGTGTGTGCCTGTGTGTGTGTGTGTGGAGTGTGTGGTGTGTGTGTGTATTTTGTGTGTGCCTGTGTGTGTGTGTGTGTGTGTCTGTGTGTGTATTTGTGTGTGTGCCTGTGTGTGTGTGTGTGTGTGTGTGTGTGTGTGTGTATTTGTGTGTGTGCCTGTGTGTGTGTGTGTGTGTGTGTATGCGCACGCGTGTGTGCCTGTGGATGCCAGAGGCTTGGATCCCTTGGAGCCAGAGTTACATGTGGTTGCTTGTGAGCCGCCTACGTGGGTGCTGGGAACTGAACTTCGGTCTTCTGCAGGAACAGTTCTTCTAACCACTGAGACTTCTCCTCAGACCCCTGGTACCGCTAGAGTTTATTGGCCTCATCCCTGTCATTAGCCTAGCTGTCCATGTCTTGATCTTGGGTTCTGATCACATCTAGAGTAAAATCTAGCAGCAGACTCACTGCTCTTGTCTCAGTCTCCGCCAGTGGAAACCATGTTTGTAGCCAGCGTGGTGCTTCTCAAAGTGAGCCGGAAAGTCTCTTGGTCCTTCTGGGGAACTGAGAGCCCAAGCTCTTCAGGCAGGAAGGCTCACCCAGCCTCTGCCCTGCTCACCACATCAGCCTCACTGTTACCAGGGTGCTAGAGTCTCCACAATGCCCTAGGCAGAGAGCAGGAAGTGAACCTGAAACCATGACTTATTTAGAGAGCCAGAAATATGGGGTTGCAGAGGGCAGCACCTCAGAACATTTGTTTTCCCTGCCCCCTTCTCCCACCAGCATAGTTAACACAGAGTCTGAACCAAGGAGTAAATCATTCCAGAGTCTGGTCTCTCTGTCAGGTCGCTCTGTCAGCCTGACATGCATGGTGCTCCTGCTTCCTTGCTAATGGTGACTGGTGCTTCCCTTCCAGTACTGTATGTGCCCAAGACCACTGAGTACTGCCTTCCTCCCCGTGGAAGTTATATCCAGGCTAAGAATTAACTCAGAACAGAGAAACCACTGGCAAGCTGCATGCAAGTGTCTCTTTAGAGCGCCCACTCAGATTCCATTCCACAGCATGAAGTACTACTGTGCCCTTAAGACACACAATACAAAAGATCCTCTGTCCTTCCTGGTCCCCACCATCACTTCCTACCGCCCTTTATCTCTGAGTTTTGTTCCAACACCCTGAGCCTGCTATAATTTCAAACGCAAACTGCATCGTTCCATGTCTATAAACCTTCCATGTTCTCAGCTGACGTGTCCGTTTCTGCTGGGCCGATGTCCCATTGAAGGACAGTGTATCTTTTTATCTATCGTTGTGATGGTTGTGCTTGGTTGTCAGCTTGACTGCATATGGAATTAACTAAGCCCAAGCAGCTGGGCACGTCGATGAGGAATCATTCCTTAATTGTTACTTGAAGTGGGGAGACCTATTTTTATTCCGGATCTTATGAGGTGGGAAGATTCACCTTTAATCTAGACACACCTTCTGCTGGGAGCTTCCCCCTCCTTCTCCCCTTCCCTTCCCCTCCCCCTCACTCCTCCCCCTTCCTTTTCCCTCTCCCTCCCCCTTCCCTCTGCCTGCTTGCTCTCATTTTGTGTGAAGTCCATTCCTTCATTGGCACTAGAGCCTGCTCCTTTGTGATTCTGGTACATGCCGAAGACCATCTGAGTCATCCAACCTCATGGATTCTTGGACCTTTTACTCATAGACAGCCATTGTTGGACTAGCTGGACCACAAGCCTGTAAGCCACTCTAATAAGTCATATATATAATTTACATTGGCATTTTTGTCTCTCAATCCTAGAAGACTGAAATCTTCCTGAGGGAGAGGATTTCCTCCAATCATTTCAAGCCCTTTCTGTTTGGCACATGTTTGCTGGTTAAACCTGAGTGGAGAGCCTTGGATCAGCAAATCACAGGATTGCCAATACTAAAGTCAAGGGCAGGATTAAAGGAGACTCTTCTGCCTCCACCCAAAGATGGGTCAGGCTTCCCAGAGTGGGTCCTAGGAAACCAAAGTGTTGCTGTGGTCTTGGTCTGGCCTGCATTTGCTTCCCTGGTCCTCATGGTCTCAGCTCCATGAACTCAGAGAACACATAGTTTATCAGAAATGAGGCAAGGGTGAGCCTGGCCAGTGGTCATATGAACCATAGAGAGGAGAGTGGTCATATGAACCATAGAGAGGAGAGTGGTCATATGAACCATAGAGAGGAGAGTGGTCATAGAGAACCATAGAGAGGAGAGTGGTCACATGAACCATAGAGAGGAGAGTGGTCATATGAACCATAGAGAGGAGAGTGGTCATAGAGAACCATAGAGAGGAGAGTGGTCATATGAACCATAGAGAGGAGAGTGGTCATATGAACCATGAACTAGAGAGAGGAGAGTGGTCATAAAGAACATAGAGAGAGTGGGAGAGTGATCATAGGAACCATAGAGAGGAGAATGGTCATAGAGAACCATAGAGAGGAGAGTGGTCACATGAACCATAGAGAGGAGAGTGGTCATATGAACCATAGAGAGGAGAGTGGTCATATGAACCATAGAGAGGAGAGTGGTCATATGAACCATAGAGAGGAGAGTGGTCATAGAGAACCATAGAGAGGAGAGTGGTCACATGAACCATAGAGAGGAGAGTGGTCATAGACAACCATAGAGAGGAGAGTGGTCATATGGACCATAGAGAGGAGAGTGGTCATAGAGAACCATAGAGAGGAGAGTGGTCATATGAACCATAGAGAGGAGAGTGGTCATATGAACCATAGAGAGGAGAGTGGTCATATGAACTATAGAGAGGAGAGTGGTCATAAAGAACCATAGAGAGGAGAGTGATCATATGAACCATAGAGAGGAGAATGGTCATAGAGAACCATAGAGAGAAGAGTGGTCATAGAGAACCATAGAGAGGAGAGTGGTCATATGAACCATAGAGAGGAGAGTGGTCATATGAACCATAGAGAGGAGAGTAGTCATGAGGAGAGAGTGGCCAATGGTGGCTCATCATGGAGGAGCCCACTTCCACTAGACCACTGATTCAACCTGCATTTGAGGTGGGCTTTGTGCTATTTCCTCAGATTTCTGGAATAGATAGCTTCTTGGCAGAGGCGATTTTCCTACCCAGGGGATTGGTTTAATTCTTTAGGGAGGAGGTGACACTATGTCTTGTCTAGTTAGATCTCAAACTTACGGAGTGTTGGGCAGTTCTGAGTGTCAGGTCTCCACCCGTGACTGAAGATTCACTCAGATCCTACACTTGGCCAGAGTCCATTCATCTTAGTTTGTGGTTTCACAGCCTGAGGATGAGGTGCAGGTGCCTTCTAGTCACCTCCAAGCCTGGTCATATCTGACTGACTACCTTGTAGGAGCTCACCCTGCACATTCACCTCCATGGAAGACTTTAAGGCTGAAGAGGCAGTGGCCCACACCTGGCTCAGATTCTCCCACCTGAGTCAGGTGTGTCATGTTTGACAATGCTGCCCTCCAGGCTTCCCTTCTAGTGTATGGATATCACAAAGTTGAGGAAAGCCTTAGTGCCATAAGCTTCAAAGCCAGGGTTTAGGAATCCATAGGCCTGGCTTACAATTTTTCTGCCTAGTCTTGTGACCTTGGCAGTTCCCTGACCCCTGAGTTTGGTCCTTCATATGTAAGCTAGGTGGTTATTGCCTTCCCTCATGGGGGTTATATGAGAGGAGAAAGTCAAGTCCTTGGCTCTGAGCCTGACCTCTCACGCACATGCAGAGTGGAGGTTGTGGATGCTAAGCCCAAATCCCATGCTCCTCCCTAGAAACCTCCAGACGCTCAGAGTCCTCCTGCAATAGCTTCCTTCCACCGTTGGGCATGAGTCTGATCCCAAACACTCCTGGCCTGTGTCAGTGACCATTTGATACATTCATTGCCCCGCTGGGTGCTCGCCGTGTCTCTTGGCTTGGCTTATCTTTCCTGTAAGATTCTAAACCATGAGATGGTAAAGTCCATCGTGGAGATCTTGCAGGCGTCTCCCCAGCATGAAGCTCAGGACAGATGGGGAGGGAAGCCACTTTACAAGTGAGAGGCCTATGTCTTGAGCTTCCTGAGGAGGCAGGAGAGAGAAAGGAAGACTCTCTGGTGAGTGTGGGTGGCGGAGGGGTTAATGTTTCTTCTGTGTTATAATCCTGAGGGGTCTCAGGGATGGTTCGCTGGGATGCTGCTCAGTAGGTGAGCGCACTAGGGTGGGGTGGGCAGGAGGCAGCTGCTCTCACATCTGCTAACAGGTGTCTGGACACTTCCCAGAGAGCCCAGGAGGCCAGCTGTTGGCTCCCGAAAGATGGCAGTTCAATGAGCTCAAAGGAGGGGAACTAAGCAAGGGGGGGATCCCTTTGGAGCAAATCAAAACCTAGAGGAGGGGGAGGAGAAGAGGGGAGGACAGGGAGAAGTAGGAGATGGAGGAAGAGAGGGAAGGGAAGGAGGAGGTGGTAGAGAGTTGCACCAACATGGCCTTTGAGAGCCTGTGTGTATGTGTGTGATGCCTGTGTGTATGTGTGTGAGTGTGCATGTGTGTATTTGTGTGTGTCTGCCTGGTGCCTCAGTTCCCAAAGCAGCGTGAGAAACACAGTCCTGTCTCATGAAACAAGGATTTCCTCTCCAACTGGGGCAGCACAAAACCCAGCCCAGAGGGAAACTTGAGTCCCTGAAGCCAGGGAGCTAGCAGGGGGATGGTGTCAGTAGGCTGCTGTCACTAACTGGCCTGATCTTTCCCTGCTCTGCCCTGCAATCTTAATGTGCTCTACTCCCTGGGACTATCAGCCCAGGGGTAAAGGGTCCCATCTAGAAACTCTCCGTGCTGGTATGCACCAAATCGCAGGGATTCGCACAATACACATGTGATGCTTAGGACGCCTGCAGCTCCTGGGTGAAGGTCAAGGTGGCTCCCACCTTCTACCAACCATCCTGTCCCAGGCACACTTGTCCCCTGCAGCAGACAGAACCTCCCACACACCATAACTCGCTCTGAGCATTTAAGCCTGGTGTGCATGTGAAGACTTAATGAAGGGAGAGCACTGTGGATTAATTATGCCTGTGTCTGCCAAGGTAACAGCTCACAGCCTGCAGACCTGGGCTCCCCGCACACCCACCACTACCACCTCGGCTGTTGCTTTCCTCACAGAAGGCAGATGTGCACCTTCCCTTATGAAGTTGCTTGGGGGACTGGGGTAGAGGAGGCATTTGGTTAATTGTGGTATATTTGAGAATAAATCTACAAGGGTAGTGCTGAAGAGATAGGTGTCCTGTGTGTCCGGCTGCTCCCACGTCACTCCCTAAATGTCATCATCAGCCAGCCTCTCATTGATGTGGTAGTTGGTCAGCTGGGGGCTGAAGAGATTTAATGAGCTATGATTTACTCCTACCTTCATGAAGTTGTGTTACTACAGATGATGATGTTACTATCACTTGAACCACCATCATCATCACTTCCACCACCACTACCATCATCATCATCACATCCACCACCACCACCACTATCATCATCATCATCATCATCACATCATCATCATCATCGTCATCATCGTCATCATCATCATCATCATCACATCCACCATCACCATCACCATCACCAACCTCTTTCTGTGCACATCCAGTGGGCAATGTCCTATAGCCAGTACATTCTAGGTAAGTCAAGTTCACACTGTTAATGCTCCCGTGGGGTGGGTACTGCTGTCTCCTGTTAGGTGAGGAAATAGAGGCAGTGCACTGTCTGCGGCTAAACTAAATTTTCCTAAGCATAAGCAAAAGTGGTATCTGTGAGACAGCTCAGTGTCTTGCCAAGTCTGAGGACCTGATTCTCCCATGCACCTAAATGGGAGAAGGAGAGAGCTGACTCTCATAAACTGTCCGGACCTCCACACAAAGGAAGTAAACAATATAAAATAAATAAGTACTGCGAACCCTGACCTCCTCCTGATGGGGAGCCATGGCGTCCTGGGAGGGAGAAGGGAGGGCAGCTGCTAGGGGTAAGAGGCTAAGAGAGGTCAATAGACATGTTCAAAGTCACAGCAATTGAGCTGAAGTACAAACTCACATGGCATTCTGGGGTGACTTTCTGCTCCTCAGAGCACCCGCTGAACCCCAGAAAGATGTCTGGGAGCAGAGGAAGCCCAGTGACTGTGGATACCTCAGACAGACAGACAGACAGACTGTATAGTTACTCACGAGCACTGTAAAGGGTGAATTTTGACACACACTAGCTACCTTTTCCTGTTACCATATCAAAATACTCCACCAAGCAACTTAAGGGAGGAGGGTTTCTAGTTTGGCTCACGCTTCGAGAGTACAGCCTCGCCACAGCAGGGGCAGGGTTGGCTGGGAGACTGGTCACGTGGTACCCAGGATCAAGAAGCAAAGGGAAGAGAGCGCCCGTGCTCGACTTGACTTTCTCTTCCCTTTGTATTTAGTCTGTGACCCCAAACCACAGGACGATGCTGCCCACATTCTGGGTCCATCTCCTTAAACCTCTCTCCTCCTCAGACACCACCAGAGGGTTGCTTCCTGGGTGATTCTGAGTTGGGTCAAGAATAACGATCACAACCCATTAAGTTATTTTTGTTTGGTACATGTATATGCAAGGCAGGGGGGCGTAGGTGACAGTGTGCGGGAGGGCATAGGTTGAGAGTGTTCTGTGCCTTATCATTTTAAAACAATTTTTAATTACATTAATTTATTTATTGGGGCACATGCCACTCTGTACATGTGGATGTCAGAGGACAACTTATGGGGTTTATTCTCTCCTCATACCAGGTAGCCTTTACCTGCTGAGTCATCTCGCCAGACCTTATTGGCTCTGAAACAGGGTCTCTCACAGAACCTGAAGGTGGCTGGCAGGCAAGACCTGGAGATCGTCTTATCTCCACCCCAGCCTTGACATCATATACTCGGAACATTGGTACACACTCAGAAATGGCTCACGGAGGTGCTAGGGATCTGAACGCAGATTTTCAAGCCTGTGCAGGAAGCACTTTACCCACTGACCCAGATCCCTGGTCCAAACCATGACATTTCTCTAAGATTTAGTCTTCATGGTATATGTGTGTGCATGTGTGCATGTGTATGCGTGTCTCTGTGTATGTGCGTGTGTCTCTGTGTGTGTGTGTTTGTGTGTGTGTGTGTGTGTGTGTGTGTGTGTGTGTGTGTGTGTGTGTGTATACACACATGTGTATGCACTGTTAGAGATGGGGAAAAAAAGTCAGCCAGAAGAGAGCACCACTCTCTCAGAGCTGAGCTACTGGGAGCTGTGAACTGAACCATGAAGGGGATGCTGGGAGCTGAGCTCTCGTCCTCTGCAAGAGCAGCAGGCCTCTTCATCCTTGAGCCATCTCTCCAGCCCCACCATCACATCTCTTAATCCACACAGCTGCTCGTGGAGGTGCAGACAATGCCCTCTTGTTAAGATGTGGAAGTTGAAACTGCAGGAGATGAGCTGACTTGCTCAAAACCACCGCCAGTGAGTAGAATGAGCTATGGTGGGATTGTGGGGCATCCAGGGTTTCTACAAAAAAGGGTTTGGCTCAGATTTACTCACTGGATACTTAACGCTTAACGGGGCACCCAGTCTACATCTGGCAGCATGTGGCTTTCTTAGAATGCAGTGCCGAGTGGGACAGATGTGATCACAGTGCCTATAGACCCCACAGTCACATGTCTGAGCAACGGCAGAACTCAAGAGTGTTATTGGTTAGGCTCTGAGCTCCTACAGAGGTGGTTCTTCACCTGGCTTCCAAGTAGGATCACCCAGGAAGCAACAAAATAATAACAAGGCCACGATCCCACCCAGACCCCAGGAGGTGGAGCTCATCACTTGCATAAGTTTCTGGGAAAAGGTCACTGCTCTGCCCACACAGAGCATGGGGCTGATGAAGTACGTGTTGGGGAGGGGGCAGGGTGTGGTGGCAATGCCTCACCCTGCCAACACCAGGGGGACAGAGGCAGAAGAATCACACGTTTGAGACCAGCCTGGGGAAATAAAGTGGGCAGGGAAAAGGGGGGAGAATAGTGTGTGTGTGTGTGTGTGTGTGTGTGTGTGTGTGTGTGTGTGTGTGTGTGTGTGTATACAACTACTCTGGGAAGGGTGGGGAACCTCCAGAGGTAAAAATTGCTGTAGGAACAAGTGCCCCTTCTCTCAGGTGACAGAAGAGTGGGGCAAGATGATGAGTTTATATCAAATTACCTCAAAGTTGTTGGTTGCCGTCTTCTGGGGAGAATTTATTTATTTATTGCAATTTCCAAAGGTGAGATGGTTGCCCTCGTGCCTTGAGACGCTCTTGTAAAATTTTAAATGCTGATTAAGATGTGTGAGAGGTAGCGATCTGAGCGGCAGGAAGCAGCCTGCAGAAGCTCTGTCACTTGTACTGGTTGAGACTGGAAAGAGGCCACTTTACCAGATGGGGCCTTGTCCTGGCCATTGACTCCAGGAGTGGTCCGGAAATAGTCTAAGTTTGGTATGAAAAGGTGATCTGCCACTGGGGTCTTCAGATCTAAGAAGACAAAGCTGTCTTCCGGAAGCCATAGTCTGAGGGAGATATGGCTAGTTCTCCGGGAGTCCCAGTCTGAGGGAAGATACAGTTTGTCCTTAGGGAGCCCTGGTTTGAGAGGAGGCAGGCCCAAGTCTAGGGAGGGTTCCTTGTGAAATGACTGAGCATTCGTGACTGCCTCTAGATTCAGAGGTGTGAGGCTTTCGGCTATTTTGGGTAAAGGCGACCATCTGAGTGTACGTGGTTAGTCACGGTCTCACTAGACTCTCCATGTGGAGGCTGGATCAAAAACTTTTCTTCTGTGTTTACTATGTCTTTCATATTGGTGATTTTATGCTGTGTCAAGAATATGTTTTTTTTTTTTTCCCATCTCTTTCTAGCAGTTAATGGCCAAAGGGAGACGGGAAAGTATATATTTACTAATAAAAAAATAAAAACTGATAGGCACAGATTTGTGGTGAATATTATTCTAAAAACTTCATATATCAAAACCCTCTTGGTCTTTCTAGACAGTTGGTGAGATAGGTACTAGCCCAGCATTTTATACAAGAAGCTGAAATGTAAGTCTCAACTCCCTAGATGCCACATAGCTAAGAAGTCCAGGTTGGGACACACTGTGCCCAGAGGCCTCATTGGATGCACAGCCACACTGAGGCTAAGGAAACACGCCCACGTCATTAGTCCTTGCCTTGGGGAGTCAGCTCACGGCATAAGCTGATCACAGCTTCTCTATTGGATCAGACATATAGAATCTCCTAGGGGAATGATTTCCAAATATGAATTCCTTTGTACCAGCCCTGGGTTTCTGGCACAGTCTAGTGACTTCACTCACAATGGAGACTTATATGATACATCTCACAGCAAACGTAAGTGTCCAGTCTGTTGGAGCCCTTACCACTTGTCCAGCTTTGTGTCGGGGACCGTCATCACATGGCCACACAACCCTGAACAGACAGTGCACCTGTTATCCTCATTGTCGACAAGAGGAAACTGAAACCCAGAGAACCAAACATGGTTTCTAGGTTGTGGTTAATAATCAGCATACCACACATTTGCATACAGACCTTAAGTGCTGACCTTTGTATCCATGACAACGCATTGACCCCTTGTTTGTCCAGTTCACAGTCCTCCACACTTTCTTCCTGAATAGGAAGTGAATGGTGTGACTTTTTTCATTTTTTTCGCAGCCGTCTGTACCAGGGCTAAGCACATGACTCTGAGTAGTCCCTGGCCTGGCTGCCTAGCAACCAATCAGAGTTTCTCTTGAGAACTGGAACAGAGAGGTGACTTTAAGAAACAAGCTAGTGTGGACCTAGAGTTTGGAGCTCAGTTAGCATTGGGCTATAAGTGGCACCACAGAGACTTGGTTAAGTCAATGCAGAGGAAGCCAATCTGCAGAGAGGACACTAGAAGCAGAGATAGAAAGAAGAGAGATCAAGGGATAGAAAGCCCCAGGAGCCTGCCGAGGCCCTGTGAGACCAGCCCACTGTGAACCTGGGAGACATACATTTTGCCAGTGACCTTAGACTAACTCCCGTCTTCCGAAGCTGCCTTTGCAATGGGGGGTATTTGCTAAAGTGTTTGCCTGAGCTTCCCTGAAAGGATTTTAGGATCAAATCAAATAATGCATATGAAAGGGCTTGGTAACCTGTGAGGAGTTAGAGTGTTTATGAAGTGTCTGGAAACAAGGTCTGAGCTTAGATACAGTCAATGGGTTCCCAGAAGAAGAACTGAAATAGGAAACTTACTGCCTGGGGAGTTTAATGAGGGAAGCTGGCCAGAGACAGAGGTTCTGTGTAGAGATTTGTAGCCAGTGTGGGATGGGCACCTGTGAAGATGGGAAGAGAGAGCCTCCAGGCAGGAGAGACAATGGAGTGGGCCTGAAGGAGGCA
This sequence comes from Rattus rattus, assembly GCF_011064425.1. Lineage (NCBI taxonomy): Eukaryota > Metazoa > Chordata > Mammalia > Rodentia > Muridae > Rattus > Rattus rattus. The sequence goes on along the minus strand of NC_046157.1, from coordinate 81,198,243 downwards.
TGGACAAGCAGCAGGGATGGCCAGAGACTACAGCCGTAATTCCAGTGAGCCATGGGAGGCCTCTGAGCAAGTAGTTTTGAGGAAGGCAAAGAGGATGGGTTTGGTGGGGGAGTGACTCAGGAAAGCACTATAGTGTTGGGTGGGGACTGGGACAGGAAGGCCTCCAGAAAGGGGAGTTTTGTGAAGGAAGAAAACTCAATTATTCATCCCTTCAACAAGCATCGAGGAGCACGGTTCCAAGCAGAAGCGGCATAGAAAGGTAAGTGGGCTGCGGTTGTGGATCTGGTCCTCTTTAAGCTTCCAGTTGCCCGAGGCAGCCAGGTCAATACAAGGATGGCATAAACCAATGACCGATCGCAAACAGTTGAAAAGTCTCTTCGAAGAGTGCAGTTGGGTCAAGGAAGGCTTCACTCGGGCTCCCCAAACAAAGCCTAAGAAGTGTTCTAGCAGGATCAGCCAGAAGTGACATCCCAGGGTGCAAGGACGAAGGCCAGAAGTATCGGCAGAAGGAACCTGGAAAGCCAAGTGGCCCAGACGGAGACAGGAAGGTCATGTGGAACACCCTTATGTGTCTCTTGATTGCAGTAGCAGGGCCTGGGTACTTTACTCAGAGAGGCACACAGGTCAGAGATAGTAGACTCTGCCTTGTTGGAAACACGAAAGACAGATGTGACTTGGAGAGCTCTAGCGGCCCAAGTGTCCTTAGCTTTTGACAACTTGACAAGTCAGGGTCACTAGGAAACAAGGAAGCCTCAGTGATGAAATTGCCTCTATCAGATTGGCTTGAAGGTAAGTCTGTGGGGGCATTTTCTTGTTTAATGATTGAGGAGAGGGCCCAGCTCATTGTGGGTGTTGTTGTCTGTGGGCAGCTGGTCCTGGGGTATAGAGGAAGCAGGCCAAGCAAGGGTTGGGGAGCAAGCCAACAAGCCAGGTTAATCCCTGACTTTTCTTTCTTTTTAGCTTCTAGGTTCTTGCCTTGAGTTCTTGCCCTGACTTCCCTTGAAATACTCCTCCCAGTCCCCTACCTTGGCTAAGTAGCATTTGGTCAGTGCAATCTAACAGCAGCAGAGACGCTAAGTAGGACACCAAGTGCTGTAGTTTCATTTCTGTTGCTGCTGTAGACTCCATGACAGAGACACAACTTAGGGAAGGAAAGGGTCATTTAGCTCAGAATTTCAGGTTACAGTCTGCTACTGTAGGGAAGTCAAGGCAGAAGCTATCACACTCACAATCAAGAGAGGAGAGAAAAGAAACACAGACTCTTGCTCACTTCCTTACTTCATGCTCATACTCCTCAGAACCTAGCCTAGGGAATGATGCCACTTGCAGTGTGCTTGCTCTCCCACACCAACTACCAATCAAGAGGATTTCTCACAGAAAAGCCCACTGACCAGCTCAGTCTAGATAATTTCTTATTAAAATTCTCTTCCAGTGTGCCCGTGTAGAGTAACAGTTGAAGTTAGCTATCATGCTGAGCAAGAGACATCAGCTTGGAGTCTCTAAAGCTAGGCACAGGGATGACAGAAATTGCTGGACAGGGAATTCACAGAAACAGAGAAGGTTCTGGATACCCTGGTGAGACTTGAATTTGGATGCTGGGCTCTTTTCCTTTGTCTAAGCTTCCTGTTTCTGGATCTCTCCTCTCACTGGGGACATGAGTGACAGCCATGGAGTGACCTCAGAGAAGGGGAAAACTCTGCTGGGTCTCTGGCTTGCCTGGGAGTGCTCCCTAAAGAGAGCATGGAAGGACTTGGGGGGGGTTGTTCTGTTACCAGCAGACAGCTTAAGCATCATGGCCAGGAAGGATCAGAAGGGACACCTCATGCAGAAGCTAGTACAATTACCAGGATGGGTGTACTGACTAGTTTTGTGTGTCAACTTGACACAAGCTGGAGTTATCACAGAAAAGGAGCCTCAGTTGTGGAAATGCCTTCACAAGACCCAGCTGTAAGGCATTTTCTCAACTAGAGGTCAAGGTGGGAGGACCCAGCCCATTGTGGGTGGTGCTGTCCCAGGGCTGGTGGTCTTGGGTTCTATAAGAGAGCAAGCTGAGCAAGCCAGGGGAAGCAAGTCAGTAAGAAACATCCCTCCATGGCCTCTGCATCAGCTCCTGCTTCCTGACCCACTTGAGTCCCAGTCCTGACTTCCTTTGGTTTTGAACAGCAATGTGGAAGTGTAAGCTGAATAAACCCTCTCCTCCCCAACTTGCTTCTTGGTCATGATGTTTGTGCAGGAATAGAAACCCTGACTAAGACAATGGGGAAAACTCTAGTCTCAAGAATGACATTACCTTCGTGGCCATGGGGAAAGAAGGCTCAGGTTAGCACAAGGAAGGAGTATCGGGCGAAAGCCTGCGGGATGAAAGAAGCACACACACACAGGTTATTCGTGTCAAGCCAGAAGAAGAAGAAGAAGCGCTTCTGGTTTCTTTATTGACCCAACTCTATATATCTAAAGTACAGCTTTTAGCAGGTAACTGCCAAACACAGTGGGGAACCCTGGCAGAGCATATACACCAAACTAGATAAGATGGATGAACAAAGGACCGACAGGCAGGATGTAGATCTCTATGTGTCCTGAATAAATTAGGAAAAATAGCCAAGGAAGGCCATACCTAAAACTATACATGGACTGACCCTGCTCCAACTCAGGTGAGAAGTAAGAGCACCTGGCCCTTGGTCCTGTCAGACTGCCCCCAGTTGGGGATGTTGGCCCGGAAACCAAAGGAATCAACATGCAAAGGCAGGGCTCAGCAGGGGTCAAACCTGCTGGAGACCTAGAAGGGACTTGTTCCGTCTGAAAACATCCCTTGCAAACTGGGTGCCCACTATAGTGCCGTAAACAGGGAGAGGCATAATTTTTGATCCACAATCAAACTGAGAGAAAGACAAAGGCCAGACAGTGACAAGGCAGAGAGGAACCTCATTAAGAGAGGCAAGGTGGGGGGGTGAGGGAAGAAGGAGAGAGAAACTTTGAGGCCCAAATCAGAGGAGATGCTTCAGAAAAAAAAATCCCCCAGAGACATTCGGCAAATTTTCAAGAGCAAAGGAAATATTGTGGTTTTATATGTTTATATATTTATTCTTGTTTTAAATTAGAATATGCTTACACCCTTTCCACCTGCGTTTTCTCCCTCCAACCCCTCCCATGTCCTCAGCTCTGAGAATTATGGCCTATGTCTTTTAATATTATTGTTACTCACACACACACACATATATGTATATGTACACTCCACACACACACATGTGTGTGTGTGTGTGTGTAATACACACACACACACACACACACACACACACACACACTGAGTCCATTTTTGTTGCTTGTGTATATATGGTTTAAGCCATGGCCATCTTGGATTGAATAATCAGTCAGGGGTCTTCTCATTTCTGGGTGAGGCTGATTTTCCCTCATCCTAGTCACTCGTTGCTAATAGTTTTTTGTCACATCACTAGGCCAGCACAGTTCCTTAACTTCTTCTAAATCTTATCCTTCTATCCAGAGGGAAGTGGAGTTATTACCCCTCATCGGAGAAGCTGCTTTGCACCACACAGTGAGTGGTAAGTGTTACAGAAAACCACAACACAAAGCTCAATGGGGCCATGGAGAGCCCAGCCCCAATGGCCGCATCTGTACCACAGCTCCTGCATCCATGGCTCAGGGAACGTCACAGGAGAGGGGACTAAAATGCTGTAAGAGCTAGAATACTTGGAAGTCTGCTGTGAGAACGCCTCTCTTGGAAATGGGCACACAAGTAAGATCCAACCCGACAAGATCCGCAGACATGCTACGTTCCTATACATTTTGAGAGGCTAGTAGTATGTTCCATGATTTAGTTCAACATAGCATGTATGACAAAGAGCATGGAGGAGTCAGGTACTGGTAAGATTATAAATCAACTAACTCTGTGTCCCAAGGAGACAGCAGCCAGGGGCTTGGAGTGATGTCTCAGGCCATGGGATCCTTAGGAGGACCACTGTCACAGAGCGTGCAGGTCCCTGTTGCAACAATGGAGCACAACAGAGGGAGACACCCAGTATCAACCTTAGGCCTCCACATAGACATGTGCACACAAACATGTGTGCACACATTCAAAAGGAACGGGTGGCTTACTTGAGCATTCAGTGGAAAACTGAGACCATCCCGGGATCTTGGTTGGTTCAAATCCTCAGTGTTCTCTCTCTCTCTCTCTCTCTCTCTCTCTCTCTCTCTCTCTCTCTCTCTCTCTGCCACTCCTTAGCTGTTTTTTTTTAATGTTATATGCCTGGGTGTTTTGCTTGCATGTATGTAAATTTATTGTGCACATACACAGTACCCTCGAAGGCCAGAAGAGGGCACTGTGCTCCCTTAACTGGAGTGGGGGACGGTTATAAGCAGCTTTGTGGGTGCTAGGAACCACACCCAGGTCCGATGCAAGAGTAGCAAATGCTTTTAACAGCTGAGCCGTCTCCCAAGGACCACCAGATTTTCTTGTATGCGAAGAGGCATAATTCTAGAGATTGTGTTTGGGAGAAGAAGATAACATTGGCCTTCGACACTGACTTCCCAGTTACCAGAGAGAACAGCTGAGGAAACAGCTTGGCACTCACGCTGCCGGGAAGGCTTGCGGTTTAGACTAGATTTAGATGCTGAGGCCGATGGCGTGGCTCAGCAGGTAACTTGTTGCCAAGCATCATGACCTGAATTCTCTCTTAGAGACCCACACAGTAGAAGGAGAGAAGTGACTCCTGTAGCTGTCCTCTGACTTCCACACCTGCACCACGTCACGAATGAATCCACCCTTTCCATACACAAATAAATAAGGGTGTGAGCACAATTACACATGAATTACATATACATACATATACCACATATGTCATATACATAAACTATACATATATACAGCATATCCATGTATATACTGATATATGTGCATATACAATGCTTTTGAAGTTGAAGGGTCATCCTGAAAAGTTTTGAGACACTTGGTTCCCCTGAGGATGGATCTCTCTCTGTGGACTACCTAGCTCCCTCTTTCCCCCTCCTTCCACCCTGATGGGAAACCCGATTGACCTGCTTTTTGCTGATCTTCTAATTAACAAAAGAACCAGTCACTCCATTATTTTATGATCACAGTTTAAGAAAGGAGGTGGGATGGATTCTCGAGGGTCCGTCTGATTGCCGGATTAGCAGGCGCCTTCCAGCTTGCTTAATCCTTCCTTAATTCCTTGATCAACTTGGTTCTGCTCAAAACAGCCAGGCACCTAGGAAACTCAGGATAAAAGCCGTGTTGTCAGGACTTAAGCGCTGGCATTGTGTTTGTTCATTAACGTGAGCTAACTGTGCCCGCGCCTGTAATGAGAGGGACAGGGACACAAAGACACGCTGCCGGGGATAGAGCTTCAAAGAATGGCATCTGGATTGGGGGAAATAATGCCTGGGAGAGAAGGAAAGGGACAAACACTTGGGGTGGAGCTAGGACAAGAGTGTGGCTGGACACAGTGCCCCAGGCTCTGTCAGCCCAGGAGCTGCAGCACAGATTGCTCAAATCACAGAGCATAAGACACACTCCACATACAAAGTGGGGGACTGGTGAGAGTTTTTATAAAGAATCCACTGAAAGGGGAGCAGAGAAATTGCAGAAGGCGATTCTATATTCAGAGCCATTCCTACACTTGGGCATGAAAAGCCAAGGAGGGAACTGTCTAGGGAAGCCAGAGAGAGCTGTGGTGCAGAGAAGATCCCCAAGCAGGGGAGAGCCCACTTTGTTAGCCAAGGCCACGCAACTCTGTAAAGCTCTGGCATTTTGTAACACTCTCCCATTTTGGTTGCACTGTGACAGTAACTGGTCATTTGGTTTCTAGAACTAAGTTGGTGACTTGGTTTTCTACATTCTTGCCTTCCCACCCTCAGAGCTGCTAAGAGACAGCCTGACTACAAGCAAGTGCTATGGACTATCCATCAACAGTCAAGTGGGGAATCAGCCCCATTCCTCTGGGACCTTGAAGAAGGGCCTCTCACTCTGCCACATGGGCCTGATCTCTCCTCAGAGGCCATGCTGCATCCTGCCTGCTTGTCTACTTGGCCCTGTTCTGTATCAGTTTCTTCCAAGACTGAAACATTCCATTCCAAAAGGAAGTTCTTTAAGCAGAGAGGTAAATAAATCAAAAACAGATTCAGGAAGTCCCTGAAACCGACCAGATTCACAAGGCCTCTTCCTGCCAGAGTAAACGACAGAAGCCGAGAGTCCCTTTCACAAATGCACAGCCGCACTTCAAAGACTCTCAGACAAGCTGAGCTGCAAAGGAGACTTTCAGACCAGACAAGCTGCCTGGAAGAAGTAGAAGCAGGCCACGATGCCTCAAAAATATTTACATCAGCTGAGGCACCGGGAAAACACATTCTCCAACTTGTTAAGCTACCAGCAGTGTGCTCCAGGGCCCCAGCTCTGTGAGCTGTCACCCATGCTGGGTTGAGCTTTGGTGATGCAGAGGTCTCTGAGTCATTTCTGCTCCTATAAGTAGCCCCTCACTCATACTCCTGCTAGTATCCCCAAGAAAACGCATTGCTTTGCCAAGTCAGGCTTTGGTCTGCTGTGGGTTCCCTCTCTGGGATGAGTTAATATGAATGTTGTATCTCCTCAGGAAAAGCTTTGTTACCCAAAAGGTGTTGGTGGCCCTGCTAAACAAATCTCTTATTCCAAAGGACAGTCTCCCTCGGTATCTCCCTTGAGCTTCAAATTAGAAGCATTTCCTAGCCTCATCCTGCTCCCGGGTGCACTAGCTCCCCCAGAATCCAGTGGGGTGCTAAGTAAGGGAGTCTGGAGAGTCCCTTTGATTATCTGGCAGGAGAGGGAGCAGCTATGAAGGGCCCAGTAGATGATGCTCTCACCCTGCATCTGCAACAGCCCCTTTGCTTCTTGTGCCCTCTATACGGCTGTGGCCCAGTTTTACACTGGAAGAGTTGGGATGCCAATCAAGCTTGGGCCCCAGTCTTTCCTGACTGCCTAGGCCTTCTCCTTCCAACCTACTCAGCCTGGCCAGCTACTTGGGAAAGTCTCCTCTTTCCTTTCCTCCCATCTTCAAAGCTCCCCCCATCCCATAGGTTCTCGGTAGAGGAGAACCAATTTGACAGAATGAGCCTGGTTTAGACGTTTTTCTCTCCTTGTTCTAATTCCCACGGAGACAAAGTTCATGCTGAGTCCCACGGTGTAGAGCGTGCTTTGGATTTCAGAGGTGGGTGAGATCACCTGCTTAAGGATGGAGAAGCATCTACTCATGTCAGGTGTGCCAGGACGACGTGAGACACCTTCCTTCCACCATAAGAGTGCTGGAGAGTCTAGCAAAAGCCGAGAGTTACTTTGTAACTCTCTAGGCTGGGTATCAGCCTAGAATGGCAGGCACGCTAGCTGAGTGCCGAGAACAGGTTTTAAACTCTAATGCAAGCAGCCCCATTTCTCTCCTGATTCCGAGAGGGACAATCTTACCCTCTCTCCAGGTGTTTCCTTTTCCTCTGTCACTCGCTTTTTCTTTTCTCAACAGAACACGTGTGGGTTCCTCTCTCTGTTTTACAAACTGCTTATTTTAAAGTTCACTGGGCACGTGATCTCATAGGCAAGTTTAGCTGGTAGTAATTTCCCACGCTAAGCATTCAGCTTAAGTGATTTGTGTCCTCAGTTTGGGTGAGGGAGGGAAGAGTTGCCTAGCAAGCATTAGCAGGGGTCTGGTATCTTCTGTTTGACGGTAGCTGGCTCTAAGCTGGTTTGAGGCACCTTTGAAAATGAAATATCAGAATCCCTCCTCTTTTGGACCAGGTTTGCCTTGCTTGGATGGGTCCAGAATCCTAGATTCTGTCATTTAGGGGTGCTGGCCTGGCTCATTCCTGATGTCTCCTGCCTGGCCTTCCCTGGCCTTCTCTTCCAGGAAGGCCACCCCTGCATGTCCTCCTTTCTGTTACCTAGGACTTTGTTAGTTACTTCAAGTTATTCCTGGGTCTGGATCTTAAGTGTGGGTCCTAGGCCTCCTGGACAGGAATCATCTCCCCTCAAGGAAATACTCATTAGACTGCTCTCCCACAGTTCCCCGCACATCTGTACCAGCTGCCCCAGCATCTGTGGAAGATGCACATGGCTGGCGAGAACACGTACTTCTCTATAGACCCCTCCTCCCTGAATGCAGAATCATGGCCAAGAAGTAAAATGTAATATATTTATAGGTTCCTGATTCTGGGGACCTAGAGGGGTCTTATCTACATGATTTTTAAAACGATTTATTTTCATTAATTTTTAAATTATGCATGTCTGTGCACATGAGTATAGGTCCCTGTGCAGGCCATAGGTACTGGATCTCCAGGAGCTGGAGTTACAGGGTGTTGCGAACTGTCTAACTTGGGCGCAATCTTAACCTCTGAACCATCTCTCCAGTTTCATTTTTAGGAATTTAGAAGCAAAAGTTGTTAGAATTAGAAAAGTATAGATATCACACAACCCCGATAGCTTGCATTAATTTCTAACTATTGATTTTTTTTTAAAGCGGGTCATATGTAGCCCAGGCTGGCCTCCAACTTGACATGGAGTGGAAGACTGACCTCCATCATCCTGCTTCTACCTTCTAAGTGGCGGGATGTGAGCCACGAGTACCAGTGTGCTCTGTGGAGCTAGGGATAAAAACCCAAGGCTTCAAGTATCCTGTGAGAGCACTCCATCAGCTGAGCTACATCTCCAGGCCTTCAGAATACCGTTTCTCACAAGTGAAGTCTTTACATGGATTCTCACAGCTAATGGATCAATGGCAGCTTCCTTGGAAAGTGGGAGTTGGTAATTTTCCCAGCTTCAGATATTCCTGACACATAAGAATCAAGGGCTCCTTGTGTTACAGAGCTACAGTCCTGGCTGGGTCTGGTGTTGGTAAACACTGATACCACTGAGGGAGGTAACTCATTTGGGTTGGCAGAGGAAGTGCTAGAAGCTAGGTTTTGAGTTGCTTATCTCTTAGAAAAGGTTGTCTGCATTGGTCCTTCTTTTTTTTTTTTTCCCGGAGCTGGGGACCGAACCCAGGGCCTTGCACTTGCTAGGCAAGCGCTCTACCACTGAGCTAAATCCCCAACCCCTGCATTGGTCCTTCTTGGCTGAGTCTTCTCTCCTGCTTCCCAGGCATGGTCCAAGTATCCAGGGAGCAGGCCATGAAGCTGCATTAAGCCAGAGGGTAACGTCACATATCTGGGGCCAAAACGAGCCTTTGAAGTAGTTCCTACTTCCCTAACTTCACCTGCCCAGCATTGCTCTTGTCAGGTGACCTGGAACTTTGAGTCATGAAAGGCCCAAGTAGTCTCTCTTGAATCCTCGCTCCTTCCTTTGGGGGAACACAATGATGACTTGCTAGGCTCTCTGCCAGAGACCTTGAATGAAGTTCAATTAGCATGCAGGACCCGTGCTGGCCAACTCCAAGTATTGTTTAGATTGGTTAAGTATCCTGATAAGGCCTCTCAATCAGAAGGCTGCAACGGACTTAATTAGAGTTTGGAATACTCAAGGTAGAGATAAGAAGGCAGGTGTCCAGTTTCTCTAAAGCAACAGGCTGGGGGAGGGGAGAGGAAGGAGGGAGAGGAAACTCAAAGGAGGCAGCCCTTAGAACCTCATGTTGTTAAACTGGGCCCTTCACAAGCTTCTAAAGGTCTAGAGGACTCTGAGCATCCGTGGGTCCCTGCTTCCCTAGACCTGTGACACAGCCTCTTGTCCGTGAGGATGAGGCTCTGGGAAGTCAGGAACAGGAAGGCTTCCTGGAGCCAATGATATTATGTGGGCTATGTTAGTTTCTAGTCCAGATGACAAAAACCATCGCCTGGGATTAAAAGTCCTGATTCCATAACAACCACATACCTAGGCCAGGCATATCATGACCCACGCAGGGACTATATCAGCTAAGACTGTAAAAAAACTGTCTCTGGCTCCTCTGGGACCTGTAAAGACATCCAGAATTTAGGGCTCGTAGTCATTAGACACTCATTCCTGTCATAACATAGAGAGAGAAACTGAAGCTCATGCAGGAAGTCTAACTATGGCTTAACCCACCGATGAAGTCAGAGCGCTTACAACCCGGTTGCTTTCCAAGGTTCCATCAGCTGCAAACGAGCCTTTTAATACATGAACCTTTGAGGACATTTCAGATTCAAATCCTAGCGGACTGGAAAGATCAGCCTATTGCGGCTGTAGGGTGAGAGTGGCTGAGGCCATGGTGGTGTGCTGCAATCTTAATGCCACCACTTCTACTGTGACAGCTCCTGGGACCTGTGCTCCTGTTACTGCTTCATACTCAAAGCTGCGGTGAGCTGAGTCTGCTGAATGAAAGTAGGCATTGAATAAGTGGGAGAATACCACACGGGTAGAAACTTCGGTCCTCTCGTTCACCGGTTATAGTTGGTATGAGGGTTATTTTAACTGTCAGCTGACACAGTCTAGAATCACCGAAGAAGGGAGTCCCAATGAGGAACTGTCTAGTTAGGTTGACTTGTGGGCTTTTTGGTAGGGGATTTGATAATGTTCAGTGATGTGGAAAGACTCACCCACTTTGGGAGGCACCATTCCCTAGAAAGAAAAAGTACCCTTAAGATCCAGCTATAAGGCATTTTCTTAATTAGTAATTGACACACATACAGCCTGCTGTGGGTGGAGCCATCCCTGGGCTGGTGGCCCTGGGCTCTATAAGAAAGCAGGCTGAGCAAGGGTGGGGGATGGGGAGGAGGAAGGGGGATGGGGGATGTGGTGGGGTGGGGTGGGGAGCAAGCCAGTGAGGGGAGGGAGGGAATTCGGGGGTTGCTGGTGCGAGGGAGCAAGCCTGTAGGCAGCACTCCTCTACAACCTCTGCATCAGCTCCTGCCTCCAGGCTCCTGATTTGCTTGAGAACCTGTCCTGACTTCATTTGTTGATGAGCAGTGATATGAAAGTATAAGGTGGCATAAACCCTTTCCTCCCAAACTTGCTTTTTGGACATGGTGTTGTGTTACAGCAATAGAAACTTCAATGAAGGCAGCCAATGTAGCCAAATTGGTGTGCTCCAGGCTCAGTAAGAGACTCTGTCTCAGAAAATAACGTGGAAAGCAATTAAGGAAGACACTGGCCTCCATGCGCCTCTGCATGCATGTGTGCACACACACATGGATATGCATCACATACACCACCCCCTCATACATACAGGGATGAAGAATGACTAGGTGGATATCTGGATGTAAGCATACAGTTACGGTTCATATGCTGTATCCCCAGGGGACTGATTCTAGGAACCCCATTGATAACAAAAATCCTCTCATGCTTAAGTCTCATAATCGTAATGGCGGCATTTGCATGAAGCTCGTGCACATACTTCCAAATACTTTAAGTCATTGCGGCGTTATCTGATATCTGCAACACCTAATACTAGGTAACTGCTTTGCAAATAGCTCCCATCCTGGACCATTTAGGGAATAATGAAGAAAAAGCCCCTAGGTGTTCAGTGTAGACACGGCTCCCCCCACCCCAGTATTTTTGATTCACAGTGGGCTAAATCCTTACAAACACAGACGCTTGGCTGTGTGGTGTAGGCTTGAGGAGCGAGGACTCCGAGCGCAGTGGTCCATACTCATTCCCTGTGAGGGTAGCTTCCTCTCTAGGTAACGGTGGGAAAGTTACTTAACCTTTATGTGCCTGAGCTCCCCGTTATGCAGCACGAGAGCAAAGACAATGACGCCCTTCCTCCAATGGGGTTTCTAGGATGATAAAATGAGCTCACATGGTGGCTGAGCCCAGGGCCTGTCACAGTGGAAGAGTCCATACATCTCAACCAGTGTTGCTAGGACTAGGACTCTGTTTAGATTCCTTTGAGTGCACTGCTTTCTGTGTGCACCCCGTGAAGGATGTGTCAGAAACAACGCAGGACACTCTGTGGGGGAGGCCAGATGTTCATTCCTAAAGCAACCACACTCGGTCCAGGGTGAGGACCACAGTGATACCAACAGGACCAAGGATCCACGACACCTGTGGGTAGGGCAATCCGGAGGGAGCGGCTGGAGACTGAACACAGCTCCAGTGTCTGTGCGTCTCACCTTGGAGGTCCTAGTGAGGTGTTTATGGATGAGGCTGTCTTGGAATCTAGATACCTGGGTCCTTTCTCTCAACGCCACCTTGACATAAGACTGAGGTCAGGTCATTTGCTGCCCTGGGCCTTAATGTGAAATAAAGGTAAAATGGAAATAACACCTCTTCTTCCACTTTCTTGGGCTAAACTACATGCTCCATGGAATTGGGTGGAATGACCACCTAGATCATTGCAAACTTTTTGTGAATTATCCAGTTTGCCCACCAGTCCTTGATGCTTCTGGGGAGAGAGCTCAAGCGAATGACTCTAAAGGCGAACTTGGGAGGCTGGGGAGGTGGCATATTCAGTAAATGTTTGCCTTGCAAGCATTAGGAGCTGGGTTTGGATGTTTGTCACCGGTGTAAACCTAGGTATGGTGATGGGGTGTCTGTAGTCCCCAGGCAGGCAGCCATCGGGATTGCCCAGTCATCCTGTTCAGTGAAAGAACTGGTCTCACAAAATAAGGTGGAGAGAGATTACAGAGGATACAGTCTGTGGATCCCATATGAGTGTACACAAATGTGTGTTTGTATCTACATATGTGCATGCCTGTACACATGCGCACGCAATGCAAGCACACACACACACAAACATACCACACACACACACACACAAACACACCACACACACACACACAAACACACCACACACACAACCACAAACACACACCACACACACACACACACACACACACACACAACACACACACACACACACACACACACACACACACACACACACACACACACACACACACACACAAACACACACACACACACACACAAACACACCACACACACACACACACACACACACACACACACACACACACACACACACACCAGCACCACCACCACCAGCACCATCACAATCATTTGGGAAGTGGGCAATTTCCATTCCTCTCAACACACAGGACAAAGCTCTGTATCTTTGATCTTAAATTCCCACTGCCACACTTGACATGGACCATGAGGCTTTCTGTCCCACTCTACCATAGAGGATGCCCTGAGCTCTGGATGCCATAACTAGTGAGGGCTGAGACCATAAGCTCTGTGAATCTTCAGGAAGAAGGCACACAGCCTTTGCCACGCCCTTCCTCTGGGTGATGATGATGTTTCTGCCCTCAAGTTCTGGCCTCCAGTGTCCCCCGTGTCTCCTCTGAACTCTCCCGACGCCCACCACCTCCGTTCACCATCCAACTTGCATCTCTGTTCCTCCCTTGACCCAGGAACCTCCTTCTGTCAGCGTCTGCATTGCTATGAACAGTAGCGGTGTGCTTCTGAGAGGAGAGAAAAAAATTCTAGTGTTTAAAATGTTGAGCCTCTCAGAAATTATTATTCATGAATTTTTGTTCGAGCATTAGAATTTTCCCTCCAGGCTGAAAGCCCCTGCTGGAATGAACTTAGCCACAATGTGGCCTTTATTTCCTGGATTATTATTTTTTCTTCCACTCTTTTCCTCCCCTGTATTAATGAGTACCCAATACATTCAGGATCAAAACACAAAATGTGCTCGTGGACGTGCCGGGGACTGAGCTTTTCTGAGCTCCTCTGCTGAAGGAGCTGTTGGAAGGAGGACATTGTGATGTTGGCTGCAGGGGGCAGGGAGCACGTTCATGCCAGGATGTGGGGTTCATCCGGGGTGGGGAGAACAGTCTGTCCTCAAGGGGCCTCGTCTGAGAGAAAACAGCATTGACCTCAGGACTCTCTAGTCTGAGGGGAACATGGCCTTATCTTCAGGGACCCCCATATCTTCTTGGGGGGACATAGCTTCTCTTCAAGAAGCCTCTGTTTGAGAGAGCCTCATCTTCAAAGGAGAGCCCTCATCTTCTGAGGGCCTCAATTCTTATTTTATAGATTTTTGTTTGTTTTGTTCTTTCTTCCTTCCTTTCTTCAGTCAGGGTCTATGCCTTTCTTACGGGCGAGCATGATTCCTGGTCCCATTTTTCACTGGGAAATAGAGTCGATTGGCTGATTAATCTAGCAGATGTTTATCGAAGGCGTGATGCACAGTCAACGCTCTGGCACCGGAAGCTGATATATTCCTGAAAGCTACTCTTCTGGCTTCCCTATCTTACTGTGGAGCCCTCCAACAAGGAAGAGGAAGCAGATAACCCTCGATTACAGAACTACAAGGCTTCACTGTCTCACCTCTGTGCCTGCATTCAGTGGATGTTTTTGGAAACAATCCTGATTCCGTTCAAAGTTTGGGAAGAGATGGGGGAGGCACCATTCTTGCTCTCAGCAGTTTTGGGTCATTTAGAATGTTCAGCAGTTCTTCTTGGCAGACTCCTGGGTTTAGAGGTGAATTCAGCTGGAGGTGGTTCTGTGGTCTTGGCCCCACCCCAGGCCTAGCATTTGCTTAGGCAAGGACCCAGATCTTCTGAGATTTCAAAACACCCCGAACCTATCCGATCACCCTCATAAGGGCTTTTATTTGTATTTATTCTGCTTTTCTTCGTCCTTCTCGCGGCAGAATAATCTCATTTTTATTTATGGGTGCTCGGTAGGAGCCGTCCATTTCTAACACAGTTGTATAGATCGCGCCTGCCCTGCTGCCTCCCCGCCGCTCACTGGCCCAGCCTTCCTTGTGATGTCTGTGCCTTGCAAAGTCTACCGCTGATCACAAGGAAGGCATCCTGCTGCCCAGAATCAGGACCTGTGAGATCTTCATTTCACCCCGCAAAGCTGTGCCACCCTCCAGGGGGCTGCTGGGGGACAGATCAGTCTTTGAGAACTGTAAGAATAGTCTTAGGACCCCACAGGCACTGATGGGTCAGGATGAGGTGGACTCACTTGAGGTTGGACCTACTGACCCCAGAAACAGACATTTTAGGGGGTGAGAAGATGGCTTACTCGGTACGTGCCTGCCCTGCAAGCAAGGAGAACTGAATTAGAATCCTATTTTCTATATTCAAGCAGGACATGGTGGTGCTTGTCTGTAACCATAGCTTGAGGGGAATAGGGCAGGTGTGTGGGTGAGGTGGGGTAAAGGTAAGCAAACTCTCAGAGCTGGCCAGTCTGGCCAACTGGAAAGTCCTGGGTTCAGTGAGAAACTCTTGTCTCAAAAGGTCAGGTGAAAATGTAGGACTGGAAGACACTTGATGTTGATATCTGGCCTCCAGATGCACACATATGTGTTCATTCACATGCACACATATGTACTACACAAACACACACACACACACACACACACACACACACACACACACACACACACACGGAGTAGCCTCTTTATAGCCAATATGAGCTGATCTTCATGGAGGCTCAGTGATACTACTGGTCAAATTGCTATAACAGAGGTTTGTAAGGGATTGGTTGACATAAGAGGGGGTTCAAATCTCTCCTGATATAGGCTAGAATCCCGTGCTTGACTCAGGTGACCCTGTGACATCATGTTGCCATCCACAAAGTTAACATTGGAGGATTGACCAATCAGATATCAGAAAAAAATGTGTAAAAATATTGAATAACATGTTTTAAAATTATTTATTTATTTATTTATTTATTTATTCTGTGTATGAATTTCCCCCACCAGTATGTATGTGTACTATGTGTGTTCAATGCTGAAGGAGGCCAGAAGAGGATGCTGTGTCCTTTGGAATTGGGGTTACAGGCAGTGTGTGTTGCCATGTGGGGGTTGACAAGGCATGGATGGCCAGAAAATAACCCATTGACTGAATAAATCCACTAATGCTTGCTCAGTCATGAAGTTGCTGTGTGACTCTAGGCGAGTCTCTTTACCTCTCTGAGCCACGTCTTCACCATCCACAGAGACCATCCATGACCGTGCAGCTATCTAGAACAGCCGCAAGGTTAACAGTTGCAAATGAGCCTTCCGACTCTAACACCTCTGCCTTGTGAGGAGTATGGATTAGAGAGCCGCCTCCTACCTCCTTTGTTGCTTTTTAAAATGCCCAACTAAAAACGGTCCAGGGGCTAAAGAACAGCATCAATTTTCTCATTGAAATACTTTTATTGGGCAAAGTGGATAATCTCGGGAGAAGGAATATACATTGTGCTTTCTATTCTTATTCATTAAAGTTGCTTTCATTCCGGATTCAACACTCTGAGCATTTGTTCTGAATTGGCACTGTGGGAAAAAAAGCAAAATAAATAAAAGGGGGGGGGGAGAAGAAAAGGAAAAAAAATTAGAATTACAATTCAGCTGATCATTTAATGGCCGAGAAAATGGAAACAGGATGAGTTCAACATCCTGGGACCACAAGGCGAGGTGAAAATGGATGTTCACCTCAAGGCTACCCCGAGGGCACGGGTGCTGGCCATAGACTGTGCTGTGCGTGGCTGTGCCTTGGTGCCTCTGTGGACTTGGTGGTTACTGTGGCTGTCGACTGGGACAAGCAAAGGTACCCAGAAAACATCTCTTTATCTCAAGAGTGGACACCCACCACTTCAATTCACAGTTAACATCTTGCTCTGTTTGATAGATTACATAATCTCCCTCCCAGTCTACCTCTTATCTATTAATCCACTCCATCATTAAATACTGAATTTAGAGTCAGTTTGGATGGCATGTACACCAGCCCCAAACACTCAGCCCTCTGTGCCACCCGCACACATCTGCACCAGCATAACACATGTCCTTAGGGGCCACACCTAAGGTTGATTCCACTCCTACTACAGGCAATAGTGTTCTGGTGTACAATACCTCACACACGGGTCTGTCCTATGGTGGTGCAAACACGGGACTGCTTAGTGCGTTTGCCTTTGAGCAGGGCTACGTCAGCTCAGCAGAATAGCTTTGAACCTCATCCATACAGCATCAGTATAACTTCTTCTGCACCTCCGAGAAGCACCCCGCTGTCAATGTATGACAGTCTATCCATTCTGCCACTAATAAATAATTTGGACTCTTTCCAGTTTGAGGTTATTAAGAAAAGCACAGCACTGAGTGGTTTTGGTAAAAAAAATCCTTCTGAGGTTCATGCATTTTGGTTTCTCTTGGGTAAACACCTCAGAGAATTATTGGGTCATAGGTTGATGTGTATTTGGCTCTCTAAAATCTCATAGGCTATTTTCCAAAAATAGCTACAGCATTCTCGTTGCCATCATCCCTGGAGGGAATTCTAGTGGCTCTTAGCCCTCACCAGCATTTGGTGGTGTTGGCTGTTTTCATTTTTAAAGATTTATTTCTATTACTTTAAGTTATGCATATCTGGCCTGTGTTTGAGTATGCACATGTGAGCGCAGTGCCTGCAGAGGCCAGAAGGGGGCGCTGGCTCTTCTGGAGTTACAGGCTGTTGTGCGTCACCTGATGGGAGGTGTTGGGTCCTTTGAACCCTACTCCTAACTGCTAAGCAGTCTTCCCAGCCCCCTTTTAATTGAAGTTCTCTGTCTTTACAGTCTTAGTGGTATTCATGTGCTTCCCCTGGGGGTTAATTTATTGGTCACTTTCCCATGTGTTCACGGGACCAACTGTATTCTCTTCATGAACTGTTAGACTCTTATTTGTCAAAAACTGACTTGTCCACCTTATAGCTGTTGATTTGTAACCGTTAATTATACGTAAGTTACTTCAGGAATGTCTTACAACCTTTTCCTATTGATGCGACCAAACGCCCTGACGGAAACAACAAAAGAGAAAGGGGTTATTTTCGTTCAGAGGACACATCATTATGGCAGGGACGTGAAAGCAGCTGCATCTTGAAGCGGCTGGTCCCATGGCATCCACAACCAGCATGCAGAGAGGGGCAAAAGCAGGTCAGCTCGGCTCCATTTCTTCAGCACACAGTCCAGGAGGCCAGCGGGCGAATGGTGCCACCCATAACGGGTGAATCTTCCTACTTGAGATAACGCCCCCACAGGCATGCCCAGAGAGGCCCATCTCCCAGGAAAATCTAAATTCTGTCTGGCTGACAATATCTTGGATCATCATGATATATAGGAGATTTTGTTATTAAGAGACTGATAAAGGAAACAGTACCCACCAGGGAATGTCTACACACCTGCCTCAGACATCAGCCAAACAGAAAAACTTCACATCTTGTCACCCTGTAAGCCTCATACAGAGCAGACTTCTGGTAGAGCAGGGCAGCCTGGAATCCCATTGACCAATCAGAAATCACAGCCTGGAATCCTACTGACCAATCAGAAGCTGCAGCCTGGAATCCCATTGACCAATCAAAATTATCCTTATTTGCATGGTTCTTCTTATGTGCATCCTGGAAATTGTATAACTGAAAATGACACACATACAACGTCTCTCTCTTGCCTCCTTTATTGAATAATGTCTCTCAATTACACACACATCAAAAGTTACTCTAGACCCTACGGCCTTATGCTGAGCTCTGGTTACTGCACGACCCCTTTCCCCCTGCAGGGCACTAACTTGTCTTTCTGCTGTATGGGTTGGGGTGGATCCTTTCCCACCCATTGATCTCTTTCCCTATCACAATGCACGGTGTGACATATCCTGTCCTTTGTCAGATATAAGCAGCGTCTTTCTATTCAAAGAATTAATTCTCTGGTCCTGGGTCTGGCTAAAGAAATGTTAGATTTTACCTTTCCTCAGTTTTTTGAGCTAGGAGCAAGGCAGACTGTACACTGGGCATTGGATGACCTGTTCTAGAAACCCGGCTAGCTCAGCTACTGACTTAGGTGTGATTGGGAACACATGCGCACATGTGGCTTCAGACAGGAGGAGCCAAATCCCTGAACATACTGCAGGATCTCGGCCGGGATCAGCTTCTTTCTCTCCCTCCCTTGGGGACAAGAGGCTGTCCTAACCTGAGTTTTCCTTGCTGAGCTCTGACGGAGGTTCTAGCTGTTGATACGGCACAGGTTGGTGCCCACTCCTCCCCTCCAGGGCTGTGCTCAGTAGCTTCCGCTTCCCTGAACTAGTGAGGCTTCCCGGCTTCACTTAGGATTCCTCTCCAGAAGCAAAGAGCTCACAGAGCAAGACCCTGACTGGTCAGAGCTGGTTTGAAGACCCGAGGGCTTTCCTTCTAACTATCTATCTACCTGCTTGAAGCAGTCCTCCTTCACCTTCCTGCAAGTCAGGAGGTGGCACAAATTTTTTTTTTATTCTTTCTTCCTAGAGTTATTTATTTATTTGTGTGTGTGTGTGTGTGTGTGTGTGTGTGTGTTTGTGTGTGTATGTGCGCTCTCCTGTATATATGCATGTGCACCTCATACATGCAGGTGTCTGCAGAGTACAAGAAGAGGTTGGATCTTCTCGAACTGGAGCTGTGGGCAGTTGTAATCCTCCTGATGTGGAGGCTGGGACCTGAACCCAGGTCTTCTGCTGGGCTATCTCTTCAGCCTCCTTCCTTCTCTTCCTTCTCCTTCCTTTCTGTTTGGCAGGGTCTCACGTAGCTCAGGCTAGCCTCAAACTTGAATTCCCTACGTATCCGATGATGACCTTGAGCACTTGATCTTCCTGCTTCCTCCTCCCAAGTGCTGGAATTGAAGGTGCACATCAACACCCCAGGCAGCACGGAGGAAACGCTTAAGATCTTTTCTGGCTCAAACATTCTGTCTTTGCAAGTGTCTGGTGCCCCTGATGGATACTGGACCACAGCAGGGAGAGCCAATTTCAAACAGAATCGACCATTAGATTGGCATGCATTTCTGAAGCATTTTTATGTGTTCTGATGTTTGGAGAGGTGCGTGGATGGGGTGTGGGCAGAGGCCCAAGGGATGGATTAGAGGAAGCCTCAGTACTCAGTCTCCATCAGACCTAGAGTTTTCAAACAGGAGTAACCTTGATGGAGAAGGCATTAATGTCCTTAAAGACAAATCTAAAACAAAGCCCCTGTATGCCCATCCAGCCAGATACCTCTGGGCTCAGCTTTCTATTAATCAACTTCTTAGCAGGTACAGCAGGGAAGAGTCTTGATTTACCTGGTTCCTAGACCGTGGGGAAGGCAGTCTGTCTTCTCCCGTGCTTTTGCCTAATTAGAAAACATCTCTGCTGACAGGAAGGTGTTTGGAAATCAGTGAGATGAGACCACACCCCTTCTTTAATCCCCACCCCACCCCCAACCCCTCATCCCCAGTGAGGGATCTGTGCTGACTGCCAGCAGGGAGCAGGCAGTGTATGAGGCAAGGGAGAGGCTGGCAGCTCTTTGAGATACTTACCCAGGTGTAGGCCTGAGACCTGTGGGCCCAGCCCAGGGAGCTCCTTTAACCCTAGCGAAATGAGGCCAGCCTGTTGCCAGTAGGGGTTTCTGGGGCTCTGTAATCTTATGTCTATCTTATTTGTGACTCAAGTCATGAGTGAACAAGACACAAAAAGGCAAAATCTAAAGCACGTTAGTTACTAAAAATGCAAGGGAAAGCTGGGTAACTGCTATAAAGTAGAAGTAGGCTAGGGAGAGGTCATGACTCAGAAGCCCTGTTCCAGGGAAGGAAACCTTTCTCACGAACCCTTCTCTGGCTGTTGTAGGTGTAGGTGTCTGGTTTTTGTTGTCGTTGTTGGGTTTTCTTTGGAGGGGAGTTACAGCAGATCGTGGACAGTTCACATACTCATTTTTGTCAGTTGCTATGTCTCAGAGTTAACCTTTCTACAACTTATGGACACACATGCCTGATCCCATCCTACTGCCTCAAACCCAAGGAGGCAGCAATATCTGATCTCATCCTTCTGAGGCATTTGGTCACGGAGCTCTTGAGTGTATTACTTTGGGGTCTCAGTTTCCTCCTCTGTCAAGTGGAGATGGTGGCAGAGCCAACCCCAGAACGCTGATGGAGGGTCCCTCAGAACAGCATCTGGAAGAACACAGGCTCCACACCTCTGACTCAGTCACAGCTATTCTTGCTACACTGCTCCTCTTGGGGATCACAGATGTGGGAGACTATTCAACTTCTGACCGTGTGGATACAAAGGGCCTCGGGTGACATGGGGTGAGTCTCAGGACTCTTCTCTTCTGGATTTCCCCTCAGGTTTTATCCTCTAGCTAAAATTTCCCAACATCTTTTCCCTCTCAAAGCTCCTGATCTCCATTTGTAGGTAAATTGGATGTCTAAGTTTCAGAGGCTGAGGAATTTATTGAATCTGCCTTTACATTTCCCTGGAGCCTAGATTTCCTACCTAGATTAGACATTTCTCTTCCCATACCTTGACTGCTCTCCCATTATATGATTGTAGAATTCTCATGAGGTCACAAGTTTCCTCTTCTAGGGTATCATCAAGATTGCCCCACTGTGACAGGGCAAGACAGTGCAGAGGTTCCTCCATCTTGTATTTTTGTGGAAGCCATTTTAGGTTTGAATAGTTTTCAATTTCCTTGATGGAAAGCCCTGTGAAATATTACCTAACTCTATTCTAGGAGTCCACAGTTAAGATGTCCTAGCTACCTTACCTTGGCTTCTGTTAAACTGCCTAATTATGCAAACCTCCTCCTCAAGCTAACCACTTACCTTAGCTTCTGTTAATCTGCTTGCTTGCTCAAAATAACCCTTCCAGCTGGAGAGCAAGTTAGCAAGATGTGCCTTTAAAAGCCTCTTATTCTAAACATTCAACACTATACTCGAATTCCAGATACATTGCTCTAGTTCCAGCCAGCTTAATTAAAGAGTTTCAATTGGCTGTGAACTGTGTCTAAGTAGATTTCTCTGGTGGGCTCCCTGTAACACCACAAGGGGCTCGCTTCACAGCAGTATTCCCACCTCCTCCTAATATCTCTTCAGGGCTGGCATTTTCTCTTCCCCTTTTTGTTCATAGACACTGGGGTGGGAGTGGGACCAAGGTCTTCCTGAGTGACCTTGACCACAATACAAAGTCTTCCAGCTGGATGGTTTTAAAAATCAGAGATCTGCAACTGGAGGAAGGAGCTAATGTGTAATTATCCTCCAGAGATGAGCTCTTGGAACCATTGGAGCCATGGCTAAGACTTAAGGGGTAAAGAGACAACATAATTGGATCCCTAAAAGGAAGGGGAGGCCTCCCTTTCAAACCTGGAGAGGAGGCTGGAGATAGCTTTGTAGCTGAGAGCACCTGCTTCTCCTCCAGAGAACTCCAGTTCAATACTCAACACTTGCATCAGTGGCTCATAAGTAAATGTGACTCTAGGACCAGGAAATCTGATTATTTTTCTGGCTTCTGAAGGAATCTGGTCACAAGTTTCACACAGAGAGACATACACACATGTTGAAATTGGCATAGCCTATGTGACAAAAACCATGGAGGAGCCAGGGGTCGTAAATTAGGAATTGTTTGTCCATAAACAGCATGGCATTTAAATGTTCTGTCCATGTAAGGTGCCATTGATAACTCAGAGTGACTAGTATCTTAAAGGGGCAGGGCCATGATATAACAGAAGGGTGAAAGAGGACTGGCTTCTAGCAATTGTAATACTAAAAATACTTTATAATAGCTTCTCAGATACCAGAGCCATGAGCTGTGTTTTTTTTTTCTTCTGTGCTTTAACCTTCATTTGGTCACTAGGAGTCTTGGGAGTATGACTGGAGAGGAGGGCAGAGAGAGGCATCAAGATTAGTATATGAGGGGCTGGGAAGATGGTCGATGGGCAAAGCGCTTGCTTTGCAAGTGTCAAGAGCTGAATTTGAACTCCCAAGTGTCCAGCTGTCCCAAAAGACAGATATGGCTGCATTTGCCTGCAATCTTGGTGCCTCTATGGTGAGACAGGACACAGAGGTAGGAGAATTTGCTGGATCTAGCCTAGTGTGTGTAGCTAATGATGGACAATAAGAGACCCTGACTCAAACAAGACGGAAAGCCAGGAAAAACTAACACCCAAGCCTGTTTTCTGTCTCTGTTAGGGTTTCTATGGCTGTAATGAAACATCATGAGGAAAAGCAACTTGGGGAGGAAAGGGGTTTGTTTTTTGTTTTGTTTTGTTTTTTTTTGTTTGTTTTTCATTTTACTGTTTACAATCCATTGTGGAGGGAAGTCAGGGCAGGAACTCAAAGGCAGTGGCCTGGAGGCAGGAACCAATAGAGACCACGGTGGAATGCTGTTTACTGGCTTGCTCACCAAGACTTAAGGCTTATGCAACCCATTTTTCTATACATCCAGGACTCCCTACTCAGGGTGGCATTGACCACACTGAGCTGGGTTCTTCCCCATCAATCATCAGTCAAGAAAATGTATCACAGTCTTGCCCACAGGCCAATCAGATGGGGACATTTTCTCAGCTGAGAGTTCTTATAGTGGGTTTGTCTGCTGCTGCCTGTATTCTAATGCTAAGCACTGGCTCTCAAGGTCTGGTTGCCCTTGATGAGAAGGTTCTCTTGTACACCAAGTGATGCTGTGTAAGCCTTGCTCCCCAATTTATCTGGTCGATAAAAGTCTAGAGCCTGTGATTGGACATTAGAGGGAGAAAGGTGGGACTTGAGGAATGAGTGAGGGGGTTGCACAGAGAGACAGGGGGAGAAGGAAGAGGTCGCTAAGGGGTGGCATATATGGGCCCTGAGCTCATGGCCATGAAGACCAGCCTATTGGAATGGAAGTATAACATGACAAGTATAACATGACAAGTAATATCTCATGTTTATTGACAGGGAAGTAGATAAAATAGCATAGAGGGTTGATATCTGCCCAGCTTTAGTGCTTTAAGTTATATTGGAAATATAAAGGCTTTGTGTCTTTTATTTGAAAGCTAAAAGATCAAAGGTGGGGTAGAAACCCCTGTAATAATATTTACTGCAACAATACAATTCTTTTCCTGAAATGACTGTAGGGTGTGTCAAGTTGACAAAAAACCTAGCCAGCATACTGACCTCCACACATTTACCATGGCATACATACAAACACGTACACACACACACACACACACACACACGTGCGTGCACACATGCACATGTACAGGCACACAGTTTAAAAGTATCAGCCTATGAAATAAATCCGTGACAGAGAAACCCGCTGGGAATAGCTCCCTACCAACAATGACACGGTGTGCAGCCGCAGTGAGCATTGTACACATATCCCACCCTGCCAGCAATGATTGCCACTGAGCTGCTGGCCTTTCCTAGCTCTCTGGCCTACTCCCTCACTCAGGATTTTTCTCTTTCTTAGTAGTAGGTCTCTTTTTAATCACCATCCATGGGGCCATTGTTCCAATTCCTTGTTCTAGGACACAAAACACTAGAAGTCCTAGCAGGTGCCCTCTAGACCCTGACCACCCCTAGAAGAAGCAGAGAGCCCATTACAAAGCCTGCTCCCCAGGCCAGGGAGGTTCATGAATTGGCCTGTGGCATGCTCTTTGTTTGGAGGTGGGATTGAAGCCAGAGGTTCTGATTCTACTACTCTGGACCATCACCGGGTAACAAAATTCAGCATCTGGCTCCTCGGCTGTGTTCTAACTGGCTGGAAGACACTCACCTCAGGGTTTTCAAATTCAGACTCTTTTGGGGTAGAGAGAATATTTTGTACATTATATGTGTGCATTACCTGTCAATCAAAAAGCCTATGGCCTATGACTTAGGCAAGAAATAGAAGGTGGGGTATCTGGAGACAGAGAGGATTCTGGGAGAGAGCCAGGTGCAGGAAGATCTGCCCGGGAAGATGTGCTAAGGCAGACACATGGTATGTGGTAACCAGCCACGTGGCAGAGTGTAGGTTAAAATAATTGGGTTATCTTAAGTAATGAGCTAGTCAGAGAAGAGCCTAGCTATATGGCTAAGGTATCTGTCAATATTTTTTGAGTCTAGGTCTTATTTCTGGGAGCATGGGGCTGGGAAGAAGAACTGGACCTACTGTCTACATTTTGGATTCACTGTCTTGGGCCCACTCAGGAATTCAGGACTATAGTGCAGTGTTGATTACTCTAGAAACAGAGAGAACTGGTGATGTCTCAGTCTGCTTGGGAAGGAGTTGGGGTTAGGTAGGCTTTTTGGACCTTCTAAGTATGTCTCCTTGTGGAGATACAGATTTTATTCACGTCACAGAGGTGTGAGGCTCCGAGGATCATTGGGGTATGGTGATGTCTTGTTTGTCAGCTAGTCACAGTGATAGTCACTGTGGGATGTCTCCCCTGAGCAGTTCTTAGACACATAGATCTAGTTACCGTGGTGCCTTACCCCTGTTAGTGACAGCAGTGACAGAGGCACAGCTCCGTGCTGTCTCCTGCAACAGCCTGATAAGTTCCTTTAATCTTCCAGGGACTTAGACTCAACTGGAACCTGATCCTTGGACTTGCAGAAGAGAAGTTCAGGACCAGTCGGTATGAACCAGAGTTGGCATTTATAACAGGCAGTGTTATCATATTTTAAGCACAAGGGTTAAGAGAGATGGAGGCACTGTGGTAGGAAGCGAGACTGCCCAAGAACATGGGTGTGGGCTTCCCAAAGAAAGCCAGCTCTCTTCAAGGGGGCTAGATACATGGTTTTGGAAGCCTTGGGGATTTCCTTGTTGGATGTGTTTTGAGGGGACCCTCCCTTTCCCTATCTATTGTCTTTTAAGTTTTAAAAATTATATATTTATATGGGGGAGGGTGCCTGTGTGTCAAGGCACTTGTATGGAGGTCAGAGGAAAACTTCCCATGAGTCAGTTCTCTCCCTCCATCACGTGGGGTCAGGGTTCAAACTCGGGTCTTCAGGTTTGGCAGAAAGAGCCTTTATCTGCTGAACATATTGTGGGCCTGGTGTTACTCCTTTCAATGACTGGGGTTATAACATGGCTCTGGAGGTGTCTTGGATGGGATTTACATCTGAGAAGATAAACTTAGAAGCCACTAGTTCTGGGCAGTGGCATTAGGTCATACCCTTTTACCTTAGATGGGGCTGCTGGTAAGATTCGTAGAAAGTTGTAAATCAAAGCTGAGAAGGGAGAAAGGCTTTAAGCCAGCAGTTCTCAACCTATGGGTTGTGACCCCTTTCACATGGGTCCCACATCAAATATCCTGCATATCAGATATTTACATTATGACTCATAACAGTAGCAAAATTACAGCCATTGAAGTAGCAACAAAATAGCTTTATGGTTGGGGTCACCACTGCATGAGGAACTGTATTAAAGGGTCACAGCATTGGGAAGGTTGAGGACCGCTGCCTTGAGCAAATGTTAATTGCACTAAACTTCTTGATCTTTAGCTAACAGTGAGAGGCCTCCCATGAGGGTTCATTAGACATTGAGGTACATTGTTGGGAGGAGCAAGCCTTGGGTACAGGTCTCAGATCCTGTCTGGTGTATTTTAGTCTTGTGGTTGGGGAAAGTTAGGTGGATTTTTCATTAATTAAATGTATATGAGTACAGTGTCACTATCTTCAGACACACCAGAAGAGGGTATTGGATCCCATTACAGATGGTTGTGAACCACCATGTAGTTTCTGGGAATTGAACTCAGGACCTCTGGAAGAACAGTCAGTGCTCTTAACATGTGGAGCCATCTCTCCAGCCCCCAAAACTAGGGTTTTATTAAGTTAATACAAAATTCAAAAGGTTTTATCTGGTAGTCACTGGATGTTAAGTCAGACACACAGATGGGCTAGATATGGCTAGTAAGGAAGCCATAGATAGCCCTAGATAGATTTTAATGAGGCTCTGGACTTACGAGAGCCCCATCTCTCCATAATCACTGAGTTGGTTACACAGCCCTGCTGTTGTGATACATGTGGGTCGATGTAGGGACGTGTATTCACATTTTCTGCCTAAGGATAATCAGGCATGCATATGATTAAAATCAGATGCATCATGGGAAATGACATACACAGTGAAGAAAAATTTACATACCCAATCCTGCCAATTTAAACATAGGCTCACTCCCTTATACTCCTTCTCCTGGGTCCCCAAAAAGGAAGCCCCAGGTAACACCCCATGCCCCGAGGATCCTAACTCAAGAAGCCCTCTGGCCTGGGCAGCATCTCTGCGCAGCTCATCCCTTGGCTTCGAGATAAAGTTCCCTTGTGGTGTTACAATCCATGCTTCTACAGCTCTTTAACAAGACTCCAAGAGCTTGAAACATCTGGTCCAGATAGTGACCCCTGGAGCAATCTCAGTATGGAAATTCTGAGCCCAGAGTCAATTCATCTTCCTGGGATTTCACTTGGAATCTCTCCCTTGACTGACACCAGGCACCAAGAGAACTCCCGTTAGTCCTACGACCCCATCCCCAACACGTTTCACGTCTGCTTCTGTAGCAGGCATCATACGGAGATTGAGACTTGGCTCCCTACCAAAGAGCACGCATGCTCCATGAAGTTCAAGTGCATTTGGCCTCCAAGCTCTGTCCTCAGCTACCAGTCAAGGTCCTGGTAACCAGCATTCATCCAAAGGCTTGGCTTGCCCACACCATCCCACTGCCAGTAGCTGGAAAAGCTTCCCAGGCAGTTGGCAGACCGGAAGAGGAACTATGGCTGGCAGGATGTTGACACCGGGGAAAGGAAGAACTTGTGTATCCTATGTGAAACTCTGGACTGTTCCTCCTCACAGCTCTGCTTATGAGAAATGTAGCTCCCCAGGCCTACCCCAGCTCCTCTAATCTAAATAAACCTCTTAACAAGATTCTCCAAGTAATTTAAGCCCACACGAAGACAGAATGGAAAGTCTGGTGCTGTGGTCTCAATGGTTGTGTGTTCACATTGTACGCTGTATGTAATTCCCCAAGATAATGGTATTGGATGATAATTAAGTCATGAGGGTGGAGCCTATGAATAAGGTCTAAGAGACAGACCCCTCCCCCTTTGCTAATGAGAAGCTAGGCCTATCAGATTCCAGATCTGTTGTTGCCTTGATCTTGAATATTCATATCTAGAACTGTGGGACGTAACTTTCTGGTTTTGATCAGGCATTCAGTGTTGGGTATTTGGTTATAATAACTTTAAGTGGGTCAGGACAAATGGTGACGGGGAGATCAACAAATGGCTAAGATGCTCTGAATTCTCTTTTTAATATTTTAAAATTTTTAAATTCTTTTCTTTCTCTCCCCTCACCCCAACTCTTTCTCCATCTCTCCATCTCTGTCTCTCTCTGTCTCTGTCTCTCTCTGTCTCTCTCTCTCCATCTCTTATTCATTTACTGTCCACATGTCTAACCACTCTCTCACTATGCTCTTTCTGGGTCTCCACTATTCTCTCTCATTCTCCTCTTTTCCTAGCACCCGCCACGTCCTTTCTGCCAGCCACGTCCTATCTGTCAGCCACGTTCAGTCTCCTTTTTCCTCCCTTTGCTCTGGACTCTTCCAGATGCCTTTGGATACAGCTTCTCTCTTTCACCTTACAATAAAAGCCTTGTCCTTAACCACACCATGGAGCAGTCATGTTGCCAGTTTCTTTACTGCACCCCCTCGCCTACAATAAACAGCGTGTACGGCTCTCGCCTTTGAAATGAGCCACAGACCCAAACTCACTACCAGGCCTCTCTCCACTTACCCTGTTCTTAATTATTTAAATGTAATCCATTAGTGGTTCTATATTTAATTTAAAAAAACATTGAATGATTAGTCTGTTAATAAGTAATAAAGTTTAACAGCTGTTAATGAGCATTCAAAATAGATAATTTACTGCATTCTGTGACACAATACCAATATTTACTCATGAAGGAGAAAAGTTGTACCTGCAAGAAACTTTCCACTTTTGACCCAGTTCTCATTCCTGTGAGCAAACAAGAAGTAATTAGTCTCTGATGTGGCAGTAACAAGAGGAGATAGGAGAGCAGTTTCCTTATTTGCTGTGATCACATCCTGTTGTTCTCTTCTGCTTTTGTGCCTGCCCTTGCTCAGGGCTCCCTGCCCCTCCCTCTCTAGCTGGTAAACAGAGAGCAGCCTCTGCAGGCGGCCACTGGAAAAGCAGTGTCACGGGAAACTTAAACTGTCAACTTGACACAGATGCCTGAGAGTGGAGATGCAACTGAGTCAGAATTACCTGTAGGAATGCCTTTGGAACATTGTGTTGGTGTTAATTGACACAGAAGGGCTCGGCACACTCTGGGTGGCACCATTCCCTAGGCAGGTGGGCATGGAGTTTATAAGCACCCTGGCTGCGTATGAACCTGAGCCAGCCAGAGGGCAGCTTTCCTCCATGGTTTCTGCTTAAGTCCACACTTAAGTTCCTGACCTTACTTCTCTCCATGATAGACTATCATCTGTAAACAAGCAAACTCTTTCCTTCCCCACATTTCGCTTGGTCAGAATGTTTTATCACACCAACAGAAGGAAATTGGAACAGACGGTCAAGGGTAAAATCCTCATGGGCAGGCTAGCCTGGAGGACACAGTTGACACGGAGAGACCCTGACTCCATAAGTATGAAGTGAAAACCAACTCCCAAAGGTATTCCTCTGATCTCCGTGTGTGCCCATCCCCCCCCCACCATAAATAAATAAGAAAGGATACATTACAGCACATTTCCCTACCTTCCCGGTCCCCCTCTGTTCGTGGAGACATTGTTAATGGAGCCTCCTGCAAAAAGCAAGAGAGCTACGCACTGAATAAGAAGGCAGCCATGAAAGCAGCTATTTTTATTAGAAAGGGAGTATAAAAGGCATACATAAAAATATTTTATTGTGTGATTTGAACATTAAATTTCATGGCCGTGCCCTGGATGCTTTGTTACATAGATTGCTATCTGTTGAGAATGAGGTTCCGGCCTTTTCCACTTGTGTGTGATTTCTAAGAGCTCCTAGAACCACGTGCTAGAACTCAGTCTCACACAGAAAGCTGCATGTGTCTCTCTCCCATGCATGGCATTTGCTGCGGTGCATGTGGCACATGTGGTACATATTACATGTGCATTTGGATGCAGACATACATGCCACAACTCAGTCGATCAGCTACTCAGCTGTCATTAACATGTCTGCTGTGTGGGGTGTGGGTGTAAGACGCCTGGTAAAAGGAAGGCAGAGACACCCCTGTCTCCCAATCTCACTGTCAGACCATTGAAATAATGGACTCTAAAAAAAATGGTTGTTTCTCCAGGAATCTCATGCTAGAAGAAGGAAAAGCTCAGCCAGACGGTGAACTTGTCTCCTGTGAGATTTCACACAGTTCCAACAACGTAGCAGAGCACTTCACAGGATGAGATAAAAGATGGGTTAATGGTGAGTGGGAACACATTTTGACCAGTACTGCTTGGATGTGCACTTCCTTGGCCCTCTGTTTAAACTTTGACCTCATTTCATGACCCTCAAGACAGACTTGAGGGGTTCATTAGTTATTTGTCCCTCTTGCCAATATGGCCATGGTGAATAAATCTTTTCCTGCTTTTCACTTTCAATTGGGTTCTTTTAATTGGCTTATTGAGGATAGGTGACCAGACCTGATTTGAAGCACGGGTTGTGACCCTAAGTTTAATAATATGAGGATGTGTCATGTATCCAGAGAGGTGAAGTCTGTCTTCCTGGGGTTCAAGTTGTCAGGAGAGAGAAAGAGCATCATCAGGCCAGCAAACACATACTTATCAGGGGAGAAGCCGAAGCAGGAGGCAAATTGAGATTGATGGGGTACAGTCTATACAGCGGGGTCACCAGGCTGGGTCCCCTGAGGGGCCACACTAAAGATATACCTGAGAGATATGAAGGGATGAAGGTTCATAAATATCTGGAGGAGTAGTGACCTAGGAATTGGGAGAGTCCAACTTCTAATAAGCTGGGGACACAGGAATGGGCTTGGGTCATCCAGGATACCAAGTAGTTCTGTGTGCAGAAGAATGAGTGGTAGTGTGCACCCAATAACACAAGCTCTCCAAACCAGGGACCATGAACCCAAAATGTCAGGACGGAAGGACCTCAGAGTACATATTTGTTACTATCTGTATTCCATGACAAGAATACCTTACAAGATGCTACGTAACAGATGGTGAGATGGCTTAGTTTGGGGCTTTTTCGTTTAGGGGTGCAGTCCACCATCATGGGGGAGTCATAGTGGCAGAAGCATGAGGCTGCTGGCTATAACTGCATCCTGTCAGGAACAGGGAGAAATGAATCCCGGTGCTCAGCTCACTGTCTCTCTTGTATTCCATCCAGGCCCCTGGCCCATGAGATGGTACCACCTGCATTTCGTGTGCACCTTGCTCCTCAATCAACTTAAATCTAGAACTCCATGGTACCCAGAGACTCATCCTTTCCAATGTTTTAGATTCCATCAAAGTACAATGGACGTTAGCAGTCACAGAGACAACCAAGAGAAACCCTCTCATTTTCTGGCTGAGAGGCAGAACTTATTTCTAGCTTAAGCATCTCATTGAAAGTCTGCACTCTGGCCTCCCTATGCCTGTCTTTACCCATCCGTATGCCTCATTCACACGGGCTCACGGTTCATCTTGACTCATCCTCCTGGTTCTTCCTTACCCTCTTCCCTTATCTCTAATGTTAAGAGGCCAAGCAGAGACATAGCAGCTCTGGGCCCTGTGGATCGATGACCCGAGGCTCTGGCTTATCACTCTGACCTGCACACTGAGGAGGACACCTCAGGTCTCACGCAGTGGGAGGTGGAAGAGCTGCTGGCATGACTTGGTGGAAAGGGGTAGCAAGAGGGACAGCCTGAGGTCAACAGAGCAACTCAGCCAGCTTTGCTGGAAGATGTAAGGGGAGGCCCCGGCTGCTGCTGCAGGATCTCAGGTGCAAAGAGGGGGCATATGACCTTACCTCTCCCTCCTCCCAGAGTTCTCAACCCCCTTCTCTATCAAGAGATCAATTGTACCAGTTTGTACTGGTTTCCTTGTATAATGGAAAACACTATTATGGCGCTATGTATATGGCGCTATAGGCCAGTGGTCTATATAAATTGGAATTTGCTTCTCTCATGCATGGCATTAACAGTCTATCTATGACGCTCTCTAGGTCCTACCATACCTACAGGTTCTTTCATAGGTCCTTCCCATATCCAAGTCTCTGTTCATGTTTCCATGGTCCAAGGTTCTTTCATGTTTCCTCATAACCTGGGGTGGCTATTTCTCTTTGCTTTCCAATCTTCTGACATTCCAGACAGAGAGTAGAGAAAACCAGGAAGAGTAAAAAGGTGCCCATTATTTGAGAGACTTTCCTTCTATGTCTCGTTATACGGCTCACCCGTTGACTCCATCTTGTACTCTTTTGGCAACCCCTGCCTACTGCAGGGAAGGTTGGGAAGTATTTGTCTCTTTGTGGCGACAGTGGATTTGCCTCTGAATTATCTGTGGCAGATGAGACACCGGACACGCTATGCTAACTCTCTGTCCCTGTACAAAGGCACAGACGGCTTCCACTAGTCCCGGGTCCACTGGCTCTTGTGGAGGATGACAGAGAATGGGGCACTCATTGAAGGCGCAGAGAAGATTGGATGAAAGAAACAGATCTCTGTTCATAGGCTTCCAATTTCCAGTTGGCATCGCTCTGAGGATGGGAGTGGGTACCAGGAGTGAAGGATGTAGACCAAGGTGGGTTCATTTTCAGGCCGTCTCCCCCTGCGTGGTCTCTGTGACATCTGTACACGAGTGCTCTGGTTCATGTTTTCCTGGCCCCTCTTTACATAATGAGGCTGCTAATGTGTTGCATAAAGCCACAGGGAAGAGGAATGGAGGGCATTAATATAAAACCCGTAGTAAAAATGCTTGGCACGCATGGGCAAGCAGATTGAGTAGCGGTTTATTATTGTTCTATGGGAGTAGGCATTTATGCACATGTGCGCTATGAACACGTGTGTGCATGCATGTGCGTGTGTGGGTCTGCTTATAGCTAGATGGCAGGCGAGGCAGGAGAGGCTCTGCGTGGCTGTGTGTGCATCTGGGGCTCTGATTCTCCGTGCCCTGTACTCAGTTCTGTTCTTTCACAGGACAGAGGAAGGCAGTAACGGGGCAGGGCAGGGCCGTGACAGGTCCAGCTGTCACAGAATTGAACTTCTACGGGAGGTGCTTTAACACTGAAAATTCCATGGTCCAATTTGGAGGGCAACAAGCAGAGGAAAGAGAGAGAGAGAGGCTGGGTTGCCAAGCAACCACCCATTAACAGAAAATTAGTCGCTCATCTCTGAATGTCCTGTCCCATTTTCATCCCGCCTCTCTTCTCCTCCTGCCAAACAGAAACACATACAGAGCCACAGCTCAGGGCTGCCAGGAAGCATCTAGAGAGAGGATTCACATGCTGGGAATGTAGCAGCCTGAGCAGGTAGTCAGGGGTACCTCCCTCTGGCTCCCCGTCCTCTCTGATTACCTCCCACTGCCTACCGTGTTTCAGACGGATCTTCATCCTGTATCTCAGTCACCTGTGTTTGTCAGTGTTCACCTACGTTCCTTGTCTCACCATCTCCTATCTCCTAGCCACGCACACTGGAACATCTGCAGGGGCAGTTTTTCCCTCCAGCTGACAACTCCCTACAAAGAGTGATGACCGCTGTTGAGGATGAACTATTAAATCACCCAAGCCTGTCAAATCCCAATCTTGTCCCTTGCCTTGTCCCTGTGTATATGTGTGTGTACATGTGCATGTGTCTGTGCATGTGTGTACATGTATGTATGAGTGCATGTGTATATGTATACATGTGTGCATGTGTGTACACGTGTGTATATGTGTATGTGTATACATGTGTGTGCATGTATGCATGTGTGTATGTATGCATTGTGTATGTGTGTATATGTATACATGTGTGCATGTGTGTACATGGGTGTATGTGTGCATGTGTAGACATGTGTGTACATGTGTGTGCATGTGTGTACATGGGTGTATGTGTGTGTGGAGGCTGAAGTGTATCATCAATCATTCTCTACTATATGTTTTAAGACAGGATCTTCCACCAAACTTGAAGTTAGCTGATCTGGCTAGTCTGGGGCATGTCCCTGGGCCTTCTTGTCGGCCCGGTGTTAGGGTTCTAGGCACATATGTCTGTGGACAAGGTTTTTGTTCACTTGGTTTTTTTTGTTTGTTTGTTTGTTTGGTTTTTTTTGTTGTTTTTTTTTTTTTTTTTTTTTTTTTTTTTTTGCATGGGCGCTGAAGATCCTAACTCAGATCCTCATGCTTGTGCAGTAACTACCGTCCTGCCCTGACCAGCGCCAGAATCAACCCTGACTTCTGTCTAGGGTTCCACGTGTCTGGAGCTGACAGGGCTCTGTCTGTTGGGTTTATATCACCTCTAACCCACTGGGAGGAATGGAAGACGCAACAGACCTGGACGAGAGGCTCAGGTTGGGGCTCCTTTTTAAACCTTGAACCCACAGAGGAAGATGGCATAGGAGCCCTACTAGGCCACCTCATACCTTTCTGCAGGTCTCTTTTTCTAGATGTCTTATCCTGATAGAGTGATAATTGGGGTCCTTAGAGATACAAACACATCTGGGGAGAAAGCTGTCTAACATGGGGTCACAATCCCTCACCTGAGACAGACTTCCAGAAAGCTGACTACAAGTCCCGTGGACACTTTTAGACTGTTCTCTCCTCGTGTGTCTACTGACAGGGGAACTGTACTCACTGGTCTAGTTGTCAAGCAAGATAGACATGGTGCTACGTCTGTCTGGGACCCTCCTCTTGGGAGGTGACCATGGTCAGGGAAAGAAGCAGAGGTATATGTTCCAAGTGCTTAGTGGGATCCTGGGAAGAGTTTCAGGACATGAGCAATTGACTGTATAACTGGGGTTGGGAGACATCATCAGGGAGTGGCTGACATTGTAACTGGGCTTTGGAGTATGGGTAGATGTTTGCCAGAGAGAAAAGTTGGGAAAAGTGTGGGTGAGAGTGCATTCTAAACAGAAGTAATGCCCTGGACATGGGGGCTGAGTATTTCTAACAAAACAAAAGCCACCCAACATGTGAAGGTTAATCTCTGAAGATCACAAAGCTAGAGGCAGGGGCTGGCCCCTCGGCCGGGTGGGCATATTTAGACAAGTTATCCTCTCTCTGTGCTAGCAGATTGTTCTCATCTGGGAAATGGCGACTTGAGCAATCCTGCAGCTGTCCTCCAGACTGACAATGTATGGTGTTGTCTTCATGGAGCATTCATTAGATGTAGGGGAGAGGAGGCTGGCCTGTGGGTTTGTTGCAGGGAGGCTAGAGGAGAGGTTGGTCTGCCATCTACAAGGCTCATCCGCCCTCTCCCCCTCTTACCTCCAGGCTGTGCCAGGGTCCTCTGGGACTCGCTGGGCAGCATGGACTGCTCCGTGCATGACTGTGACCTTTGGAGAAAATTGTCTCTTTCCAAAGACTTAAGCGCATTTAAAACCGATGCGAGTGGCTTTTAAATAGGGACCAGCAGCTCTCTTAGGGAGGAAAAATCATGGGGACCAACAGGTAGTTTGGAGTCTTGAGTGCTCCCTGCTGCAGACAAGGTTGTCCAGTCAGAGTCACAGCAGCTGCCAGAGAGAGGTCTGCTGAACCTGCTGGCCTCCAGCCCTCCTGGGCAGCTCGGGGATGCTGCCTGCATTTTTATATCCTATAGATGCGTTCTTTATCTGTCTCCAGGAGAGCCCAAGAAGATAGGATCCAGTCCTTTGACAGGCAAACAATGTGGGAAGCTTGCCAGGTTCTGAGGGAAACACAGGTAGGCTCCAGGGAGACGGGCCTGCTCTTGAGCCGTAGGGCCAAGAGGAATGCTCAGAGGCCGTCATGGGGACCTCTGGGTCAGCTGTCTGTGACCCGGCCACACAATGGTTTACAAAGCTCATTGACCTCCCAGCTTCTCACAGCCATGACTTTCAATGTCCTTCAAGGTGCCCAGGAAGACTACAGTTTCAAAGAAATAGGAACAGACAGTGGAGAGTGACCCCCTGCCCCATCCCCGAGGGTGGTCACTGCTTGCTGGCCTGAGGCTTTGAATCTTCAAAGCCTTTTCTTTAATGTGAAAGAAATGTAATTTATTTGTCAAATCAAAAGCTCCTTAGCTGTGCAGCCTGCTCAGCACCAACTCCCTCGCCTGGGGCAGAGCTGGCTGAGAACGGCTTCCAGGATACGCTTGCGCATGCCTAATTAGGTTGATATGTATGGAGCGCGAGGCTGTTCATTTACCCTGGGCCCTGCGTGCGAGTGTGCTCCCTTGTCAGGCAAGTCTGTCTGCAGCACGGACGAGCACACGCGTTATATGTTTGACCTGCAGCTATAGGTGCACACTCTGCTAGGCCATCCATCCTAGGATGCGAGCATCCTCAGAGACAGCAGGGATGGGACGGGCAGAAGGGATGCACAGACAGCCAGGGGGAGGTTTACAATGGAGGCTAGGCCTTAGGAATGGAGTCGGCAGACTCTCCTGCCTGCCAGGATCTTACCTTACCGGTGTTTCCTGTGATATCGAGACACCGCGCTTCTCCCTGCCCTGCCCTTAATCTGTGCTAAGGATCTCCCTTCAGAGCCACCGGGCCCCTCTGCCGTTTCTATGACCCTCTATCTGAGTAGCAGCTGCACGCTGACTGGCTGGGGCAGGAGGAATAAGGTGTGGACCTGGCCTGCCTTGGGCAGCGAGAGGTAACAGGAATGACTGTCCAACCAATGGTTCCTCGAAAGGAGAAAAAGCACAAAAGTGCCAGCAAGTGTTCCTGGCACTTAACCCCAAGACCTAGCTGCCCCCCAACAGACTTGCAGACTGCATCCAAAGGCCCATCTTGGCTGGAGGATGAGAGGATGCAGAGCACAGCGTGGAGGTGAACTTAAACGTCCAGCGGGGCCAGGTCTCAGTCCCCAGAGGAACCAGTATTCTCACTCCACAAGAGTCATGGGAAATACTTGCTGCTGTCTGGGAAGCTTGGGCTGACTGTGGTCTGGGAGTAGAGCTGTCCAGACCACAGGCTGATGAGCCCGGAAGAGTACAGTATAGAGGAGGGGAGGAGGTGTGGAATACAGAAAGGAAGCCACGGAGAGAAAAGCTTTCTGCAAAGTGGCTTGCCCAGCAAGTCGGGAAACCTGTGTGAGAGACGTAGAACTCAGGTAGACAGGCAAAGAGAGAACCAACTCCACGACAGACATTGTACTCTGACCTTCACATGTGAGACTGCAGCATGCACCTCCTGTGACTCAGGCCTGGTAGCGTGTACCTGTAAATGTAGCCTTAGAGGCAGAAGGATTACACGTTCCAGGTCTGCCTGAGCAACAAAGCAAGACCTTGTTTCAAAATAAAATAATAAAGTAAAAATAAAAAAAATAATAAATTCAAAAGCTTGAGGGGGTGAGGCCTAGGCATGTCCAGCCTCTGGAAGCATCTCCAGGCTCTAGGCCTCATCCTCTTGGAGTCCTTTCTCACTCTGGTTTGTCTAGGTACCCTGCAGCCCGGCTGGCCAGCTCTCCTGTGGTTCCTGAGGTCTGCGCCGACTCCTCCCACACCCCCTGCACATGCGCCTCCCTGTGATCACAGCAAAACTGCTTGCTGCTTCTTCCCTAAAGCTAGGCAGCTGTTAAGTGCTTCCTGCTGGTTTGCTTAGCTTCCCTTTCTGGGGGACCCCAGCACTGAACTTCCAGGGGTTGTTAAAAACAGCCTGTAATTAATATTCTGGGCTTGTAGGTACAGGCACCTCAGGACTCCGGGAGCTGGAGAGTCTCTGGCCTGCACTCCCCCATCCGCTCGCCCCAGCAGCTCTCCCAGCCTCTGTGCCTTTCAGCCTGTCTGTTCTACCGCCTGTTATCTGTGCTCCGCGCTTTCCGATCTCAGGCTAGGTGTCTCCTGGCGGCTCCTGTAGGCTATAGCTGCCTCCGAGGCCTTCATTGTTACGTGTTTTCATGCTGTTGCCTGTCTCTCCTCTGGAGTCAGCCAGCCTCTTTCTCTCCAAGCACTCTGATCTTCCTTCCAGTGACTCCTTTGGCTGTCTGTCTTCCTCACCCTCTGTCAGCCCCTCTCCCTGCCTCTCCCTCTCTGTGCTTCAACCTACCCCTTCCTGCTGATGGGAAATAAAAGTACAAATAAATGAAAAGGGCTGAGCCCATGTGCCTAGCTGTATAAAGGAACCCTGCAACCTCACCGGCCTGCCTGCCAGGGACTATGTGGAACAAAAGATCCCTAATTACTGCTTCCCAGAGTTAGGCCTTCAGCTACTGTGTGTGTGTGTGTGTGTGTGTGTGTGTGTGTGTGTGTGTGTGTGTGAGAGAGAGAGAGAGAGAGAGAGAGAGAGAGAGAGAGAGAGAGAGAGAGACAGAGAGAGACAGAGAGAGACAGAGAGAGACAGAGACAGAGACACAGAGATACACAGAGAGATAGAGAGAGACAGACAGAGAGACACAGACAGAGGCACAGGCATGGAATCTAGGGTCCAGGTGTCCGCAGACTGTGACCAGTGTTAAGGACACGGGCTATTTTCTCATCTGTGGATTGCCCAAGGGTTGCTTTACCTGTGGCCTCATTTTATTCCAGGTTCTGAACTCTGATCCAGGTGGCTCTCTATAGACCACCTATAGAGTTCCAAGTGAGGTCCTCCCCTTCCCAAGGCAGAAGCCCCAGTCCTTGCCACATACTTCCCCAGTCCACAGGTTTGTTATGGACAAGGGTCAATTAGATTACTCTTCAGTCCTGAGAGGAATCCTACCTTCTCTTTGTATCTCAGCTGGGAGCTGTCTCTCAGGAAGGAATCTAGGGTACATTTCAGCCCCTTCTGTTAAGGCCCGGTGTTGCTCCACCAGTGAGTCCTTGGTTGACAGGGTCCAGGGTATAAGGAAGGAATTCTCCAAATATAAACCCTTCATTATATGTTTATATAGACAACTTCGGTGAGGTGTCTGGAGTGATGGTGGATTTTATGAACCAGCTTGATTGAGCTAAGGGACACCCAGATAGCTGGTAAAACATCTTGAATGTGTCTAGGAGAGTATTGTTTGCATGGGTAAGACTGGTAGAGAGATTCCCCGCTCTAGATGAGGGGCTCAGTGGTGAAGAGCTCTTGGTCCCTAGCATCCATTCAAGGTGGTTCACAACTGCTCTAATTCCAGCTCTAGAGGATTAAATGTCCACTTGTGGCCCCCACAGGTATCACCATACACACACACACACACACACACACACACACACACACACACACACACACACGTAAATTAAATATTAAAAAGAGAGAAAAGACCACTCCTCCCAGCAGTGAGAATAAGCTTCAGCAGATCCACAGAAGCCTTGAGTAGGCTGAATGGTCATGAGCTAGCGAGAGCTTGCTCTTGCCTGTAGCCAGATCCTATCTTCTCTTGCACCTATATATCAGGGCTCCTCATTCTTGGGCCTCAGGACTCAGACAGCACCATGGTATCCTTGGCTTCTTCAACCTTCAGACTGGAGTGGAAAAAATATCATCAGTCTTTCTGGGCCTTTTGGCCTCCATAATCATGTGAACCAATTCCCATGATAAATCCAAATCTAATTGTCTATATATTTAATATCTACATCATACATGACACTGATATTTATATCATTGATAGCTATAACCTTTGTAGCACTGATATCTATGTCATCAATATCATTAATATCTATATCATCTCTTTTCTATGATATCTGCATCATCTATTGTAGGCTTATGTTTTTTTAAATCTACTTTAATAAGGGTTTTCAAATACTTTGACTGCCCTTTTAGCCCACTGTTCAAAGGTAGGGGAGCTAAAAGGTAGCAAACAGGACAGAGGGAGTGGACTTATTCAGAAGTAATTCTTTGGAGTAATTCCAATCTCCACGTGTCAGGATACCAACTGTCCAGTTCAAAAGTGTCACTAAATACAAATCAGCAATGTTGTCAAGATCCAGCAGAAACTACCAGGCCTCCACTGAATTTTCATGAGTCAGCAGAAGTGACTAGGACCAGCCTAAATGCCAGGAGTTGTTGTGCCTCTCTTAGCAAAGTAAAGATCAGCAAAGACTCGAGATCAACCAAGTGTGGCAGAGCTAGCTATGCAAGCGACCGTCACTGTCTGTTGAGTCATATTTATACTCTCTCCAAACATTACGTGTAGTTACATAAGTCTTGCTTCAGCAAAACATCACGTGACTCTGCATCACATGACACAACCAGGAATATCCACTTCAATCTGTACGTATATATACATTGTTTCTATCAACCCTAACTTATGGTTGTGTAATCTGTACCAATAGCATCTACACTATCTCTATATCTGTATCGTTTATATGACTAGGTCATCTGCATCATCGTATCATCTGTTAGTATCATCTCTATCTGTGTCATCTACATCAGCAAAACCTACTTCTATATCATCTTTATCATCATCACCTTTATCATTTATAGAACTGATATATATCATCAACATCATATATCTGTAATATCCAAATCTTCTACACCATCTACAGCGTCTATGTCTACATTGCTAATATCTATAATTATATACATACAATCTGTAGCAACAGCATCCATGCCATCTCTAGTTTATACCATCCATACCACCTGCCATCTGCATCATCTATACCTAGATTTTCTATGTCTCTATCATCGACATTATCTGTATCTACATCTATACTTCCTTTGTATCATCCATATCACCTCTATACATCCATTCCATGTATCAACCCCTAGCTCCTGGTTCAGGTTCTCTGGGGAACATTAAGCATTAGCATTAGAAGTCCAGGGATCTAATTCATCTTCCACTATGCAATGGTTTTGTTACTTTAGGCAAGTTATTTAATCTCTTGGAAGCTCAGTTTCTCCATCTGCAAAACACGGGCTTAGGAATATCTAGCTTACTGGCAGATCCTACGGGACTCTAGTCTTTAGGAACAAATTTACAAGTGATGTTGGAACAAGCAACTTGTCTTGGACAACATCGGGATCATGTCTGAGTTTATCCAGGAGACTGGGTGAATTCCAGCAGTCCATGGTGACCCACTTATGCCACATTGTGTATAGAATGCAGAATGAGGTGCTGTCCAGGCGACAGTTGAGGCTTTGTGCTGCGCCTGCAGGTCTCTGGAGTCAATCTGAGGTATGACAGTGTTTACTATCCTGGTCACTCCCCTCGCCAGTTCCTCCTCCACTATGGTCCTATCCCAGGCCCCTGCAGTGTATCTAGTGTCTCCAAGGGGAACCTATCTGAGACTGCATCCTTGCTGTAGGGCCTGCTTCTGCAGAACTAAGGCAGAGAGAACAAGGCACTGCCAAGACTTTGTATCTCGGGATCAGGAGCCCTGAGCTCATTTCCCACATAACTCGTCCACCACTCTTCCTGCAGGCTCATTCCTGCTCTGTGAAATGGTCCTGTTGAAATTTCCTTTCATTTCCACTCCTAGGGCTGGGTGATGTTGACATCGAATGAGATAACTCAAGAAAAAGAATGAAAGGGCAGACGTTGGTGGCTGTGTGGATGTCTACAGCTCATTATCCTTCATGCTTGGTCTCGTCCATTCAACTCTTGCCTTCAAAAGGCAGTTTGGGGAGCGAATGCCCTGAGTGTCATTCCGGGCATGGATTCTTTGGGGCCAGTCTGCCAGCCCGTTTCAAATCATGCCTATGCCTTTCCCTCTGGGGCACTGAGGGCTGCAGCCTTTTTTCCACCCTTTCCTCCCATTGTGAAACTACTTAAAGCTCTCTGATTACGGGTGTTGGGGCTGTTCCCAAGGGGCTTCCAGCCCTTTCTCAGGACTTCAAGTGGATGGCACCCCTTTCTTCTCATAATAAATAATAAATAATAAAATATAAATATGTGACATAAATTATATACGTTTAGGCAATGTCTTTACAAGACTTCTCTTTACAAGACTTTTTTCTTTCTGCATTTCAGTCATGCAGAGTTTTTTTTTTTCCTTCCTTTCCTGAAGCTTATCTTTTTGATCCAAGGAACACAATTTTTTTTTGCTGGCTTTCAATAAGGATTTTCTTTCCTTCCTTCTTTCTTTCTTTTTCAACAATCTATAGGCTTCTTATGCTTCCAAAATGGCTTTTATTTTTTTAACCTTTCTTTACCATTCCTCCTGATCTTCCCCCCTTGAACACAAGCTCTTGTTTTCTCCATTTCTGTCTTCCAGAAGTAAGCAGCCATAAAATGGGTATTTTTGACTTTCCCACCGGGGTGTCCAACTCTAAGATCTGAGGTCCAAAGAAGTCTGGGCTTGGTCCACAGACGCGTTCTGCCCAGCCCCAGACTCTTGTTTCCAAAGGCACTCGGCCCCTTTCCTGGCACAGGACACAGCAAGCCTGGGGTCTGTGTCAGCCATACCTATCTCTGTCACCACTGGGGACTCACTGCATGGTGCCACTTTATCACTCGCACCAGCTGTCTGCCCTGGCTGCATCTCACCCTTAATTAATTACACCCTCTGCCATAAAGAGCCATCTCTCTCCTGACTACAGTCTTCAGGTCCTGTCAGATGAAGATGTGAAACACTTTCATCTCTCCCGAATGCTCCTGTCTCTCTGTGGTGTTTTCGTCTCGTGGCCAACCTCGGGTACCTCTGTGTGTCCACCTGTGCTCCTGGTCCAGAGCCAACACACAGCCTGGACTCTTCAGGGCATTCAAGGTCCAAGAAGCGGGCTCTGGGGGCCCACAGGGAAGGACATGGTAGGGAGGTTGGGGTCGTAGGATTCTTCAGAGGCTAGTGTTAAAAAATGTTCTACGTCAGAGGATTAAGGAGATGGCTCAGTTGGTCACACACATCCATCCACCCACACCCCCCCACACCCCTGCACCTCATGTCTTATCAGCAGATACAACGATACAACGAACAGCAAGCAAATTACAAACAATGCTGTCCTCTCTGTGTTAATACCCAGTTTTCAAAGGAAATCAGGTCTCTCAGAGTGGAAAAACCAGAGAAGAGCTCTGTAAATGGTGTCACAGGCAGTGACAAGCTCTGCAAATAGTGACATAGGAGCTCAGAGCCTTGCAAACAGCTAGCGTGGCAAGTTGGGTGTGTGCATCCAGACCGGAGCTGCACTGGGTATCCAGACCCTGGATCCATAGCAGCCATCCTCCGGCCACATCCTCTGACAAGTCTCTCCCTGTCTATCTGCTTCACTTCTCCCAGAACACAGCGCAATAGAGACAGCCTGTCTGAGTGAGGGCTGTGTATGCTTGTTGGGTGGTGGGGGAAGGGAGATAGGAGTTACCTCATGAATTCTACCCCACACCCCATGGGAGGTTGAGTTTCTCCCATAGACATGTTCTGACCAGCACTGGGTCCTATTTCCAAAGACACCCAGCTCAAGGAGGTAACGTGGGCCTTGTCCTGGACACTGGCCATTTTCTCCCTCTGTAGGGACTGAAAATAATGAGATGCACTGGCCAGAGGAGGGGGAAGTCTTTCCTCACAGTGGGAGAGGCAACAAGGTATCCATCTACTGGTCCCTGTGGGCGGTCTTAAGAGAAGGCTGTGGGCGGTCCTAAGAGAAGGCTCCGGGCCAGCACCAGGAGAGATCATTGGGAAGGTTGACTCAGGGCAGGGGAGAACACGACAGTAGGTACACCTGCTTTTCAGGCTGGAATCAAGGATTTCTCATGCAGGAGGATTCCACCAGCACTGACACATGCCACATGCCACCAGGCTCAGGGACCACAGCCTCTGCTTCTCCACCTGCCTGCTAAAACCCACGAGTGCAATGTGGCTGGAGTTTCTGGGTAACAAAGCAAAGGCTGTCTGTCCTTTGGGATGAAGTAGTTGGATGAGTGTATACTGGGCCTTTGCAGAATCTTGTCTGCTGTGTAGCTATAGTGGCCACTGGAAACCTGAATCTCAGGTAATGATCAAACCAGTGGTGATCTTCAAAGTCTGAGTTCTGACTGGGGATGAGGCCAGATTGGAAAGCAAATGTATCCTCTTTCTGTCTTTGTCCCAATCTCCGAGCCTCTAGACCCGGAGGCTCCTCCTGGGTGCACAAGAGCTCTGCCTAGGTTGGCCTGACCTCTAGAGCAGATACTAAAGAAATCAAATAGGGGGTGGATCTGGAATTTTGAAAAAGCAGTTTTCAGGGGACCAGAAGCTGGCTCAGCAGAGCCTTACTGCACAAAGACTATAGCCTCGTCATCCTGGTTCAGGGCTTTGTGACTTTGTCTGTGAGAAGCCCTGTTCATTCATTCGCTCACCCTCTCATTCAT
Source organism: Rattus rattus (assembly GCF_011064425.1). Taxonomy (NCBI): domain Eukaryota; kingdom Metazoa; phylum Chordata; class Mammalia; order Rodentia; family Muridae; genus Rattus; species Rattus rattus. The sequence continues at coordinate 81,154,355 of NC_046157.1, read as the reverse complement.
TCCCCGCCTGCCTCCTTACTTATCCCACAGACAGTAGCACCTTGTTGAAGAGGAGATAAATAGCTTGGGGTCCAGAGGGACGGATTTTGGAAGACACCCATTGTTAGGTTTTAAATCTTGGCCAGTGCCCGGACAGAACACACCCAGCCACCATGGTTCCACGTGGAGAGGTTTAATGAGAGAAGAGTAGAATAGCGGCCAGCCATGGGCACGTGGGGGGGATGAGGAAGGGGGCAAGAGCAGCAAAGAACAAAGAGCAAGAGAGAAGTAAAATAAGATGAAGAGAGTAAGAGGAGGAGGGGGGCAAGCAGCCCCTTATATAGTCAGACACAGCTGGCTGTTGCTAGGCGACCGTGGGGCGGAGCATACCTGGCTGTTGCCAGGTAGCTGTGGGAGTAGAACTTAGAATACCAACACCCATTCCTTCAGAGCTCATGTGCCTTCTGCCAGGGCTGATGCTAAGAGAATTGTGGGTGAGGCCCTGTGGATGGGGTTGTGCCAGGAGCTGCCTGGGCATTAGGGGCCTAGGATGCCAAGCCTACCTTTGGTCCTCTCCACAGAGCCTTTTGGTCACTTCCACAGAGTCTGGAATTAGAGCTTTGTAGGTATGGTGGCAGACTTATACCTAGGATGAATATATATGACAACCTGTGACACAATGTAAGATCATGGCTCTGATGACCTCAGTGGGCAGACAGGGAGACAGCCATGACCCAGCCTATTCAGAATGTATGCGTGCACACATGCCCACACATATGCATGTGCACACACAGTGACTTATGTAGATACACAGATAAAGCGCAATCCGTCACATTCACAAGCACATGAATACATACATTTGTGCAACGTGTACAGAATTCGTTCAGAAAAACACACGCATATATTTGAGCATGCACATATATGGCCTCGGCTTGCTTTCTGTTGCTGTGATAAACACAATGACCAAAAGCAACTCAGGGAGGGAAGGGTTAACTTAAGCTTATAGTTTATGTTCATCATGGAAGTTATAAGCTTCAGGAATCAAGGCGGGAGCCCTGAGGCAGAAACTGAATCAGAGGCCGCGGTGGATTGCTGCTTACTGGTTTAATCTCCACGGCTTGCTCAGCTTGCTTTCTTACACATCCTAGGACCACCAGCCCAGGTGTGGTAGCATGCACAGTGGACTGAGCCCTCCCACATCAATCATCAAGTAAGAACACGCCCACAGACGCGTTCCCAGGCCAACCTGAAGAACGCAGTTCTTCAACGGACACCTCTTCCCAGGCGTGTCAAATTGGCAAACAAGATTATCTCTCACACATGGTGTGTAATACACATAATGCGTGTGCGCAAACATTGTTTGGCATGTATCAACTCACACAGACACACAGTCACACATGATACAATTCACATAGTGTGCACAATTCTCATACGCACATAAAAACACTCTGACAGCAACACAAAGACAGACATCACATGTATTCTTATGCATAACTTTCACACACACACACACACACACACACACACACATACACCCCCAACACACACACAGGACCTTGCACGGTGTCTGAGAAGACAGGAGACGTGTGGGAGGGTTACTGTGAGAAGTAAGGTTCTGAACAACAGTTACCCCTAAATCCTCACTCTGGCTTCTTGCACTACTCTGCATTTCTGAGCCTTGCATAGCTCAGATGATGAACCGAGTGATGCCCATGTCACTGCACTTGCCCAAGACTTAGAGGAGGAACCCAAGAGCCTGTGTGTGCAGTGGTCATGTGTCTCTGTTTGTGGCCAACACGTTGTCACATTTTCCCTGGTCTGGAGATCTTTCCTCACAGTGAGGTCTGGCAGAGCCTGCCTTCTGCCATAGACAGGACTCAGCCAGCTGGGTGCACCTGTGGCAGATGGGGACCTTGCAAGGCTGTCTCCAGTGGCTGCAGCTGTTTGAAGAGTTCAGCACTGACTGTGCTGTTCATTTGGTGGCCAGTGACCAGACAACATCATGGTGACATCCCAACACCAGCCTGGAAGTCAAGGTGTGGTCCACGTGCACAGCTTTACTGTCCATGTCCGTCCTCTGTGTGGTCTCACGTGTGCATTTTAGGCTCAATAACCAGGTCTTCAGATGGCCGTCTCCTCTGAAAACCAGCCAGCCTTGGTCTCTGTGGCATGCAGCTGAGAGCCTGTTCTGATGGCCAGGCTCACTAAATGCTCTCCATTGGCGGTGGCAGGCATGCGGCTTGAGGATGAACTGGAGGAATCAGGGTTTGGGGAAGGGAGCTGTGAGGACAGCGTGTACTGCCTCCTTCAGGACAGAAGTTCCCGTGTTACCGTGTCACTCTCCTTTGCTCAGCCAAGGGCATCACACAGGGAGCAACAGGAGAGGCTACCTACCTGCTTCAAGTCTGGTCTGTTTGCCTAGACAGTGTTGGTGTCCAGGGAGCAAGGAAGAGGGATACTGTGTCAGTGGGAGGAAGAACAGACAGAATTCCCGCTTCGGACACATGGCTCTAAGTAGGATCACCTTCTTTTGGGGGATCCAGTGGGAGTGTTTTCTTGCAACAGGATCGAATAGGAGCACCCCTTGCTTCAGGATTGAGTGGGAGCACGTCCTTGCTTGCTGTGGGATTGATACCGGCCACGATCTTCACTCCCCAGTGGACAGACCCGTGGTTGCTCCTTGATGCCAGATCTCAGAAGAGAAACAGGGACAATTCGAAGGCTCTCAGGTGAACGGCTCTCATGGAGACTCTTTCCCCGTCTATGGCTGCAACCCGTCATCTGTCTTGCATTCACAGCCCAGTGCAGGGAGTGGAGGGTTTGAGGCCATCTATGGTGTCCACCCTGTGCTACGTCAGAAATCTTTTCTCTCCATGCCTAGCCTGAAACTGCAGGTCCATAGTAGGACAGGTTCTTGTCTCAGTTGGGATTTGTAATGCTGTGAGAAGACAGAGTGACCAAAAGCAACAAGGGAGGAAGAGGGTTCGTTTTAGCTTCTGCTTGCTTATACCATGACAGGCCCACCATCAAAGGAAGTCAGAGCTGAAACTCAAGGCGGGAACCTTCGAGGCCACTGGGCCAGAATGACCATGACCACGAGGTTGGAGGAGGATCACACTGAATGCCCAACAGGAAGGAGGCGACTTAACTCTCATGCCTACCTCATGTGAGACTGAGTGGATGATGTCATGGAACTTTTTAGTACGGTGTGTCCTGGGGTTCCGACCTCCACCTGAGCCTAGCACCCATCAGGTGTTCATCTGCCCCTCTGAAAGCATGGATTAGAATGTTATAGAGGGGCTACTTTTAATAGTATGCTCACCTTTTTAGGGCAGGTGTGTGTGTGTGTGTGTGTGTGTGTGTGTGTGTGTGTGTGTGTGTGTGTGTGTGTGTGTGTGCACACTCATGCTAACCATAGCACATATGTAGATCACAGGACAATCTGGGGGAGTCTACTCTCCTACCATATGGGTTCTAGGGACCAAAGGTAGGTCTCCAGGCTTCACACCAAGCCCATGGACTCACTGAGCCACCCTGCAGGCTCTAAACTGCTAGTTTTTTAATAGTTCCGAATTGGAACATTTATCTTTCAGCAGTAGAATGGACAAATCAAAGCTGGTGTGTTCACTGGACAGGATGCTACACAGCATGAAGAAGTGGTGAGAGCAGACCCCACCATCTTGGGAGAATCTCATGAATTGGGTGGAAGTGTGAGGTCATACCATTTGGCTCCATTATGGCGGTCACAGGCAAAACTTGTCTACGGTGCTAGAAGACAGGATAGTTGCCCCGTGTAAGAGAGAGCTAGAGGACAGGGTAGGGGTTTCTGTGGTGTGATAAAGCGTATTTGTATCTTCAAGAAGTGTGGATTACCATCGCGTCTTCAGTTTTGGAGAGCTCCTTGGGATTTATAAGCCTCTGTGTGATTTTTTAAAATACTATTTCTTTACTGTGTCTTTGCATGTTGGTGCCATGGCTTATATGTGGAGGTCAGAGGACAAGTTGGAGGAGTCGGTTCTCCTGTGTGGGGCCTGAGAATCAGACCTGGGTGGTCAGGCTTGAAGGCAGGTACCCTACCCACTGAGCCATCGTGCCGGCTCCTCTGTGGTGATTTTCCCACAAGAAACTGAAAAGATGGACTGAGGTGTAACTCCTTGGCAGACCATGTGACCAGCACATGCAAAGGCCCTGGATGAAAAGATTCAAAGGAGGAGCTGAAGAGATTTCCCAGTGACTAAGAGCACTTGTGCTGGCAGAGGACTTGGGCTTGATTCCCAAGCACACCATGGTGGCTCACAATCATCTGTAACTCCAGATCTCACAGCTCTGGCCTCTGTGGGTACTGTATGAATGTGGGCACATATATTTTTGTAGGCAGACAGACATACTGCCTTAGTCGGGGTTTCTATTCCTACACAAAACATCATGACCAAGAACTAAGTTGGAGAGGAAAGGGTTTATTCAGCTTACACTTCCACATTGCTGTTTATCACCAAAGGAAGTCAGGACAGGAACTTACACAGGGCAGGAACTTAAAGAGGCCATGGAGGGATGTTACTCACTGGCTTGCTTCCCCTGGCTTGCTCAGCTTGCTTTCTCATAGAACCCAGGACCACCAGCCCAGGGGACTGCAGAATCTACAATGCCCCGCCAACCCCCAACCGGTGATCACTAGTTGTGAAAATGCCTTACAGCTGGGTCTCATGGAGGTGTTTCCTCAAGGGAGGCTCCTTTCTCTGTGATAACTCCAGCTTATGTCAAGCTGATACACAAAACCAGCCAGTACACATACACATAAAATAAATATAATTTAAATTTTCTATATTAGACAAAGTGCTCAGAGGAGTCTAGAATCATGGACTGGGTATGGTATGGTATGGTTCCTGTCTCTGCATGTGAAGGGGTGGCCAACCCTAGGACCCAGGGCCTATGGGTAACCTGAGCTCAGGCCTCTGAAGCACCTCACAGCTCAGTAGCCTTCACCCCTCATCCCCAAGTACTAAGATCTGGTGAAGAACACAGCACGTCCATCCGCAAAGAGTAAGCAGAGCCCTCAACCTTGTGCTGCCCCACGAGCAGGGAGGTAGCCCAGGCCCAGCGCTCTTACAAGCGGGTGGGGTCAAATGCCCTGCACCCGCCATGGGGTATTCTGATGGCATGGCCAGCTCTCTGAGCCAGAGGCAGCCTGCCCATAAGGTTCCCACAACATCCCCAACTCCACAGTCGCTGTTGCTAATGGCACATGCTCGGTCTTCCTCAAAAGTGATTACAATTCCTAAATGAGCAAACGAAAATAAACTTCTTCATTAACCAGAGAATTTAAAAAAAAAAAAAAAAGAAGAGGAGGAAAAAGCAAAAGAAGAAGCCAGCACCTGAGCGGAACACGCACGGGCTCGAAGCATATGCTGGGTAATTACCGTCTCTGCAGATGGCTCCGCTGAGCGCCGTGACTGCGGTGGGTGGGGTGGGAAGAAACTGAGCTGTTTTGGGCACAGGATTCCCAAAGGGTGTTTTCCAGAACACTAGGCTTACAGTGGGACAGTACCATGAGATGACAGTCCCGTGCTTGGCTGCACTTTCGGAGCCAAGGAGTCAAACGTAATCAGGTGCACCCTGGGCTGCAGGATTTCTCCGGGACAGTGGAACTGAGGTCAGCAAGACAGGGCCTGAGCGTCTGGCCACTGGGCACTCTCTGGTTTGAGGAGAGTCTGGTGAGTGCTGCTCCCCAGAACCCATGGTGGAGAACATTAATGGACACAGACTTGACCTTGGTTCAGGAGTTAGGACGCTTGGCTGAAGACCCTCCATTATAGTCTGGGGACCTCGGATGGGCCCTTCGTGTCTCGGAGCCTCATTAACTGGGAGGAAAGGAATTGAAGAAGATCCTGCATAAGGGTTTGTGGAGTGAAGGGAAGGGGTTTTTAAAGTTATCTTTTGTGAGTGTGTGTGTGTGTGTGTGTGTGAGAGAGAGAGAGAGAGAGAGAGAGAGAGAGAGAGAGAGAGAGAGAGAGAGAGAGAAGGAAGGAAGAAAGGAGACTGTATCTCTTGCTGGGCTTGAAGGCCTTGAACTCAACAAATAGGCCAGGCAAAGAGCCCCGGAGTCCACCTGACGTGCATCTCTAACAGTGTCCTTAAGTGTGTGCTACCACGCCTGGCTGCTTCTGTGTGGGTGCTGGGGGTTGAACTCAAGTTCTCCCACTTGCAAGCCAAGCATTTTACGGACTGAGCCATCTCCCCAGGCCCCTCTGCCAACTCATCTAACTTCTCTTATTAGACAAGGACATTTCTTTGTACACAGGGCCTATCGACGACTTCCTCAATGGCTGCCACTTTCCTTCTTTGCTAAAAGAATCTTCATGGTTTCTCTCCCACAGAAACGAGCTTAGCAATAAAGCGCCTTCTCTTTCTTTCTTCATGACTCAAACCATACCAATCACAGAGCAGACATTTTCTGGGACTCCTAGGAAAGACATTCTTCTCTAATGGCCAGAGGCACTGAAGGAGAAACCCTCTCTTTCAAGAATTCTTTTTTTTTTTTTCCTGTTTGAAAAGCGAGTGTAGGAAGATGAGGTGACTGGAGCCCTGGCAGCCATCTTTTGACTCTACATATGAGAACCTGCAAGCTTGTGGTCTACAGAGAAAGGGCAAGGAGTCCGGAGAACTTTGGGTAGATGAGCTGGCCTTGCACCGCCCACCTTTCGCTAATTACGTAAACAGTAGATGGCCCATGGTTCCAGTGAGCACCAGCTTGATTTGTTGTTATCTGCGCACAGAAACGTATCATGGGTTTCTGTTGCTGCCTTTCAGTGTTCTTGTCCCTCCTTTGTAAGAAGCTCCAGGTCACAGGCCGTGTCCCCAGTGCCTTTATTAATAAGCACAGCTCGGAAAGCTTCATGGGATAGAAGACAAAAGCCTGAGAGTGCAACGACTTGGCAAGATGACAGCGCAGTTCCTGCTCTATTAGAGCCCTACCCGGGCTGGGTAATTGGGTCTCAGTAGCTATGTTATTTGGACCATATGCACACTGGTCAAGCTAATCTAAGCCCTGCAGTGGTAACAAGCACCCGGATTCCAGTGGCTAAAGGTTTCTTTATAGCTCATAGGAAGTTTGCTCTTGGCCCCCGGTCTCCGAGGTGTTCTCTTTCATGCTGCATCCTGGTGAGGTCCACAGTGTTTCTTTAAGACAGGGTCTCTGACTAGGTCCTGGGACTCCATAATTAGGTTATGTTGGTTGGCCACTGTTTGCCCCTCCCCCACACCTGGATTCCAGGCACATCCACGGCCTCGAGCCTCTTTGTACAGGTGCCTGGGATTGAACTCAGATCCTTAGATTTGCTCAGCAAACACCTTACTAAGCTCTCTCACCAGTCCTGCCTCAGGGTCTCCCCTTTCCTGTCATCAGGGGAATGACTGGAGTTGGGGCTCCATTTCCTGAGAGACTACCTACACAGCTGGAAAGCTGGGGCTGGCGTTTGACCTAGGGTTTTCTCCACGTGGTCGGGAGGAATACCCCTTGGTTCCATAGCTGGTTCCCCCCCGCCCCCAATAGCTGCAGGCACCAAGAGGGAAGTCCTGGGTAGTCAAACCTGTCACCACACTCTGCTCTCTTCTCTGGGCTACACAGTGCACGTCCACTCACTGTTGGAGGCAGATACACCAGAGATGGAGTCGCTAAGCACCACTTTGGAGGCTGGCTGCCACATCCATCTGTAACCACCATTCTCTGTGCCTGTGAACCAGGTCGGCTTGCTGTTACTTTCCCAGGGTGGGGTGGGGTGGGAGGGGACACAAACATTCCATGGGGCCAGGACCTCTGTGACTTTCATCAGAAGCTCTTAGCTCCACTCCAGATGAAATAATGACTAGACAGAGAACTGAAGAGTAACCCTGCTTTCTTAAGAACCCTAGCACCCAGGTGTTATCTCTGACCCCCACGTAGCCACTGGGGGGACAATGAAGCCTAGAGAGAAGTGTGGTCTAGGGTCAGAGGCTGCATACATTGAATCAAGCTTCTTTCCTGGAGCTGAGACTACCACTGCTTTCTGAAGCTAGGGTCAGCTCCTGAGGGTCAACCATCAAACCAGCTCCCTGTTATGCCCCCTCTGCAACCCAGAGTTGGAGTAGGTAATGTCACCATCTTCTTCATATTGACTAGTTTTCTCAGTGCAGAAGCAACTTCAAGCCAGAAGCAACTTCAAGGAAGAAGCAACTTCAAGAAGGCAAGGTTTGTTTTAGCTCGCGTTCGGTTGGATATGGGCTATCGTGCAGGAGATGGGGCAGAGCCAGAAGCTTGCTAGCACCCAGCAGCCACCTTTCCACAAAGCCTGCTTCCCTTGTGGCCTGCTCCACAAAGCCTCTGCACCCTCAGGCCTCCACATCCAAGGGACTCTTAGACATTCCAAGGGGCAGCTGGACGTTCCCGAATACTTTGGTAATACCATTGTGTGCTAAGATAACAGTTTCACGGCAGAAGGGAGTAAGTAATAATGGACTCTAATAAGCCCGAATAGGAAGAGATTTCTTTGTGGGCTTAGCTGTAAAACTGCCCTTTTCTTTAGCTGCCAGCAGCCAGCGAGAAGGTGCCCACCACAGATTTATTAACTGCTGGGGACACGATAAGATGATTTAAGGCTTCTGATCTGCCTGCCTCCAAGAAGCCTTAACAACGACTCAGCAATTTGCCTGCATTTGAATGAGGCACACGAGCAGTTTCTCAGGCTGAGTCGTGTGTGGGGGTGGGGTGGGGTGGGGTGGGGTGGGGTGGGGTGGGGGGGGGGGTGGGGTGGTGGTATCTGAGACCAGGGGTCCTGTGAGCTGCAGAGCAGCAAGGAAGGGCTCTGCTCATTACTGGGGATAGCCCTCCGGGGCTGCTGATTTAGTAGATTACCAGGCATGTATGTGAGTGTACAGCATCGTGTGACATCATAGGAGTGGCTCCAGGGAGACCGATGATGGGAACCTGAAATTCACACTTGAGTCTGTTAGCTGTTTGAACTGTCATTTTGGGAAGCCAACAGGGCACACGGTGACTCCTGCCTTAAAAGGGAAACATGCATGGGAGGATTAATAGCAGGGACCTCAGTCTAGCTTTCCAACCTTACTGGAGTACCCCAAGACCAACAACGGTAGCCCTCACTTTGTGTTTTATAAATGTGTCTGAGTGGGACCATGTTGGAGGTGTGCATGTATGTGCATGAGCCTGTGTGTGTGGGGGCATGGTGTGTACACTCGTGCACGCGTGCATAAAGCCCTCTTGGAAGCAGTGTGTTAACCTTAGCTTGACCTGGGCTGGGACTTTAGCTCAGATCAGAGGACACTTGTGTGGAGCTTGGGCTTTGATCCCAATATCGAAAAACAAGTCCTTTTAAAAGGGTAAGGTGGGGACACACTTGTAAGCCCAGAACTCAGCAGGTGGATTACCATGTGTTTGAGGCAAGTCTATCTCAAAATAAAATCAAACAAATGAGGTATCTGGCGTGTGTGTGTGCATGAGTACGTGTGTGTGTGTGTGTGTGTGTGTGTGTGTCTGTGTGTGTGTGTGTGTGAAGGGTGTTCTTTGTTAACCCTGCTCTTCAAAGCATTTGTGGCTTTTAGGGGGGAAAGAACATGGACATGGAGGAGGGGCTTGCAGAAACCCTACCCTAGAGCTAACCATACTTTGGATCTAGTTTCATACTTGGGGAATAAGGTTTCTGAGACTAGGTTGTGCCCCAATCACTTGCAGCTAATGGTAATAGCAAGTGTAAAAGACATTTCTCCAAGCTCTCCTTGTTGAGCAAGGACCATCATCATTTGAGGTGCCGGAAAGCATTCTTATTTTCTCAGATTATGAGGTACCTGGAGCTCAGAAGAGCTGGGTGTGGTGGGTCACAGCCTGTAATCCCAGCACACGGGAGGCTGAGGCAGCAGGAGAATCTGGAGTTCAAGGCTAGCCCCTCCTGTGGAAGGAGTTTGAAGCTGACTTTACCTCAGAAAAACAGAGCAAATGTTGGCTCTATTGGTAAAGGCTTTCTGTGCAAGTGGAAGGACTTAAGTTTGGATCCCTAGTGTTCACAAGAAGCAAGGTGAGTACTGTCTCTGTGATCCCAGCACTCTTATCCTGAAATGGGAGGGGAAACAGGACAATTTCTCGAAGTTCACTAGTCGAAGAGCTGTATGCAATGCTGAACAAGAAAGCCTACCTCAAACAACATGGAAGGTGAGGACCCCCACCCCAGATTGTCTTCTGACCTCCACACATTACACACACACACACACACACACACACACACACACACACACACACACTTTGAAAAATAAAAGTTGAAATAGTTTCTGTCTTAGTGAGGGTTTTATTGCTATGTAGAGACACCATGATCAGGGCAACTCTTATAAACGACAACATTTAATTAAGGTTGGCTTACAGTTTTAGAGGTTCAGTCATTGTCATCATGGTAGGAAGTGCGGCAGTGTCCAGGCAGGCATGGCGCTGGAGGAGCGGGGAGGTGTATGTCTTGATCCAAAGGCTTCCAGGGGAAACCGCTTCCTGCAGGCAGTCAGGAAGGAGACCCTCTTTTGCATTGGACAGAGCCTGAGCATGGGACTTCAAAGCCCATCCACACAGTGACACACTTCCTCCCACAAGGCCACACTTCCCAATAATGCCCCTTCTCATGGGAGAAACACAAAGGAGAAAGGAGACAGAAATGGATACAGACTGTAGGGAAGAAGAAGATGGGAGGGGGGTAAACTGGGGGAAGAGAGAGAAACAGCCCAGCCAAGGAAAGCTGGTCAGGGTCACTGAACAGCATACAGGGGCATGCATGCATGTAACAATGTACCCATTGTTTTGTATACCTACCTAGAAACGATTTTAAAGAAAAAAACTGGAGAAGAATAAAACAGAGGGGGCAGGGGAAGGAAGTGTTCTATCTAGAGTTACAGAGATTTCCCACAGACTTCCACTTCAGAAACAGGACCAACGCTGTATATCGTGGGGAGTAGGGCACAGATAGCCCAACGCCATGGAGCTCCCATCTACAGTGGAAATAAAGGTCTCTGACTTATTTGGTCAGATAGAGAAGGAGCTGTCTAAACGAGGGCACCCTGAGCTTTCCTTTTAGAAAGCACAGATGTCTCTGAGAGAAGAAGTGGATTCCTGTCCCTGGTGACTTCGGGCAGATGCTGGCCCTTTGTGGGACTGGAGGCAGAGGAAGGCAGGATGGCAACTTCCTGAGCTAGGAAAGCAAGCTTTTCTGAAGGGGGAGGGAAAGGAGGAAGCAGCATCTTAGGGGCGGGAAGAGGATGGGGGTACAGGTTTTTGAGAGAGGAGTTGAGAGTTCCTACCGCTGGCTGGCCGCCTGCTCATGCTTCGGTCCTCTGCTTCGTGGTCCGTCTGCTTCGTGTAGTTCTCATCACCGATGTGAGAATTGCTCATCCCCTCTCCGAAGCCAGCCTGACCCGAGGTTCAGTGGATCGAGGACAAGTGCCAAGCCACCTGTGTCCATCAGGGCTGCAAGCCTGCACCAGCTGGCTGGAGAGGACACTGTGTCAGGAAGTGCAGGGCAGAGACAGAGGAGGCCCTGGGCTCAGATATTCCATTGTTTGGGCTTCCCCTTCCACCTTCGTCAGACTAGAGGTCCTTCATGGGTATGACTTTATCAGATTGCTAAATGCCTTAGGATTAGAGATGTTCCCTGGGAACACAAATCTTTTTGGTCTAATCTTAGTTGTCAATAAATAAACGGTACCCTCTGTGGTGGGAGGCGTGACTATATCTATCCATCTGTGTCCTGCTTCACTTGGGCCTGGGTAAGGCAGTGGTTGGCAGTGCCCTGGTTTGATCATCTTTCTTAAAGCAGGTGTTAATGGTTTGTATATGCTCAGCCCAGGGAGTGGCACTATTAGAAGGCGTGGTCTTGTTGGAGTAAGTATGTCCTTCTTGGAGTAGGTGTGTCACGGTGGGTGTGGGCTAGCTGCCTGGAATCTAGCAGCCTTCAGATGATGATGCGAAACTCTCAGCTCTGCCTGCACCATGCCTGCCAGGATGCTGCCATGTTCCTGCCTTGAGAGTGGACTGAACCTCTGAACCTGTAAGCCAGCCCCAGTTAAATGTTGTCCTTTTTAAGACTTGCATTGGTCATGGTGTCTGTTCACTGCAGTAAAACCCTAAGACAGCAGGTTTTGAAAAACTGGACACTCTGCCCTTCTCTTCCCTACTGAGGCTCTGAGTTCTTGGTGGGACAGATGATGCCATCTTTAGTATTGTCCTCTGATTTGGCCTGTAGTGGTTGGAGCTTCTGCTGGTCACATTTTAAGTCACCGACTGGAGCCTAGACTGAGACGTAGGGATTTCTGGGTAATATAGTTACCTGTCTACTTCCAACACTTTTTTTTTTTTTTTTGGTTCTTTTTTTCGGAGCTGGGGACCGAACCCAGGGCCTTGCGCTTCCTAGGCAAGCGCTCTACCACTTAGCTAAATCCCCAACCCCTACTTCCAACACTTCTATCGGAGGGAACATACTTCAACCCCAAAGCAGGCTCCATGAGATGCAAGTCTTCTTTCCCTGGAATCTACGAATAATAACAGCTTTTGAAGTATAGGTGGTATTTTTTTTGTGGCCTGACCAAGCTGGAGAGTTTTACACAGAGCAGGTTGCTTTAAACACAAAACCTGGTTTTGGTAAGATGCTGTGTGACTTTGCTGTGGATGTTCTATTTCCTCTGTAGCTGGGGCTGGGCCTGGGCCTGGGCCTGGGCCTGGGGCTGGGGCTGGGGCTGGGGCTGGGGCTGGGGCTGGGGCTGGGGCTGGGGCTGGGGCTGGGGCTGGGGCTGGGGCTGGGGCTGGGGGCTGGGGCTGGGGCCTGGGGCTGGGGCCTGGGGCTGGGGGCTGGGGCTGGGGCTGGGGCTGGGGCTGGGCCTGGGGCTGGGGCTGAGCCTGGGGCTGGGTCTGGGTCTGGGTCTGAGTCTGGGTCTGGGCTGGGGCTGGGGCTGGGGCTGGGGCTGAGGCTGGGGCTGAGGCTGGGGCTGGGGCTGGGGCTGGGGCTTTGGTTGGGGTTGGGGTTGGGGCTGGGGCTGGGCCTGGGGCTGGGGCTGGGGCGGTGGTATGGACCAGAGGCCTTTGTGTTTTCTATGAGTATTTTGTAGGGGTGCACAAGGACATTGTGTCTTTGTTCTGTATCTGTAAATACCCAATTTGTGGGATGTTCATTCATTCATTCATTTACCCATTCATTCATTCATTCACTCAAGCTTTACCAGATTACAAAAAAGTGAGAAAAGAAGAAAGACATAGTTTTGTTTGTCAAAATTGAAGTCTATGTAAAACATTTAATTTAAAGGTTTGTTTTTTATTTCATTTTTTTATTTTATTCATTTATTTATTTATTGTTGATGTGTGGCATTGCTATGTTGCCCAGCCTAACCTTGAACTTGTGGACCGCAGAATCACACTAGGATTACTAATGTATGCTACCCTAATAGAGCACCATGTAGCCCAGGCTGGCCTCAAAGTTGCTATGTAGCCAAGGATGACCTTGAACTTCTAACCTTCCTGCTTTGAACTCCCAAGTGCTGAGATTACTGGTTCATACCACCATGCTAGTTTTGCTGGATGCTGAGAATCCAATCCTGCATGGCAGGTAAGCACTCTGTTAACTGAGCTGTATCCCCAGCCGGTCTTTCCATGTATGTGTGTGCATTGTGATTAGGTAGGAGTATAGGTGCACGTGCACATGTGTGCATGCGGAGGACAGGGAATGATGTCGAATGTCGTCCTCATGTTCTCCACCTTTCGTATTGAGGCAGGGCCTCTCTCTTGAATCAAGAACTCACTGATGTGTCCAGCTTAGCTCCCCAGATGCTCTGGGGACCCTCTCTGAATTTCAGGATGTCCTGGGTTTGGTCCTCAGCATCCAGCAAAGAGGCATGGGGCTGTAAACCAGCAATCCCAGCACTTGGAAGCTCAAGGAGGAAGATTAGAAGTTCAAGGTCATCTTCGGCTACAGAGCAAGTTTGGGGCCAGCCTGGGCTACATGGTACTCTACTAGGGTAGCATACACATACATTAGGAATTTCAGGCAGGCTTCCACATACACCCCACATTTACATGGGTGCTGGTTGCCCAACCCCCTGTCCTCCTCATACCTGCACAATATAAGTAATTTACCTGCTGAGCTGTCTTTCCAACCCCTCTTTCCTTATCTGGATTGAGACATGTGTTGGAAACCTGGGAGAAGGTTCAACTGGACAGTGGTGCAAGATCCTCCATGCACTGGTCTCCAAGAGGCTGACGTGTTAGGATGGTCATAAGTGAAGAAATATCACTAATTTCCTGCAAATTCTTAATTAGCTGTGCTAAAGGGAGGGAGATGTGGGGATAATACAAGGGGCCATTCAACGTTGGGATGAAGCTCCGAGGGAAAATAACAGTTGTTAAAGACTAATTCAGACAGGATAAGAGACCTGCTCAAGGTTACCCTCACAGTCGATGCCCGATCTGGGACTACACTCTCCCTCTTTCAAGGTCTGGTTGAGTACATTTCGCACCAAATCTCAGCAAGCACAGTGATGATAAACTCAAACAGCCACGGAGCATATTCTAAGCCCTTCACAAGCCCTCCTCTCTGTCCTCACAGAAGCCCTGAGGCAATAGGCTTGCAAGTTCGCCTATTTGTACATGGATGATGCAAAGATAATTTCAGTTCTTTTTGAGAGGTGTTCCCCAAGTTCCCACTAAGCTCTGTTCTGGGTGGAGCAGTAGGGAAAAGAAGAAGAACATGAATGAGTTGAAGGTTTATATCCTAGGAGATACCGCAGTGGGAAACACAGGCAGAGGAGTAATGATGGCGGCCTATTGAGGCAACACTCAGGGGCTTGACCCAGGGCGGGACCAGGGCGGGACTAGGGCGGGATCAGGGCGGGATCAGAGCAGGACAAGGGAAGGACCGGAAGCTTCTTGGAGGAACTGAGCCATCTTTGCTGCGGAGGAAAGCGTAGTAGGCATCCTGTGGAGATTAGGAGTTGACTTGGATAGAAGATGAAGGGCACGTAGGCTGCACATATGGCAGCCGCGTGTGTACCATGGAGGAGAAGGAGATGATGTGGGTATGGAGGAAAGCATAGTAGGCATCCTGTGGAGATTAGGAGTTGACCTGGATAGAAGATGAAGGGCGCGTAGGCTGCACATATGGCTGCCGCGTGTGTACCATGGAGGAGAAGGAGATGATGTGGGTAGCAGGAGAGGAATTTAAGAGTCTGAATTGTCATCCTTTGGGCAGCGTGGAGCCATTGGAAGTTTTTAAGCTGGAAGTGACAGTGTCTCACTTGTAAATGAAGATGCTTTCCTGGCATGGGGTTGGGGTTGGGGAAACTGGGTTTTCAGTTCCAGATGGCGCGCAGAGCTCTGGGCTGGGCCACGGTGGTGGGGAGGAGGGATGCAGAGACACAGTTGTAGTTGGAGGACATAGTGGGGCTGGTGAGTGGGCAGTTTGTGAATCGGGGAGCGGTAGGTTTCCCCTGTCCAAGCAGGTTGGTGGTTGGTTAGGAAGGGCTCCGAGGAGAACAGATTGGTGTGACTGATGGGCTCAGAGTGGATGCCACGAAGCTAAGCTAAGTGACTGCTGGTGCTGGCACCGTCTCCTCTTGACCTCTGTAGTTCCCAGGTCCCCCTCCTACACCTGGGCTGTGTGAGAGATGAAAGGTGCAGAGCACACGCTGGGCCGGTGTGTGTATGTGTGTGTGTGTGTGTATGTGTGTGTGTGTGTGAGTGTGTGTGTGTATGTGTGTGTGTGTTTATACGTGTGTGTGTATGTGTGTGTATGTGTGTGTGTCTATGTGTGTATGTGTGTGTCTGTGTGTGTATGCGTGTGTGTATGTGTGTGTGTATGTGTGTATGTTTGTATATGTGTGTGTGTATATGTGTGTGTGAGTGTGTGTGTGTGTGTGTGTGTGTGTGTGTGTGTGTGTGTGTGTGTGAGCCTACAGGCTTATTTGAGATGGAAGAACAAGGCCCAAGGGACAAAGCCTTACCAAGGCCCCTCCTGGAACACAGTGTTTCCTTCTTATATTCCTACCTGAAGTGTCTATAAAAGGGGTTCTTTCATTCCTAAGCTGGTCTTCACGGGCTTTCTCTTCACCTGGAGTAGCCAGGGCAGAAAACTTACTTCTGTCCTTCATCTGCTCTTCTTGACTAAAGACTTGCTTGTCCATCTCTTTACTGCTGAGCCTGACACATGAGACGCCCTCAGCCCCCAAGATGGGCCCTGACCTCAAGGATTCAAATGGTCAGAGGAGACTCTGGATCCAGCCTAGGTGACACAGTGGGATTCTCTCCAATTATCTAGCCGGCACTTCCTAAGTGTTCTATGTGTGAAGGATCCTCGGTGTGCTAACAGCACTGACAGAACTACACAGCCGTGGTTGGATCCTGGCTTTTCTCTTCTTACTGTGTGTCGATGGGTGAGCTGCTGTCAACGACAGGGGTGCTGAGTACCTGGAAGAGAATGGGGGACAAGAGACGTGAAGAAGGACTCCAAGACAAGAGTCTGATCAAGGCGACAATTTTATTTTTCCCCAAGGGTGAATTTGTACCATAAAATGGGTAACAGAGAGATGGGGGAAGTAAGAAACATTTACCCATGCCAAGGACACAATATTCGTGTGGTCAGGGAATCGGCTGATGTTGACAGGTTGTCAGAAAGGTCACAGGTTTGTCATATCTATTGGTCAGCAGAATGTTGGTTTTTCAGAAAGGTTACAGGTCATGACATTGGGTATCTTAACGTCACACGTTATCATATGATTATTCATCTTGACCACCACATTTGTATTAGTCTTCTGCAGCTGGCTGGGGATTTTCCATGAACCCAGTCATACTTAATGTTAACCATAATAATAACATCAATAATGGAGGGCTTCAAGGCCATCACTCTCAACAAGATGCTGAACCTCCTGGGCCTATACTTCTCTCTGTAACGTTAGCGTGATGGCCCCAGGTGCTCATGAGGACAAAAGAAGCTAATGAATGAACAGCATGGCAGGAGCTCCCCAGAGCAACTGCTGTTGTTTCCGTTTCTTCTTCTTCTCCTTCTCCTCACAACCAACTCAGAAGTTTGAAGGGTACTTAGCATGGAGAAGAGGGTCCTGGGAAAATCTTCACAGAAACTCTGACACTAGAAATGGTCTAAACCAATGGCATTTTGCCAAAATGTGGTTTGAACGAAAATGGTCCCCATAGGCTCATAGCAAGTGGCGCTAGGTGTTGCCTTGTTGGAGGAAGTGTCACTGGGGACCGGCTTGAAGGTTTCAGAAGCTCCAGCCAGGCCCCGAGGCTCACTTGCTCTTCCTGCTGACTGCTGGTCCAGACGTAGAACTCGCAGGTTCCCCTCCAGCACCATGTCTGCCTACATGCAGCCACTCTCCCTGCCGTGAGAGCAATGGACTAACCTCTGGGCTGTAAGCCAGCCCCCAGTTAAATGTTTTCCTCACAAGAATTGCTGTGGTCATTGTGCCTTTTCACGGCAACAGAAATGCTAAGACACAAGGAAAAGGATCCCTTGCTTACAGGGAAGTTGGTCCATGGGGAGGGAGAAGGGCACAAGCAGAGGTGTGTCCAGGATGGTGAAATCATCAAATCAGCATCCTCCCTGAAGTACAGATCTTGAGAGAGCCAAATAAGGGTACACGGACTCCTCTCCAGATATGGTACCACTGGAAGCTCACTAACAAAGGTAACACAGGATCTGCTGGAAAGGACTTCGGTAGGTGCTACATTGAAGACAATCAGAGACCAAGAGAACAGTCTAGTCTGAAGCTAAGACAGGGGCTTTGTTCAAGGCCTAGATCACTGTGAGGCTACTGAGTACTAAAGAAATTTGGACCCCAGCCCAGGAAAGGGATTAGGAGCATGAGAGAAATAACTGGGCCTCAAATGTCCAAGTAATGGCCTCTGTACAGTTGAACCCAGACTCTTAGAATTCCAAAACCTGCAGACCACAGAGGAATCAACAATCGAAGCCTGACTCTAGTATAGCACAGCAGTGATGGCTTTTATGCCTCTGAGGCAGGACAGAGATGTTTTGCAAGATTTATAGTCTCTGGAGGCCAGTGTACTGGTTTTAGGTTTGCTGGGACTGCTCATCAAGGTAAGTGTCCCTAGCAAGTAACTCTGAGGTCCAGTTCACTCTGGTTATAAAATAACAATAGTATCTACTTGACAGAGATGTGTGTGTGTGTGTGTGTGTGTGTGTGTGTGTGTGTGTGTGGGCGTGTGTGTGCATGCATGAATGTGTAGGGAGGTCAGAGTCAGCATATTGTTTCTTCCTCTATCACTCTGCATTCTCCACTTTAAGTTTTGCAGATATGGTCTTTTACTAGACTGGTGGCTTGCTGGTACTGCAGTACTGATTGGTCATCAAGCCCCAGGAATCCAATCAATCGTCCATGTCCTCTTCCTGCCCCCAGTGATGGGATTACAGCTGTCTATGTTCTATCCCTGGTTTTTACACAGGTGCTGGGGATCTGAAGTCCAGTCATCATGCTTACAGCAAGTGCTTTACCGACGGAGACTGAGCCATCTTCCTAGCTCTTTGAGAGGTTTTAAGGAGTGAAGGACATAATGAGTGACACAATGAGTGACATAAGGAGTGGCATAATGAGTGACATAATGAATGACATAATAAGTGAGATAATGAATGACATAACGACATGATGAGTGACATGAGTGACACAGTGAGTGACATAATGAATGATACAATGAAGTCATGATGAGTGACATAATGAATGACATGATGAGTGACATAATGAATGACATATTGAGTGACGTAATGAATGAGTGACATAATGAATGACATGACGAGTGACATAATGAATGACACTATAATGACATGATGATTGACATAATGAATGACATGAGTGGTAAAATGAATTACATGAGTGACATAATGAATGACATAATGAGTGACATAATGAATGATACAATAATGACATGATGATTGACATATTGAATGACATGTTGAGTGACATAATGAATGGCATAATTAGTGACATAATGAATGACACAATTAGTGACATAATGAATGACATGATAATGACACGATGATTGACATAATGAGCGGAAGCCAGCATTTCCCTAGTGGCATTGATCATGCATTCTTCTCACTGCACGACTCTACTCCCATTGTTCAGAGTCTCTCTGCCCTTGGCTTTTGTACCCAGTGACCCAGGACTCCAAGATAGATCACCAGTTGGCAGAGGCTTCCACACTGTCCAGCTCCTCTTCCACTTAACCCTTTCCTCTGAGGAACCAGATTTCTCTCACCGTTTGAGATGCCCCAGTTTCACTGTAGCATCAGAAAGGGCTCTGGTCTGGAATCTCCGAACCTCAAAGAATTATGGAAAACGACCCTCAGGCCCTGAGTCTCTGTTTTGCGCCTCACTGCCCTCCCCTCTCGTTGGCTGGGGCTCTAGAAACATTCCACTGCATATGATAAGGAAGCACTGCTGTGTGTTAGCTTTGTTTGCTGCCAATCAGCTTCCCGGGTAGGGAAGCCAGGCTGGACGCTCGGCATTCCTGCAGGCCATCCTTGGATCCTGCTGCTGCCCAGATCCTGGAGCTCACTGAAATGCGTGTGGGCTGAGTTGTGTGTGGGAAACCTGCTGTTCAGACCACAGCAGCTTTCCTGGGCTAGTGCTTAACTCAATTCTCTCTATCGGGCCCCCATCCTTCCTTTGCTAGGATATCAAACCAGGCATGACCCTTCCACTCACCCATGTCTGCGAGCCAAGCCCAGTGTTTTCCCTGTTCTCCTGCCTCCAGCAAGGCAAGCCTATAGAGAAGGAGTAAGGGCCCGGACCATTGGGAAGGGAAGATGGCTCAAGGTCTGCCTCCCATAATTTCCACTCCCTCCCCATGGCACCAGGAAGATATTCACTGTGGGGACCACAGCTATAACCCTGGCTACATTCCATTCTCCAACCGCGTGCCTTGTCTCTTTTCTGGTTACTTGCTGACACCGAGACCTCTACTCAGGGGGTATGCCATGGAATTGGGCTTGGTTGACACTTGTTACTAGTCCTGACTTGATAAAGAAAGGAAACAGAGAAACCAGATGCGGTTCAGCAAAGCAGTATAGCCTGTTGTCGTTCTTGCTGCTGCTGCTGCTGCTTCTTTAAAAAGAGTGATGTAAAACTGAAGAAAGAGAAGAAGAGCCTAGACAGTAGTTGGAGGATAGCGATGAACTTGACCATGAAGCTCCTTCCTACCTTCCTTCCTTCCTCCCTTCCCTCCTTCCTTCCTTTTCATCATGCATTCATTCCCTCAGCTTTGTGTTAGATACCACTAAAGGGATACCTAGGCATGATTGCAAGGACTAGATATACCCCTGCTCCTATAATACATGCAGGCTAAAAAGGAATAGACACAAGCAAGTCTGCTCAGATGAATTGGAGAGTGGGGATGGGGAGCCATGCACAGGCAAAGTCTACACTATCTTTGTTGTGACCAACAGTCTGACTACATCAACTTAGGGAATGAGGGTATCATGTCCGTCGCTTCGTGGGTCAATTATATACCCATGTTTTACACTTGATCTCCAAACAAGAAACCCTCTGTAGTACTTGTCTCGTTGCTCTGATAGAATACAAGAGAAAAGCAACTTAAGGAGGGCAGGGTTAATTTGGGCTCACAGTTCGAGGATGTCATGGTGGCGAAATCCAGGCAGCAAGAGCAGGGGAGAGATGGTCACATCTGCTGTCAGGAAGCAGAAGAGAATGATGCTGGCCCTCAGCCCTCATTTTATTCAGCCTGGAATCCTGGCCCATGGGATGAAGCTATTCATGTTCAAGGTGGAGCTCCCTACCTTGGTTAAACTAATCCAGAGCCCCTTTCCCCAAGTCAAACACAGAGGTGAAGTTCCTGCTGATTCAAAATTCTCTCAAGATACCCTCAAAGAAGAACCAGCCCAAGTTCTGTGCCATACAGGAGGTGTCAGAAAATAAAATCTCTTAAAAGTCTTTGTCTCTGAAGGGATTTCATTTGGGAATTTGGTTAACAAGGGAGGGAAGGGGTCAGCTGACTGGATGTAGTCACCATTCCCGGGCTAGGAGGAAGCAGGCAGTGATGACTGGAAGTAGGGTCGCCTGCTGGAAAGGGAGCCTCAGAGAATGCATCCAGTGAGGACAGAGCCTTGGGGGTGGAGGGGTTGTTGCAGAGCTGATGAAGCAGGGGCGAAGCAGGGCTGCCTCTTTTCCACATACCCCTGTTTGCCTACACACAGAGCCGGACTAAGGAAGTCAGGGAACTGCAGCTTAAGGGGCTTGGGCAGCCACAGTAAAAAGGTGCTCTGTGCTGAGTGAAGAGCTCTTTCAAGAAACAGGAGTGGATTTGGGTAATGGGCTTGCAATAGATGCCACTGAAGTAAGTGTTGTGTGTGACCATGGCTGTCTTGGGTCTTCTCCAAAGACGCCTTCCACCATAGGCTGGGGCTCTAAGATTAGGCCTTCCAGAGGCCAGAGCAAGTACAGCTTTCTCCTAAACTACCCAACTCCCTCTCTTTCTGCCCCTTCCCATTGACAACTCCTGTTCAACCTCAGCACACACCAAGACCCTGGCTCCTAAGGAACCAACAGCTCTGGGAGATGGTTGGGTGGTCACATTGCTTCTGCAGTGAGGGAACAAGCAATTTATCAACAGAAAATGTGTGAAGCTATGAGATCTCAAGACCTGCTTATCACCCCCCACACACATACCCTACTCTCCAGTAACGCTTTGCTTCCTAAAGTCTTCACAACCTTCCCAAATGGCTATAAGCTGGGACCAAATTTTTTTTCCAGGAGCCCTATGGGGGGGGGGGGAATCTTCCTGATTTCTGAATCTGGTTTTCAGCCCTTGTAAGTTAGCTCAACTTTTGACCCATGTGAACCGAGATGCTGAGGGGCTCTGGAAAGATCCCATTGTTATCTTACCTCCTCGACACTTCCTAAGCACATTCCTCTGATCCTGTAAGTCAGAGTCATACCCTGTCTTAGTCTTTAGTGTGCTGTTATGACAAAAAACACAGGGTCAGGTTATTTATAAAGAGTGAGTGTTTATTTGTCCCAGGGTCGAGGCTGAGGTGTCTAAGAGTGAGTTTGGAGCTGGGATCTCCTCAGCATGTGAGAAAGCCTGGGCTACCTCATAACACAGTAGAAGGGACGCTAACAAGCCCAAGCATTGCTAGCTGTGTTTCTTCTTCTTTGCTAAGACTACTGTGATGGTTCACACATTAAGAAAACCTTAGGGCATGAGTCAGGTACATCATTGAGCATACACATATGAGGGTGTTTCCAGAGAGGATTTAATGGAGGAAGGAAAATCTATCTGAATGTGGGAAGCACTATCCCATGGGTTGAGATCACTGACTGAATAAGAGGGAAAGAGGGAAAAGTCAGCTGAAACTTGCGCTCCCTCCTGATTACATCATCACATAGGTACTCCTACGGCCATACCTTCCCTACCATGACGGACTGTGTTCCCTTAAACAGTGAGCCAAATTAAACCTTTCCTTCCGTGATTGCTCTGGTTGTTACTGTACCACAGTGAGAAAGAAGTAATCAATAGATCTACTAATAGCCTCATAAAAGCTTCACCCTTGTGCCTGTGTCTAATCTCATCAGCTCCCAAACGAAGTTTCCATTTTCAAATACCACTGGTATAGGAATTTGAGGGTTATACACACATACTTTCAGAGGACAGATTCATAGAACAGCAGTAGTTAAGAACCAACGTGGGAAAGGCAATGAGGAGGGATCACTTTATCACGGGGAAGGAGCAGAGAGGAACCAGCGCGATTGTTCCTTCTCTGAGCAGCAGCACGTTCAGCTTTCCAGCGTGGGTATTAGATTTGATGTCTTAAATGTCATACCCCAACCCGAGGATCCCGGCCCGCAGCAGCTCTCTGCTCCCAGACCCCGTGGGAGAGAGACCTTACCCCCTGGTCAGGTGGGCACTCCTGAGGCTGCAGAGCGGAAGAGACCACCAACACTGCCCACCCCTGCCCACATCCCTGGCCCAAGAGGAAACTGTATAAGGCCTCTGGGCTCCCGTGGGAGAGGGCCCAGGAGTGGCAGGACCCTTGCCTGAGACACCGCCAGAACCTGAAGGAAACAGACTGGATAAACAGTTCTCTGCACCCAAATCCCCTGGGAGGGAGAGCTAAACGTTCAGAGAGGCAGACACGCCTGCGAAACAAGAAGAGACTGCTCCCTGCACACATTACTGATTCCAGAGGAAAACACCAAAATACATCTGGAACCCTGGTGCACGGAGGTTCCGGAAGGGGCGGCAAGAGATCTTCCTGGTTGCTGCCACTGCTGAGAGCCGTGGGCAGCACCCCTCGAGCGAACTTGAGCGGTCGGGACCACAGGTAAGACCAACTTTTCTGCTGCAAGTGACCTGCCTGGTGAACCCAAGGCACAGGTCCACAGGAACAGCTGAAGACCTGTAGAAAGGAAAAACTACACGCCCGAAAAGCAGAACACTCTGTCCCCATAACTGACTGAAAAGAGGAAAACAGGTCACAGCACTCCTGACACACAGGCCTATAGGACAGTTTAGCCACGATCAGAAATAGCAGAACAAAGTAACACTAGAGATAATTTGATGGCGAGAGGCAAGCGAGGAACCCCAACAACAGAAACCAAGACTACATGGCACCATCGAGCCCAATTCTCCCATCAAAACAAACATGGAATATCCAAACACACCAGAAAAGCAAGATCTAGTTTCAAAATCATATTTGACCATGATGCTGGAGGACTTCGAGAAAGACGTGAAGAACTCCCTTAGAGAACATGTAGAAGCCTACAGAGAGGAATCGCAAAAATCCCTGAAAGAATTCCAGGAAAACACAATCAAACAGTTGAAGGAATTAAAAATGGAAATAGAAGCAATCAAGAAAGAACACATGGAAACAACCCTGGATATAGAAAACCAAAAGAAGAGACAAGGAGCAGTAGATACAAGCTTCACCAACAGAATACAAGAGATGGAAGAGAGAATCTCAGGAGCAGAAGATTCCATAGAAATCATTGACTCAACTGTCAAAGATAATGTAAAGCGGAAAAAGCTACTGGTCCAAAACATACAGGAAATCCAGGACTCAATGAGAAGATCAAACCTAAGGATAATAGGTATAGAAGAGAGTGAAGACTCCCAGCTCAAAGGACCAGTACATATCTTCAACAAAATCATAGAAGAAAACTTCCCTAACCTAAAAAAAGAGATACCCATAGGCATACAAGAAGCCTACAGAACTCCAAATAGATTGGACCAGAAAAGAAACACCTCCCGTCACATAATAGTCAAAACACCAAACGCACAAAATAAAGAAAGAATATTAAAAGCAGTAAGGGAAAAAGGTCAAGTAACATAAAGGCAGACCTATCAGAATCACACCAGACTTTTCGCCAGAAACTATGAAGGCCAGAAGATCCTGAACTGATGTCATACAGACCTAAGAGAACACAAATGCCAGCCCAGGCTACTGTATCCTGCAAAACTCTCAATTAACATAGATGGAGAAACCAAGATATTCCATGACAAAACCAAATTTACACAATATCTTTCTACAAATCCAGCACTACAAAGGATAATAAATGGTAAAAGCCCAACATAAGGAGGCAAGCTATACCCAAGAAGAGGCAAGAAACTAATCGTCTTGGCAACAAAACAAAGAGAAGAAAAGCACACAAACATAACACATCCAAATATGAATATAACAGGAAGCAATAATCACTATTCCTTAATATCTCTCAACATCAATGGCCTCAACTCCCCAATAAAAAGACATAGATTAACAAACTGGATACGCAACGAGGACCCTGCATTCTGCTGCCTACAGGAAACACACCTCAGAGACAAAGACAGACACTACCTCAGAGTGAAAGGCTGGAAAACAACTTTCCAAGCAAATGGTCGGAAGAAGCAAGCTGGAGTAGCCATTCTAATATCAAATAAAGTCAATTTTCAACTAAAATTCATCAAAAAAGATAAGGAAGGACACTTTATATTCATCAAAGGAAAAATCCACCAAGATGAACTCTCAATCCTAAATATCTATGCCCCAAATACAAGGGCACCTACATACGTAAAAGAAACCTTACTAAAGCTCAAAAACACATTGCACCTCACACAATAATAGTAGGAGACTTCAACACCCCACTCTCATCAATGGACAGATCATGGAAACAGAAATTAAACAGAGACGTAGACAGACTAAGAGAAGTCATGAGCCAAATGGACTTAACGGATATTTATAGAACGTTCTACCCTAATGCAAAAGGATATACCTTCTTCTCAGCTCCTCATGGTACTTTCTCCAAAACTGACCATATAATTGGTCAAAAAACGGGCCTCAACAGGTACAGAAAGATAGAAATAATCCCATGTGTGCTATCGGACCACCACTGCCTAAAGCTTGTCTTCAATAACAATAAGGGAAGAATGCCCACATATACGTGGAAATTGAACAATGCTCTACTCAATGATAACCTGGTCAAGGAAGAAATAAAAAAAGAAATTAAAAACTTTTTAGAATTTAATGAAAATTTAGGTACAACATACCCAAACTTATGGGACACAATGAAAGCTGTGCTAAGAGGAAAACTCAAGCGCTGAGTGCCTGCAGAAAGAAACAGGAAAGAGCATATGTCAGCAGCTTGACTGCACACCTAAAAAAGCTCTAGAACAAAAGAAGCAAATACACCCAGGAGGGTAGAAGGCAGGAAATAATCAAACTCAGAGCTGAAATCAACCAAGTAGAAACAAAAAGAACCATAGAAAGAATCAACAGAACCAAAAGTTGGTTCTTTGAGAAAATCAACAAGATAGATAAACCCTTAGCCAGACTAACGAGAGGACACAGAGAGTGTGTCCAAATTAACAAAATCAGAAATGAAAAGGGAGACATAACTACAGATTCAGAGGAAATTCAAAAAATCATCAGATCTTACTATAAAAGCCTATATTCAACAAAACTTGAAAATCTGCAGGAAATGGACAATTTCCTAGACAGATACCAGGTACTGAAGTTAAATCAGGAACAGATAAACCAGTTAAACAACCCCATAACTCCTAAGGAAATAGAAGCAGTCATTAAAGGTCTCCCAACCAAAAAGAGCCCAGGTCCAGATGGGTTTAGTGCAGAATTCTATCAGACCTTCATAGAAGACCTCATACCAATATTATCCAAACTATTCCACAAAATTGAAACAGATGGAGCACTACCGAACTCCTTCTATGAAGCCACAATTACTCTTATACCTAAACCACACAAAAGACCCAACAAAGAAAGAGAACTTCAGACCAATTTCCCTTATGAACATCGATTTAAAAAATACTCAACAAAATTCTGGCAAATAATCCAAGAGCACATCAAAACAATCATCCACCATGATCAAGTAGGCTTCATCCCAGGCATGCAGGGATGGTTTAATATCGGAAAACCATCAACGTGATCCATTATATAAACAAACTGAAAGAACAAAACCACATGATCATTTCATTAGATGCTGAAAGCATTTGACAAAATTCAACACCCTTCATGATAAAAAGTCCTGGAAAGAATAGGAATCAAGGCCCATACCTAAACATAGTAAAAAGCCATATACAGCAAACCAGTGGCTAACATTAAACTAAATGGAGAGAAACTTGAAGCAATCCCACTAAAATCAGGGACTAGAAAAGGCTGCCCACCTCTCCCTACTTATTCAATATAGTTCTTGAAGTTCTAGCCAGAGCAATCAGACAACAAAAAGGAGGTCAAGGGATACAGATGGAAAAAGAAGAAGTCAAAATATCACTATTTGCAGATGATATGATAGTATATTTAAGTGATCCCAAAAGTTCCACCAGAGAACTACTAAAGCTGATAAACAACTTCAGCAAAGTGGCTGGGTATAAAATTAACTCAAATAAATCAGTAGCCTTCCTCTACACAAAAGAGAAACAAGCCGAGAAAGAAATTAGGGAAACGACACCCCTTCATAATAGACCCAAATAATATAAAGTACCTCGGTGTGACTTTAACCAAGCAAGTAAAAGATTTGTACAACAAGAACTTCAAGACTCTGAAGAAAGAAATTGAAGAAGACCTCAGAAGATGGAAAAGATCTCCCATGCTCATGGATTGGCAGGATTAATATAGTAAAAATGGCCATTTTTACCAAAAGCGATCTACAGATTCAATGCAATCCCCATCAAAATACCAATCCAATTCTTCAAAGAGTTAGACAGAACAATTTGCAAATTCATCTGGAATAACAAAAAATCCAGGATAGCTAAAACTATCCTCAACAATAAAAGGACTTCAGGGGGAATCACTATCCCTGAACTCAAGGAGTATTACAGAGCAATAGTGATAAAAACTGCATGGTATTGGTACAGAGACAGACAGATAGACCAATGGAACAGAATTGAAGACCCAGAAATGAACCCACACACCTATGGTCACTTGATTTTTGACAAAGGAGCCAAAACCATCCAATGGAAAAAGATAGCATTTTCAGCAAATGGTGCTGGTTCAACTGGAGGTCAGCATGAAGAATGCAGATCGATCCATGCTTATCCCCCTGTACAAAGCTTAAGTCCAAGTGGATCAAGGACCTCCACATCAAACCAGACACACTCAAACTAATAGAAGAAAAACTAGGGAAGCATCTGGAACACATGGGCACTGGAAAAAATTTCCTGAACAAAACACCAATGGCTTATGCTCTAAGATCAAGAATCGACAAATGGGATCTCATAAAACTACAAAGCTTCTGTAAGGCAAAAGGACACTGTGGTTAGGACAAACGGCAACCAACAGATTGGGAAAAGATCTTTACCAATCCTACAACAGATAGAGGCCTATATCCAAAATATACAAAGAACTCAAAAGTTAGACCGCTTGAGGGAGACAAATAACCCTATTAAAAATGGGGTTCAGAGCTAAACAAAGAATTCACAGCTGAGGAATGCCGAATGGCTGAGAAACACCTAAAGAAATGTTCAACATCTTTAGTCATCAGGAAATGCAAATCAAAACAACCCTGAGATTTCACCTCACACCAGTGAGAATGGCTAAGATCAAAAACTCAGGTGACAGCAAATGCTGGCGAGGATGCGGAGAAAGGGAACACTCCTCCATTGTTGGTGGGGTTGCAGACTGGTACAACCATTCTGGAAATCAGTCTGGAGGTTCCTCAGAAAATTGGACATTGAACTGCCTGAGGATCCAGCTATACCTCTCTTGGGCATATACCCAAAAGATGCCCCAACATATAAAAAAGACACGTGCTCCACTATGTTCATCGCAGCCTTATTTATAATAGCCAGAAGCTGGAAAGAACCCAGATGCCCTTCAACAGAGGAATGGATACAGAAAATGTGGTACATCTACACAATGGAATATTACTCAGCTATCAAAAACAACGAGTTTATGAAATTAAGTAGGCAAATGGTTGGAACTGGAAAATATCATCCTGAGTGAGCTAACCCAATCACAGAAAGACATACATGGTATGCACTCACTGATAAGTGGCTATTAGCCCAAATGCTTGAATTACCCTAGATGCCTAGAACAAATGAAACTCAAGACAGATGATCAAAATGTGAATGCTTCACTCCTTCTTTAAAAGGGGAACAAGAATACCCTTGGCAGGGAAGAGAGAGGCAAAGATTAAAACAGAGACTGAAGGAACACCTATTCAGAGCCTGCCCCACATGTGGCCCATACATATATACAGCCACCCAATTAGACAAGATGGATGAAGCAAAGAAGTGCAGGCTTACAGGAACCAGATGTAGATCTCTCCTGAGAGACACAGCCAGAATACAGCAAATACAGAGGCGAATGCCAGCAGCAAACCACTGAACTGAGAACGGGACCCCGTTGAAGGAATCAGAGAAAGAACTGGAAGAGCTTGAAGGGCTTGAGACCCCATATGTACAACAATGCCAAGCAACCAGAGCTTCCAGGGACTAAGCCACTACCTAAAGACTATACATGGACTGACCCTGGACTCTGACCTCATAGGTAGCAATGAATATCCTAGTAAGAGCACCAGTGGAAGGGGAAGCCCTGGGTCCTGCTAAGACTGAACCCCAGTGAACTAGACTGTCGGGGGAGGGCAGCAATGGGGGGAGGGTGGGGAGGGGAACACCCATAAGGAAGGGGGGGAGGGAAGGGGATGTTTGCCCGGAAACCGGGAAAGGGAATAACACTCGAAATGTACATAAGAAATACTCAAGTTAATAAAAAAAAAAAAAAAAAAAAAAAAAAAATGTCATACCCCCTCTCATCCTCTAGAAACTGACTTTGCTCTAGAAGTAATGAGCTCAGGTCAACTGCTATCGATAGGTATTTTCTTGTTACTGCAACCAAATGCCTGACAAGAAGCAACTTAAGGGAGAAAAGCTTAAGTTTCCAGTCCATCACATAAGAGAACGCACGGTGGCATGAGTGAGAGGCAGCTGGTGATGGCATTTGCAGTGAGGAAAGCCAGGCAAGAACAGAAAGTGGGTGGGGCTGTAAAACTTTAAAGACCCACCCCTAATGATGCACTTCCTTCAGGAAGGCTTCACCCCATAACAGTTTCACAACCTTCTAAAAGAGCGCCACCAGCTGGAGAACAAATGTTTAAACACATGAGCTTGTGGGGTCGGGGGTGGGGGTGGGGGTGGGGAGCATTTCCCATGTAAAGCACAACAGTTGGTAATACCAGAGTTTGTTTTGTTCCCTCGCCAATAGTTGTGGGCAAATGACTGTGATATAACTAAGGGGACGTGGTTCCCTGGGTAGAGCTGCCTTGAGTAATTTCCATCTATGCCCCGTTCTCTGTGCTCCTCTGTGTCTGCATGATTATTTGCTCTTTATGTCCCCTCCCCATTCTGATAAGAACTCGGGATCAAATTGCAAAAGGAACTTCTGAATGGACATCTGCATTCAAACCTTAGCAGTTCCTCAGAGCCAAAGACATCGTAACTCATCTAGTGACCCGAGGTATCCTCGTCCAGCCTGGGGACGTCTAAGAACGGCAGGAATGAAGAGCTGTAGGTATCTCTTTGGGAGTCTTCTCATTTGACCTTCTTTTCTGGGTGAATGAGAAAATTAAGTTCAGTAGCAAAATGGCTTCCTTCGGAGCCACGTCCCAGGCTGGGGGACACAGCCAGGCCCCATGCTATGATTCCATTTTCGGCCACACCCCTCTGACTTTCTGGATTAGCTCTCTTTGGTGGGGGAAAGAGCATGCGGTTTGAGAAATGGGGCCCGCCTGCTGGGTGGCCTTCTCCAGGGCTGGCACTCTCGGAGCCGTGAGTGGGGACAAGAGATGAGAGGGATTCCAAGGGGGCTGTGCGGGATCTTGCTCTGCCGCAGAGCTGTACTAGCCTCCAGGACGCACATTTGTTCTAATCACATGCTGTACGCAGGGCTTGCTTTCTGAATTATGCACCTCCAAAGGGCCTTTCATCTTGCTGAGGGTTTGATGCCAGCCTGCCTGGCCGCCTGTGCTGGCCTCGCATTCTGCCTCAGAGTGAGCAGGGTGGGAGGGAGGTAAGCTAAGGTAAGTGGATACCACAGATTTTCCTTTTTTTTTCCTTTTTTAGATTTTGCCTCTCTGCAAGGCCCGTCAGAGTGTGGAGCGCGGCTGACCGAACCCAGGCGGAAGGCCCTATTTGCTTCCATCCATCTGGGGTCTGGGAATGGACTCGCATGACTGTTTATCTGGAAACCTTCCAGGAGTGCAGGGAAATCTAACTCCATCAGCTTAATTGAATTAAGATTTGTGGAGCTGGAGGAGCCAAGGTCTCCAGAGTGCTGAGTGAAGACAGCACGGACATCTCCTGGGCAAGGACTCTTTGTCCTGGGAGTGGGCACTGGGGACCCAGGAGGATTCCATGGGATGTCGGGGCCAGGACGCAGAGGCAGCACCCAAAGCAGCTGTCTCTGTGCTTGTCACTTTCAGCAGAAGACAAGCCACTTGTGAAGGCAACGAGGAGGTTTGAGCAGCTTCTGATGCAGGGGTCCCGACCCCTGGTCCATGCCCTGTATAACACCTTCTGCAGGACCTAGTGACTGACTGGTTTCTAACCAATAGAACCTCTCAAAACCGGTGGCTACAGGACCTCAAGCTCTATTTTGACTATGTCCTCTTCCTCATTCCTCTTCTTCTGAATGTGCCCTGAGGGAATGCACTGGAGAGGTCCTCGTGTCGGAAGCCGGTGGCCACCACCAGCCATGACACCAGGCAAGGGGGTGGAACTGTCTGTACAACAGCTGTGGGAGAGCCAAATCCTGCCAGTGGCTCCAGAGTAAGCCGGGCGGTAGATCCTTTCTCATTTGAGCCAGCAGCCCCAGCTGACATCTTGACTGTAGGGAAGACAGTGAACGGAGAGCACGGATGAGCTGTCACCCAGGCTTCCAGTCCACAGAAACTGCCAGAAAATAAACATCTGCTCTTTTAAGCTATTTATTATATATTGAACTAATACAGAGCAAACCCCTATCCTCGAATTTAGTACTACCACACATTCAAAAGTATCGGGAATGAAAAGAAATCATTGGTGTGTATTCATAGACATTATATATTATAAAATTATATAAAATAATATATAAAATATGTAATAATATACACATATAACTATATTATGTAATAACTATATTATATTATACATTATATAATATTAATATATAATATAACATATACATATTATTTATAACATATAAATACATACATATTACATGTCATATAATATACATGTTATATATAATATATGAATATATACACATTTTACATACTGCATCATATATATGTAGTGTGTGTGTGTGAGAGAGAGAGATAGGGGGTTAATTGTGTGTTCATATATGTGTGAATACATAGGTTAGTGTGTACATGCATGAGTGTGTGTGTACAGAAAGAGAGGGGCAGAGAGAGCTAGAAGTCAGCATCAGATGCCTTCCCTAATGGCTTCTCCTTTGTATGTTTTGGGCCAGGGTCTCTCATAGTCTGGAGTTCAGCTCCTCAGCTAAGCTGACGACCCAGCGAACCACAGGGATCTTCTCATCTGCCGAGGCCACAAACCTCCACCACCTTACTGACTCTCTACATGGCTTCTGGGAACCCGAATTTGCCTCCTAGCACTTCCAGAGACCACATTTTACCCACTGAGCTGTCTCCTCTGCCCCTCCGAGGCCTGCACTTTATGAGCTAGCTGTGTTTTGGAACATATGAGCAAACACTGACATTTTATTGTCTATTTCCTTTGTGCCAGCTGACACTCAATCTTTACAATGATCCAGTGAAGCTTCTCAGTGGCTTTATCTTATAGAGGAAAGAAAATGAGACAGCGAAGAAGATTGCTCGCCTAGGTGGTAAGAGGCAGCACTGGGATTTGAACCCTGGGCCGTATGGTTTCAGAGGGAAACAAGAGAGCATCGTCTATGTAGAATACACACAGCTATCCTTTGGGTGTTAGCTGTCGTGAGTGACTAGCTATGGAAAGACAAGTCCCTCTTATGGAGGAGCCAATGACTCCTTGTGACGAGCTTGAAGGACTGACTAGCATGGATGCTGTGCTTGTTACTTTCTGTGGCTGTGATAACTTCAGCATAGAAGAACCAAGGCGTTATCGGGAATCACAGCCTCAGAGAGGACACAGTTCTTTGGGGCAGGGAAGGCTCGGGGTCACCCATAGAAAACAGCGACCCAGCAGAGAGTCTGGTTAGGCTGTAAACCTCAAATCCCACCCCGAGAGATGTATTTCCTCTAACAAAGCTCTACCTCCAAAACACTCCAACCTTCCTAAACAATGCCACCAACTGGGGGGAGGGGTCAGTGACCAAGTGTTTTAATATGTGTGCCTGCAAGGGACAGCTAAATCATCTATTAAGGGATAATGGGGACCCTGCAGGGCACATCGACATTAGATAAGTTATTGTTTATAGAGCACATACGTCATGGCTCAGATAAGATTTGATTGTGTCTCTCAGAATGTCATGTGCTGGAAATTTGAACCCCCCCTGGTGTGGCAGTATTGGAGAGTCAGAAACTCAGAGAGCTTGTTTGGGGGGTTCTATCAGGGGGAGCACAGCACTTGTATACCCTTGAAGATCCTCCTCTGCTGGGGAGCACGCTTTGGGAGGGACATGCATGGAGGAGTGAGGGAGGACGAGGACAGCCACCTAGCCAACCAGATCGACTGATTGATGGGTGACGACAACAGTGCATCCTCGTGGAAGCTGTTTGGATTATGAGGGGACCGCCTTCACACAGCATCCAGTCTGGCAGGAGGTTAATATACTCAACTAAGCACGTGCCGTTATAAAGCAAGGCCAGAGTATGTGCTTGGTCCCTTCTCTAGACACCACTCTCCTCTGTCGTGTTGGGATCCAGTCAGGTTGGAAGTCCCTCAGAGGCCAAAGAGATGAGTCATTCGATTCTGGACTCTGTGAGCTTAATGGACCTCATTTCTTTATCTTCGTATCGGAACTAGCCACTGTTAGAGCAGCGCCAAATGGACGTGGTGCAGCACATCATAGCATGGTATGCACTAAGCACTTTATGTTGATTAAAGTAAGATAAGTGGTGTGTCAGCAGGAAGTCACAGCGCTGTATGGAAACTGGGGAACCGCACAGCAGGCACTCCAAGGGCCAGGCTGCCCTTTCCTCCCTACGCTTTGTCCCTATCCTTGATGGGCTTCCTGTGCAAAGCATGGCCCTCTTCAGCACTTCATACTCCATCATTACAATAATTAGCAGGTCTGAGGTCAGCGTCCTCCCGCTGAGCCGCCCAAACGTCCTTACCGGCATTCCCCCTTTTCAGTCTAAGCGTCTCAGGTGGAGGAACATGTGGAAACAATCCTGTCAGAGTCCCAGGGTACGCTTGTAATTTGAAGTCCCCAGCTTGGGAGCCATACACAAGAACTCAGAAGTCGTGACGCTCATCCCCAGGCTCCCACCCCTGCCACTTCCCTGTTAACGTCTTCTCTGTAGGCTAGAGCAGCAGTTTGCCCAAAGTCCGGGAGATTAAATTATTCACTGTGGAGAAAATGTAAAGACTCTGAAAATGCTTAATGAATTGTAAGTGCCAAGCACTTCCTCTGGATAATGAGAACGGTCGGTGGCCGGGCCAAGGGGCTCAGGCAGAAAGAAACAGTCAAGGGGTGTGTGGAGGAGGGCCTGGGATGCAGCTGGGCCTGGAGAAGAGCTGTGGAGGTTTAGGCAAGCTTAGCGAGGTTGGCTTGAGAGGTGGGGGAGGTGTCACTCATTCCTACCCATATCCAGTCTCCCGGTTTGGGGAAATAGACGCAAATGACGCTCTGCCACTCCAGCCTTTAGACGGGATCGTGTAACTCAGCACGGCCCATGGGTGACGGTCATAAGTGACGTCTGAACATCATTCAATTGCTAGTGCAGGGGTCCCCAAGTGCTTTCTGCTCCTGCTTTGGTAACCATGGTAACCATGAAAGCAGAAGTAGAGATGAAAGCGGAGCTGAGGACAAGCTGTCCCAGAGAGTCACCGACCCACAGTGAACTTTGTGTGAGCATTAGGCTATTGGAAATTCAGTGGTCACCCTTCTGCAGGTCTGCCTGCCTTCCCTGAGGATGGTGGATACCAGCCTGGTCTCCTGACATGGCTTGCTTTTCTGTCATTTTGATAAAATCAGTGACCAAAAACAATCTGGGGGGAGAGAGGGTTTATTTGACTTTCACATCCTGACTGTGGCTCCTCAGAGGGCAGGAACTCAAGCAGGAGGCACCATGGAGGGCTGCTGCTCACTGACTTGCTCTCCGTGGCTTGCTCGGCCTGCTTCCTTACACTGCCAGGGACCACCAGACATAGCAACATCCACAGTGGGCCAGATTCACCCGCATCAATCATTAATCAAGAAAATGCCCCACAGACCAATCTGAAGGGGATGCTTCATCAACTGAGCTTCCCTCTTCCCAGGTGACTTTGCGTCAAGTTGACAAAAACTAGTGCATGTGCACAGTGAATTCTAGGTCAGCCATCACTACCTAGTGAAATTTTGTCTCAAAAAGTAATTTAAATTCAGTTGTACCGGACTGGACATAAATATTTATGAATAGTTCTTTAGAATTTTGCTCAGGTGACGTCCAAGTGCCACCTGGGTGAGCAAGTGGATGTGCTTCTGTGTGCCCCCTTGGTGCTTGACTTTCCAAGCTTGATTTGGGGACTATAAAGGGGGCAGAATGTTCTAGAACTGAAGGGACCTTCTCTTGTCATCCTGGTTTGCATTCTGTTGCTCTGATAAACACCGTGACCAAAAAAAAATGTGGGAAGGAAAGGGTTTCTCTGGCTTACAGCTTCCAGTCCATCATGGAGACCAGCCAAGGCAGAGACTCAGGGCAGTAGCTGAAAACCACAGAGGAATACTGTCCATTGCTTGCTTCCCCCACCTTGCCTTGCGCAGTCACCTTTCTTGAACAGCTACCTCACAGTGGCTGGGCACCCCAGACATCAATTGTCAGTCTAGAAAATGCACCCATGGGCCAGTCACGGTGGTGCATGCCTTTTCTCCCAGCACTTGGGAAGCAGAGGCAGGTGAAACTCTGACTTCGAGGCTACACTGGTCTACAGAGAGAGTTTCAGGACATGGGAGGCTGCACAGAGAAACCCTGTCTAGAAACACCAAAAAAGAAAACAAAACCAACCAACCAACCAACCAACCAACCAACCAACCAACCAACCAACCAACCAACAAACAACAAAAACAGAAAACAAATGCACTCACAGACATGCCCACAGCCCAATTTGATGGAAGAAGCGATTCCTTAATTGAAGATCCCTCTTCCCAGGTATGTCAAGTTGACAACTGAAGCCGATTTTATATCTGTATCTTCCTCACCCCATCCATATAATCACGTATCTGTCCAAGTTCCGTAGATTGGAAACATATCTCCAGTGCTATAGCTTTAAGAGGCCATTACCAGATGCTCTTTGCAGAGTGGGGAGTGTCCTTATCAAAGAGGCTCGGAGAGTCTTGTTTGTCCCTTCCACTCTGTGACCACAGTCGGACTGTGCTATTTATGGAACGCAGAATCAGCACTCAGTCCAACACCACACACACACACACACACACACACACACACACACACACACACGGAAGCTCCTAGCAGCTTGAACTCAAATTCCCCAGCCTCCAGACCACTGCTTGGTTCATACATGACCCAGTCTGTGGAGTTTGCTACAGTTGTCCCAAAGGACCAGGGTAAGAGAGACAAAACCAACTCGGTTCTTGGTGACAGTAGAAGCTGAAGAAGAGCGAAGAGCGCTGTTCTCACCAGAGCTGCTGGCCCGTTCCCACCACGAATGTCCCAGCTGATTTGAATCGTCTACAGCTGGGTCCTTCCTCTGCTGCGTTACACCACCGACCCAGTGTATGCCATTGCAGCAGGACTGGACACAGCGTTCTCATATTTCTAAGCAGGGCTGTTGCCCCGCTGCCAACCCCTCCCCTTTCCCCTTGCTGCTTCGTTGTAACCATTGATCAGATTAACAATATGGTGCCATTGGTTGCACCCTCTCCCCATTGGTGAGTCTGTGAATCTTGATTTTTCTCAGACATGTATATGTATGTAAGTTAGCTAGATCTGGAATATGATCAAATGCTACCCAACCTCATTGTCCTCTCAGAACCTCTCCTCAGGGGCCACCCTTTCCTTTCTCTTCCTCCACCCCCACGCCCATCCCCCCCCACGCCCCATCCCCCACCCCCATGCCCCATCCCCCACCCCCACTTATTTCCTGTGGGTTTTCTTTCTCCAAGACATGGTCTGAGTAGGTCACGCTGTCCTTGAACTCATTGAGCCTGACCTTGAACTTCTGATCTTTCTGCCTCTGCCTTCCCAGTGCTGAGAGGCACCCAGTTTCCAGGGTGCTGGGGACGGACTCCCCAGCTCTGTGTAGGCTAGGCAAGCACTCTGCTAACTGAGCCACACTCTCAGCTTATTCTTATGCTATCGGCTTTTGAAATATTGCTTGGAGACACCATTTGCCGGCTTACTTACCCTACTGAGTTTGAACACTTAGACTCTTATACGAGCCCCCATCACAAAACCATAACGTAACCACCCTCCCTCCAAGCCTCCCAGGATAGTTTCAGTTCATGTTTGTAGCAAAAAATAAGTATACTTTAATTAGCATTTATGTTTTAATAAGTTCTGTTGTGAAAGAACTGCGTATGAAAACATTTTCTTTCTTCGACTATTTTTAATTTTCTTAGAGTTAATAATTATCTCTATTTATTTCTCCTTTTTGCTCACATTTTAGATTTTTGAGAGGGACTGGAACTGAATGGATGTGCTCTATTTGCTGAGTTCAGCGGAAAAGTACAGCACTACTTTCTACTAAGAGAAAACGTAACTCTTATAAATGACTCTGTAATATTTCCCACTGAAATTGAGGAGGAGCGGTCTAGACACTGGATACATCTCTTCACCCTCGCCTTCCGCCACATACTGGATAATAACGAACACTTCGAAACTGTTGTACACAGAGAAACATGCTTTCAGAGGCTGAGGGGCAAGGTCTGGGGATCGTAGATTTTTAAAGAGCCTTTCTCAGCTGACTGGGCCTTCCTGAGGACTGACTGTGTGTCCTTAGACTAGACCTTCCTGAAGACAGACTGTGTGTCCTTAGACTGAACCTTCCTGAAGACAGACTATGTGTCCTTGAACTGGGCCTTCCTGAGGACAGACTATGTGTCCTTGAACTGGGCCTTCCTGAGGACTGACTGTGTGTCCTCAAACTGGGCCTTCCTGAGGACTGACTGTGTGTCCTCAAACTGGGCCTTCCTGAGGACTGACTGTGTGTCCTCAAGCTGGGCCTTCCTGAGGACTGACTGTGTATCCTCAGACTGTGTCTTCCTGAGGACTGACTGTGTGTCCTTAGACTGAGCTTTACTTTCCTGATGACTGACTGTGTGTCTTTAGACTGGGCCTTACTGAGGACTAGGACTTCCAGAGGACAGGCTATGTTTTTTTAGTCTGGAAGTCCCTGAGGACAGTTGGTGGACACTGAGACTCCCTGAGGATGGGCCATGCCTACTCAGACTGAGACTCCCTGAGGACAGGGCAGCCATGCTCCTCAGACCATGTGGAAAACAGTATGTTCTTCCTTTCTCAAGTCTCTCCCCACTCAGAGCTAAGCAGCTCTTCATTTCTGAGTTCACCTAATGTCACAAGTCCAAGGTCCACGTGACTCACCCTCATTGAATTTCCTGGAACTTCTACAGCTCCGAGTTCTTTCTGTCCCTCTTCCTTCTGCTAATGACCTTGGATCACAGGAAGCAAAGCAAACAAACTCCCTGGAGACACCCTGAGGGGGCCCTGCTAGGTTGGTGACTCCCACTCAGGATCTGTCCTACTCTGCTGCCAGATGACACGGCTCCCAGGCCCTGCTGGGTCCTAAGCAGACTTCTCCCGTCCCCTTTTCTCCACAAGTAGCTTTTCTTTTCTTTGACACTGTCTGTGCAGACTGTGGCTAGCATGAATAATAGATTATTAATCTGGAGCTTCTCCAGTCAGAGATTCACCGCCAGTGTAGACACACATTATGCAAGCAGTGAATTACAGCAGCAACAGAAGAAGCAGTGTGTCTGTGGAGAAGCATCAGCGGAAGGAAATGAGCAGGCGAAGGTGGGGCTTGGAGGGAGGGTCAGTGCGGAGCCCTACTCCAGGCTGCTAGTATCCAGCTCACACACACACACACACACACACACACACACACACACACACACACACACACACACAGAGAGAGAGAGAGAGAGAGAGAGAGAGAGAGAGAGAGAGAGAGGCGGTCTTAGGTCATAGAGGCTAGTGCGAGAGCTGTTGAGACTCACTAAATACAGATACATTCCTATTGTGGAACATGGGTTGGGGCTGAGACATGAAGGGTCAGACTGGAGGATATCCCCAGTCATTGCAAAGGAGTCCTGGCCTCCATTCCAGGAGACAGTGAGTTTACCCCACTCTCATGGGTCATGGGGATACCTACTAGTGGCCAAAAGCAACTTATTCCCAGAATCTTCAGGCGAGGACACCCAGGAGGACAGGAAGGTGTTGGCCACTGCATTAGTTGTGGGTGTGTTTTGACTCACGGTTTCAGGCTATGCTTCTCAGTGGTGAGGGGGGCTCAGCTGCCGCCCAGTGTGAGGAGACTGGCCGCCTGGCATCTGCCTCAGGGAAGCACGGAGAGATGAGGGTTGCCTTTTATGGCCCATTCTTATTTCATTCAGCCCTGATCCCGGCCCGTGGGATGCACTGTTCAGGTTCAGAGTTGGGGTGGAGGTGGGGTGGAACGGTTGGGATGTAGGGGAGGAGTCTTACTTTCCCAGCTACACCTTACTGGAAACACCTTTACAGACACACCCAGAGGTGTGTTCCCACGGTGATTCTAAACCTTCTTAAGCTGACGGTGAAGATTCATCACAGCCCAAGATGCTTTGAAGAACAATTTCTCAGGAGCAGGGGCACGGCTTTTGGTAGCCATGGACATGACCT
The DNA here is from genome assembly GCF_011064425.1 of Rattus rattus. Lineage (NCBI taxonomy): Eukaryota > Metazoa > Chordata > Mammalia > Rodentia > Muridae > Rattus > Rattus rattus. Next base: position 81,114,854 of record NC_046157.1, on the reverse strand, counting down.
CAAAGATCTTCCATGGGGGAGCCTAACTTACCCACAGCCCAGGGCTGCGTTCAGAAGCCATCGCTGGGCTGGTTCTGAGGATACACCTCTTCTTGGATCACCCCAGCTTCTGCCTGACTAGGATGAGGTTGGGAGGCCGAGGCAGGCCCACTCCTGTGAAATGGGGAACGGAGACTCTGCAGTTGGCTTGAGTTTCACCACTGACCTTACCCACTGTCTATCATCAAAGCGTCTGAGAGGCTGACTTTGCCACTTGCTTTCAGGTGCTAGAGTGGCACTGTGGACCAGAAGAATCTCACAGCCCACCTTTTCCCTGACATGCACACACAGATTTCTCTTCTGTGTCCTCTTCCTCCCCATCCTCCCCCTCCTCATCCCTCTCCTCCTCCTCCCCTTCCTCCTCTTCCTCCTCTTCCTCCTCCTCCCCTTCCTCTTCCTCCTTCCTTTCCTCCTCTTCCTCCTCCCCTCCCCCTCTTCCTCCTCCCCCCTCCTCCCCTTCCTCCTCCTCCTTCTCCTTTTTCTCCTTCTTACCTTTTCTTCTTTTTCCTCTTCCTCCTTGTTCCTCCTCCTGTTCCCTCATCCTCCTCCTTCCTCTTCATCTTCCTTTTTCCTCCTCTTCCCCTTTCTTTCTCTTCTTCCTCCTCTTCCTTCTCTTTCATTTCCCCTAAGGCCCTAGACCAACCCAGTTTTTATTCTCCAGCCCCGGGTCAGGTGTGAAATCTCACTGTAGGACACTACCCAGAGTGTGCTTCTTGTCCATCAAGGCTGCAACAGCATGGCCCTGGGACCTATTTCAGCAGTGAGAAATATAAAGGCATCCAGGCTGAAGTGAGCTCGAATATCTGTAATTTAGAGAGAGGTCAGGGGTTGAGTTTAAAGAGTAGAGAGAGGCAGATCAGCCCGAACTTTATGGCCATTTTGGGAAGTAATTCTCAGCATAAAACACACAAGAGCCTTCTAGAGGCCAGTGCTCAGCCCTTATAAGGTTTCCTTTTGTCCTTCTGTCCTTTTGTCCAACAGAGGCAGGACCTGCTCCCCATTGACCCTCCAAGGCTATAACGTCAGACACGGTTCGTTTCTTCCTTAGACTCCTCTGATGTCTCCTAATCTGCACCAGCCAACACAGAAGGAAAAAAGTCTGATGGTCAACAAGGCCTCAGGCCAGGGTTCGCTTATAAGATAAAAGGGCCAAGAAAATCCACCAATGCCTGAACAGGAAAACCCACCAACCTCCGAGCAGAGAAGTCCACTAATCCCTGAGCTCATCCAACCTCAGGATTGAAATCTCACCAGTCCTCACCCTAGAAATCTCTACTCTGGAAATCCCCACTCTATAAGCCCTGCCTTCTGCACAGTTCTCTGTTGCTTTCCACTGAGCAGAGGTAGCCACTCTCCTGAGATTTTTTTCCTTCCTGATAAATCTCTTCTGTGAGGTTTATTGTGCGGTATGACTTTTTGGTATTCCTTGGCCCCCAGCTGCCAGGATACCTCTGAGAAGAGTTGTAATGCTTTTACAGGGGCAGAACTTTCACTGGGGAAACCTTTCTCTGCCTGAGTATAGCTATTACACTTACATTTGGGGAAACCTTCCCCTACAGCAGCCGGAGCAGAGTCATAACACTTCTGTAGGGGGAGCCCTTCCCTTCAGAGCTGCAAAGCTTACATCATGACCTTATTTGATGTGGTGGTTTGAATGATAATGGCCCCCATAGATGCATGTATTCTGATACCTGGATCCCTGTTGATGGAAGTGTTTGGGAAGGATTGGGGGGTGTGGCCTTGTTGGAGGAGGTATGCCTCTGGCAGTGGGGCTTGAGACTTCAAAAATCCCATTCTAAAACCAGCTAGCTCTCTCTGCCTCATGGTCATGGGATAGCTACTGTTTCAGCCTCCTGCCCACCTGCCTGCTGATATGTTTTTTGCCATGATGGTCGTGGACTCTGAAACTGTAAGCTCCAGGTAAACACTTTCTTTAATAAGTTGCCTGGAGTCTTATCCCAGCAATAGAAAGTAGCTAAGACATTTGAATATCTACTAGCTCTGGATCCTGGTCCATATCAATTAACCTTGTGAAGCCTTGATGTCTTCACCTGCATATAGGTGATGCCTGTAGCCATGGCAACCGTATGAATGGAATGCCTACTGTGTTCTGGAGACCCTCTTGAGTGCTCGAAGTGAATTACGAGAGCTCCAGGCACAAAGTACATACTGTTTTGATTTCCAGTCTTTCAGACAGACCAGGTCCAGACAAGTTAAGACTCTTGTCTCAAGTACATCCAGATGGTCTTGCTTTCTATGGCTTCTAATTCTTTGCCCCTGGTGTTCCTCCTCTCAGAGCTTCTAGGAGGGCTAAGCAGTGCTGTAGGAAAAGTCTCAGCTGGTAGAGTTCAACACACTGGCTCCAGAGAGGGAGAGAGGTGGGGGGAAAGGGAGAGGGAGAGAGAGAATGCATGTCTGCACGTGTGCATGCATGTGTGTGTGTGTGTGTGTGTGTGTGTGTGTGTGTGTGTGTGTGTGTGTGTGCGTGCCTGCCTGCCATCACCTTACTGGCTCCTTTGTTAGGCATGTGTTTGTCGGGGACCTCTTTGGACCAAGCAGTGTGCCAAGAATATTGGGGAACAGAATGGACTTGTCCTCATAGTCCAGGGTGGAAGACAGACATTAAATGGGTGATTATGCCATGATTAATTATAGTCAGGGTCTGTTCTCTAAAAAGGGAAGCAAGGACACTGTGAGGAAACAGAAAAGGGAGCACGAGGACAAAGCCCAGGATGGAGACGTGAAGCTGCCCTTCGGTCCCTAACAGCCTCCATGATGGGCACACAACCCTGTCTGCAGGGAGCCTGGAGTCTGATCTTGCTTTCTGGTAAAGAGCTAACTGCTCTCTAGAGGATTCTGGCCTGATGGGGAGGCTACTCTGGCTTCTGCCCTCAGAGGGGTGTCAATTCGATGAGGAGATGCCACTGAAGTTCATTTGTTTATGTGACAAGGGAGGGCCTGATTCAGAGAGAGAAGCTACGGTTAGAGAGCAGGCCGCCAGACAAAAGAGGATCAGGGGTCACACCAACTTAGAAGTTCAGCTAGGGGTAGCATTTAGGGAACCCTGTGAAGACATGGGATGAGGATTCATGTGTGGAAATCCTTTGGAGGGGAGAAAATGGGCAAAGGAGAAAACATGAGAGACAGCCAGGGTTAGGGGGATGACTATATCATGAAAGTGCTTTCCATACAAACCTGGAGACCGAAAGTCCGGACTCCCAGAATCCACTTAAAAGGCTGGAGGTATGGAATCACACACGTAGAATCCCAGAGAAGGTGAGATGGGAGGTGGAAACTCTCGATTCAGCCAGCTAGTTCTAGTGAAAGATTCTATCTCACACAAAAGATAGAATACACCTGAAAGACTGACAACTGGGTTGTCCCCTGATCTCTACACATGTGCTTCTGTACCCTCAAGAACACTCATAAATGCACACACACACTTGCACACAACGAGCACGTACACACACATGCGTGTGTGCTCATCCAGCCCTTGGCCCAGGAATTATGCTAAATAAATGATAAATAAACGACTTGCTATTCTGAGTGAACCTGGGTCCACTTGTCATTAAATAACATGGGGAACCTGCGTGTGCTGTTGACTTTCCTGACCACTCCATCAGCAGCCGGCCTGTTGCAGGAGCTTCTAAACAGATTTATCTCCATCTCTACCTGCCTCTGAGACTCAGAAATTAAAGCGAAACCACGAAGGAGCCCCCAGGCTGTGGCGATGCTTTCTGTGTGGGAATGGGAACTTAGCAGGGCTATTCAGAGGGAGTCAAGGCTGGTTCAGCACAAGCTGTTCACGAGAGCCTTTTTTTTTTTTAAAGAGAAGTTGGAGGGAATTTTCTAATGAATCCTATCCAACCATAAAATCATGTAGAAAATGAATCCTATCTGACAATGAAATAAAAGTGAAACAAATTACTAGGTTCTCATATTTGTAGGAGAAATTAATTTCATGTTTAGAATACTAATTGATCCAGGAAAGGCCTAAAACCATGGGCTGTCTGATCTTAAGGTGATCCAGGGAGTTCAAAGGGATTGCTGAGGGCTGGGAATGGGGACCAGATTGGAGTCCACTGTCTGAATGGGTGATAAGTCACATCCTGTTTCCCTCTGATCCTTAGTTTAATGTTGCTCAACACCATGGCTAAAAATCATGTCCAGTTATGTCCCTCATATGCCTAGATATGTTAGTGGGACACCCATTGTCAATTGAGGCAGCTCAGGACAAGGCTGTGAGCATTTGGATGGCCACTCCCCAAGGACAGACCTTGTCCTCCTCAGACTGGAATCCCAGTTCCAGGAGGACAGACAGTATCTTCTCCCCTGATGGCGCCTGTGCTGCCAGTGTGTGAATATTGGGCATAGGTCTATGGAATTGAAAGAAAACATGTACATGGGTCACCCGTTTTCAGAGAGTGCAACCAAGGCTTTACTGATATCTCCTTATATACCGGAGGCAAAAGCCGTGGAAAAACAACAAGGCAGGTGAAAATCCCCAACCAGGAAAACAGGAAAAGTCTGTGGGTGGAAAGTTCCGGGCCCAATCAGGGGCATAAACAACTTCTTAACAACAACAAGCTGAAAGGCTCTGTGGGGAAGAAGGGTGACATGGAAAATCCCGGCCCCAAATCAGGGGCTAAGAGCAGTTGCCAAGGGTGTAAACAACTTCTTGCTATAGCAGGCTAAAAGGCTCAGCGAGGGGGAAGGGAAACACCCCAAGGTAGGGCCCAACACTCCCCAAGCTGTGGGACTCTGAGAGCAGAAAATCTTGAAGTCAGTGTAGTCTTTCCATCAAAATGAGCAGCTAGGTAGCTTCCCTTTCAGAGACTGTGTTTGGCTCCTCACCCGCACAGATGTAAGAAGCATGAAGAAGCATGAAGTGTGGATGTGGCATAGGTAAGCATGTTGTCTTGCAAACTGGAATGTGAAGAACACAGTATTTCACTCTTTCGTCATTCAAGCTTAACACAGAAAATGTTTGTCCCCAGTATCCTGCAAGTATTCACATTTGTAGATTGGTAACATTGTAATTGGTAAAATTATCCAAGACTGTGCATCCCCTATGTCTGTAGCTCCTGGGTGGCTGGTCCCAGCTTGAGAGTTGACCGTTTAGAAGGCAGTGGCACTTGTCCTCCTGGCCCAAAGCAACATCTTTTATTGATCTGTTTCTCATGAACAGACAGCCTGTCAACTCTTTCTGGTAATCCTTTACTCTCCAGCAATGATGAGGTGTTCTTTTAAAGATTTCATTTTTAAGTGTGTGTCTGTGCATGTGTGTGCGTGTGTGTGTGTGTGTGTGTGTGTGTGTGTGTGTGTGTGTGTGTGTGTGTGTCTCTATGTGCCCATGAGTGCAGTTGCCCACAGAGGCCAGAAGAGGGTGCTGGGTCTCCTGGAGCTGGACTTAACAGGTTTCTGTGAGCCATCTGATTTGCATTCTGGGAACGGAACGGGGTCCTCTTCAAGAGCAGTACATGTTGTTAGCTGTTGAGCCATCTCTCCAGTCCCATGAGAAGTGTTCATATGCTCATTTGATGGTGTGGTGAACAAGGCTCCATGAGATTCACTGCTGCTAAGAGTGTGAGTTGGGAATTTGACTGAGGTTACTTGACCTCCTCCTACTCGATTATATCCCCTGAGCTCAGAATCATTAGTAGCGCTGACTTCCCCCTACTCCATAAAGCCCAATCTCTCTCTCTCTCTCTCTCTCTCTCTCTCTCTCTCTCTCTCTCTCTGAATTGAGGGCTCACCCCACACAATGACACGTTTCTCACAGACAATTAGTAGTGATGAGTAAATGAGGAAATGGATTAGAGTTACGAAGACTCTCAGTCAGCAAAGCATTTGCTGTACGAAGGCTCCCAAACTCATGATATGCACCCATAATCCAAACTCTGGGAGGTTGAGGCAGGAGGTTCCTTGGGGATTGCTGGCTCACAAGTCAAGCCAAATCAGCTAGTTCCAAATTCAGAAAGAGACCCTGCCTCAAACAGCGAGGTGGAGAGTAGCTGAGGGAGACATAAGACCATAACGCGGACCTCCCGGTGCATAAGTGCGCATGCGTACAGATAGGTGGCCTTGTCTGCATACACAGGTGAATGAATGAATGATGAACATATAAAGCTGATTGAGTGAATGGACACAATAAGACTCAGTCCCTCTAGCAGACCCTTCCCAGGCCTGCTTTCTCTTCCCATCCTGCGCCACTCCATCCGACCTTATCATTTCGAAGGCAACAGCCACTGCCTCTTGTTTCGTATCCGCACGTCAGCAGCTATTAGCTATTGAGTGGCCGTCGCAGTCACTCTGTATCACACCGGTTCTCACACTCTGCGGAGTTTTCCTTTCTTCTCACTCCCCCCATCCTTGTCTAGAATGAATATTCTCTCCACAACACGTTGACCCCATCACCTCTCCTCTAAGCGCTACCATTTCCTAACCCTGGTAGAAAGTTCTCAGAAGAGTTCCCACTTCCTGTTTCCACTCAGGGCTCTAGAAGGAAGGCGCTTCTGGGCAAGCGCAGTTGACCCAACTGGGGTCATAGTTCTGGGGGATAGCCCACTGATGCTTTGGCAGGGCTATGGCCCCATTACCTCCCATTAATATGTTAATCTCTCATATGCAGTGCGGGCACACCATCACTTCAGTTTAAATCATTAACTGCCGCAAGGACAGGGTGCTGGGGAAGAGGCCGGTCTGCAGCCGAGTGTGTAACGTTTTAATTAAAACCTTTCTGATGAATGTTTACCGCTGTTGCTGATGGTCCTTGGAAAGAGGGCTACAAAAAAGGGAGAAAGAAAACAGAAGGAAAAGAGGAAGGAGAAAGGAAAGAAGATGGGAGAGATTGAGGAAGAGAAAGGTAGGAGAGACAGATGAGGAAGAAAAAACCCAGAGAGGATAAGGGAAGGGCCACCTAGCATGCAGATCCAGGGCCCAGGGCCAATCATGTGCATGTGGGAGCTTCCTCCCTCTGACCCACGAACCAGAGAATGAGGTCAAGTCCTGCTCACCGTTGCCCGGGTGAATTCAAGCCTGCTTACGTCTCCTTTCCATTCCATCACTTCCCCACCTCTTAAGTTCTCTTCATCCACCTCCACTCCTGGGCACCAATGGGCCTATCCCCAGGACAACAGCCTGGGTGTCCTTCCTTCATGAAGAGTCAAGATATTCTCTGTGGACGAGCAGCTCCTGACTGGAAGAACTGATTCTCAGTCCTTGAAAGCAACGAGTCCGCAGATGATAACTACAGGTGGCGGATGGAACGACTCCTTGATTGCTGTCACGAGGCAGGAGCAGGCACAGAGCTGTCCTTTCTGAAGAGTCGTGAGGATCTCAGCTGTCCGCTCTGCTCTGGGCTGCTGACTGTTAATTCGAAGGAGCAAGGTGTGTGTGTGTGTGTGTGTGTGTGTGTGTGTGTGTGTGTGTGTGTGCCTGTGCGTGCGTGTGCGTGTGCGTGTGTGTGCGTGTGTGTGTGCGTGTGTGTGTGCGTGTGCGTGTGTGTGCCCATGTGCTGTGGTCCAGCATCTTCACCTCAGGTCTCCTCTTTTTGCTGCCAGCCTGCTTTGCCAGTCTTAATTACAGCAATTTAGGAGACACACTTAAGGTCGCAGAGTAAACCTATCAATATTTACTTAAGAAAAGGATTCCTGTCGGGTGATATCAGAGGCCTATAAATGAGAAATATGAGACTTGTCTTAGGCCGTCTCCTGTATCCGCATCACGCACATGTGCGCAGGCACACTTACACACACACACACACACACACACACACACACACGCATGTGCTGCACCTCTGATGAATTGTCACTTGATTCCCTGTCTGTCACAGACTCTGGGAACAGCTGAGGACTTTATTTAGCTTCAGTCAAGCTATTTGCCTAAAACATATTAAAATAATCACAAGAAAAGGGAGACGGTGTTCTGGGCTTCCTGTCTATGAGGAGTGGGAGACACTAAGCTCTCAGGATCTGCTGTCAGAGGAAGGTGCTGGGCTAGGTGACTCAGAGCTGAGCTGCCATGTTCCCTACTGGAGGCAGCTGAGCATCCCAGATATCAAAGCCCGGCAGCCCTGTCTGAGTAGAGAAGGGGCCTTGCTGCAGGATCCCTCTCTCTTCCCATGTCTCGCTCTTATTCTCAGTGGCTGGAAGGCCTCAGGGTTTCTCATCTCTAAGCTTCATCAGCCCCAGGCTGAAGACGCATTAGTCATCATTTCTGGTAGTGGAAGGAACCCAGCCTTTGTCATCTGACAACCCTGAGTCATGGACGTGATCCTCGGGAAGTCACAGCTCCGAGCCTCGGGCTCCCCAGTTCTGCTGAGTAGGATCTGTGCAGAGGCAAGTCCCCTGCAGTCACCCAGGTGGCAGCAGAATTGGTCTGGTTTGGGTGTGTCGTGCCTTTAAAGGCACCGGGAGGTGAGCTGGAAAGGTGGCCCAGTTGGTGAATTGCTTGTATGCAAGCGAGAGGACCTGGGTTCAGTCTTTGCCATTCGTGTCAAAATTCCGAGTGTGGGTCCACACACCTGTAATCCCAGATCTGCAGAGACAGAGACAGAATAATTTCTGGAGCTCATTTAACAGTTAATCTAGCCACACTGGTGAGCTGAGATCAGTGAGAGAGCCTGTCCCAAAAATAAGTGGAGAAGTAAGTGGAAAGAAATAAGTGAAGAAAACAACCTCTAACCTTCACATGCATGCACTTGTGTGCCTGCGCGGGAGCACACGTTCACACACACACACACACACACACACACATACAAATAAACAAAAAACATATATAAACATGCACACATAAGTACATATATAAACACATAAACATACACACACATAAACACACATCCATGAATATACACACAGAACCACCACACACACAAACACAGACACATATGTAAACATACATACATACATACACACAAACATACATATATACATATAAACACACACACCACACACAATACCATACCACATATAAACACACTCATACATACACATATACACACACATCACACACAGTACCACATACACCACACACACAAACATACATACCACACACACACACTCATTACAGACACACACACACACACACCACACACACACACTCATTACAGACACACACACAAACACACCACACACATTAACATACATCTTCCACACACAGACAAACACACCACACACATTAACATACATCTTCCACCACACACACACACACAGACACACACACACACACACACACACCCAGCACTGGTCAAATCAGTTTGTGTAGAAAGAGTTGACCAGGGTACCAGTACTAGGAAAGCCCCGAAAATGAACACAAGCAAACAGAAAGGACCAGAAGTGTTTCATGTGGAGTCCACACATCTCAAGGTCATGTACAAAGCCATCTCCAAGTCATTTTTCCACTGAGAAGGGTTAGAGACACCCCTTTTCCTAGTCTGCTCTCTTTTGTTGCAATAAACACCATGACCAAAAGCTGCCGGGGGAGGAAGGGGTTTATTTCAGCATATAGTGTATGGTTCATCATGGAGGGAAGTCAGTGAAGGAGCTCAAGGCAGGAACCCAGAGGCAGAGACTGAATCAGGGATGACGGAGGAGTGCTGCCTATGGCCTTGCTCTCCCTGACTCGCTCAGCCTGATCTTTCACACCACCCAGGATCACCTGCCCAGGGTGACACCGCCCTCCCACAGTGAGCTAGAACCTCCCACATTGCCAGGGAAAGGTGCCATAGGCCAACCTTACAGAGGCATCTTCTCAATTGAGGTGAGCTCTTCTCCGATAACTCTGGCTCGTGTCAAGTTGGCAAAATAAGTAAATACATACATACATACATACATACATACATACATACATACACACACATACATACATACAAACATACATACATACAGACAGACACACATACATACATACAAACATGCATACAAACATACATACAGACAGACAGACAGACAGACACACATACATACATACAAACATACATACATACAAACATACATACATACAGACAGACACACATACATACATACAAACATGCATACAAACATACATACATACAGACAGACAGACAGACACACATACATACATACAAACATACATACATACAAACATACATACAGACAGATAGACACACATACATACATACAAACATACATACATACAAACATACATACAAACATACAAACATACATACATACATACATACATACATACATACATACATACCCAGCACACCCCTGAGGAGGAAATGGAAGTAATAGGAAAAATTTAGAGTAATATAAAGAATATTTCAGCTATCAGAACTGTGTGGCTGGCCATGCAAGGGACTGCTTCCAACTGCAGAGTCCTTGTCATTGACGGGTCTCAGGAGCAGCCACTTGCCAGGCTGCAGAGGCAACTGAGCTCTCCCACTGGGAGCCTCCGGGATGGATGTCATCAGTCTCTGGGTCCATGCAGAGAAGCCCCCTCCGAGCCCCCGCCCTCTTCTCCTCGAATTGCTTCTGTCATTGCCATCCTGGGGAGAAGGCAATTGACCCGAGTGTCCTCCAGGGGAAGGACTTGAGGCACCGTCTGCCTTAGGCATCTCTAGGTGACATAAAGTGCATATTTTCTGCCCTCCCCACCGTGGCACGAGGGGACACAGCCAGCTCTCTGCGATATTCGACACGATTGCCACATTGAGGCATGATGTGACAGAAAGACCTGAGCTATAGTCACCACATTCTGTGTATGTTTCTTTTAAGGGTATATACACATGTGTGCGTATTCATGTGTGTGCATGTTCTTGTGTACACAGCTTCATGTGTGTGCGTGTGTGTAGAAGCCAGAGGCTAATCCTAGGTGTCATTCCTCATAGCCAATGAACTTTGCTTATTTACTTATTTTAATATTATTCTTTCTAGTCCACATTTCCCTTCCCCAACTCTCCCATCCTCCCCTCGTTTCCCCTTCCGGCTTCAGGCATTTCTTTGGTTTTTGAACAATCCATAGATTCCAGTAAGTGCTGCCTGCCTGTGTGTGCTTGGATATGAGATCAAGCCAGCCACAAGGCCAGCAGAGATGGGGGAGGGGCTCTCCAGCTACCAGCCTTTAATGAGGGGCTACTGGCACTTGATAAGTACTGGGAGAAGGAAAGTCATCCTCTTTTGAGGGTTATTTCCTTTCCTATGCCTTGTTTTTTGAGATAAGGTCTCATTATTGACCTGGAACTTGCCAATTCACCTAGGCTGGCTGGTTGGCAAGAGCCAGGAACCTACCCACCTCTACCTCTACTGCACTGGACTTACAAACCCGTGTCACCATAGCCAGTTCAAAACAAATTTGCTTACTTTTTAATTTTTTGCTTATGTGTGTTTTGCCTGCATCTGTGTATGTACATGCACCAAGAGTGTGCCTGGTACCCGCTGAGGCCAGACCAGGGCATCAGATCTAGAACTGGAGTTATAGATGGTCATGAACTGCCTTGTGGGTGCTGGGAGGTCTGGTCCTCTGCAAGCCCCTCATCTGCCTTTTAAATGTGGGTTCTGAGGATCAGTCTCCAGTCTTCAGGCACGCAATTAACCTATCTCCCAGCCCTGCGTGTTTTCCTTAGAGAGCTCTGAGCTTTGCATGGAAGAAATGTTTATCCCTGATGATCTGAGGTCCCAATATAGTTCAGCTTCCTGCACTCAGAGCACACAGTGGTCAATGTGCACTCCGTTCCATGTCTTCTCTCCTGTTATGGTTTGAATATGAGAAGTCTTCCATGGGATCATGGTTTGAGTGCTTAGTCCTCAGTTGGTAGCACTGTTTACCTAGGGAGGAAGTAGACATCTTTAAGGCGGGGCCTATTTTACATCTCTCTCTCTCTCTCCCTCCCTCCCTCCTTCCTTCTCTCTCTCTCTCTCTCTCTCTCTCTCTCGTGTGTGTGTGTGTGTGTGTGTGTGTGTGTGTGTGTGTGTTCATATGTATGTACGTATGCCATACCATGCTTGCCGAGTCAGAAGACAACTCTAAGAGTTGGTTTTATTTTTTAAATATGTGGGACATGAGGACTGAACTCAGGTCCTGTGATTTGGTGGCAAGTGCTTCCCCTTCTGAGCCATCTCACCTGTCCCCATGTTTGTCTGTTCTGCATGGGGCTAACAGTCTCTCTTTCTCATGGTCCTGCCGCCAAGATGCTGGGCCATGTCACAGGCTCAGAATCAATGGACCAGGGACCTCTGAGAAGTCAGTCCTTCCTCCTGGAAGCTGCTTCCTCAGACCCTCAGCCAGGGTTGTGCAGAATCAACTGCTGTGCTTTCTGTCTCAGTCTCTCTGAGATGCTAAGGAGAGACACACCCCAGACTGGCTGCTTCAGAAATCCTTAGACTTAACTTCTTACCGCTCTGGAGGATGTGAAATCCTCCAGCAAGGTGAAGGTGAGCTTGTTTCCAAAGAGAGTCCCGCTTTTGTTTCTAAGATGGTAGTTTGAGTTCTAGAGCCTCTGGAGGGGAAGATGCTGTGTCCCTACATGGCGGCAGAGAGTGCCAGCAGGAGAGGGAGGGGCTCCTCCATCAAACCTTTTTAGAAAGACGCCGAATCTGTCCTGTGGGCACAGCCCTGTGACTCTGAGGACTCTCAGAGGCCACAACCCCCAATATTGATGCATTTAAGATTAAATATCAACTTGATTTTTGGAGAAGCCCAAAACATTCAGTCTACGGCTCCTGCCTTCTGCTTACTGCCTTTCTCGGCCTCCCCTCTCTTGCCTCTTTCAAGGATCAATCACAGTGAGAGGGGATGATTGAAATTGCAAGGCACCCTCTCCCCTTTCTCCCCTCCCTCTCCTTTTCTCTCTCCCTTTCTCCTTCTCCCTCTCCCCTTTTCTCTCTCTCCTTTCTTTTTCCTTCTCCCTTTTACCCCCTCTCCCTCTCCCTTTCCCCTCCCTTTTTCTCCCTTTCCATTTCTCCTTCAATAATTGTTTCCAGGGAGGTGACAGCCTCCCCCATTACTTAAGGTCACACCTGGCTGTTCCTTCACCTCTCCTGACTTCCCAGCGGTCCTAGCGCTAGTACAAACAACTTCCTGTATTCAGTTCTGTCTGTGAGAATTGTCTGGAGAGGTTTGCTTTTTCCTTGGTGGGATCCTGCCTCGCATAGATGAGTCTCCCTTCAGTGAATTCATGTGGAATGGATTCCTTGGACGGTATCCATCATGGAAGCCCAGTATGAGGCACAAATCTCTAAACCTCCAGGCCAGTCAGACCTCAGTGACTTAGGTGAGGTCAAAGTCATGGAGACTATGGAGGGTGTGGTCTGGTTCTCTCAGAGGATTGTTCTCTCCTGGAAAGCAACAGATCAGCAGGTAAGGGTGTGTGAAAGAGAAACCTTTCCTCACAACATTTCAAGACAAAGCCCAGTCTTGCCTGCTCATAATTGAAGTAGGAGAGTCTAAAAGTCTGTTGTCTGGGAGCAGCTTGACCTAGTTCCAGGGTCTTGCTTTAGATGTCGATTTGACCAGTTTCCCTGGACTTCCTTCCAACTCTACCTTCTCCACTCCTAATCTGAACCAACACCTTTTGAGTTCTGTAGCCTAGATCAGTGGTTCTCAACTAAGGATCACAACCCCTTTTAAGAGGTCGAACAATCCTTTCCTAGGGGTTGCCTAAGGCCATTGGAAAACATAGATATTTACATTATAATTCATGACAGTAGCAAATTACAGTTTAAAAGTAGTAACAAAATAATTTTATGGTTGGGCAGTCACCACAACATGTCTAAGGGATGCAGCATTAGGAAGGTTGAGAACCACTGATCTAGACCATCTGATCTAATGCCCCTGCCCTGTGGGGCAGCCTGCGTTCCTGGGTTCCTGGCTCTTTCTCCCGCATCCGTGGTCTTGTTGAACTTTTCAGGCCCTGTCAGCTTGTGCCCATCTATAAATTCCATAAGGCACTTCTGGGGATGTAGTGGCCACCTGTGTGTCCTCTGCCTGAGCCTGGAGGTGTATTGAGCCCAAAGCCGCAGATGTGGAGGATAAATCCCCATGGAGATCTGTCACACCTGCTTCATTCTGTATCACAGTGTGCCCACAAGCAACTTTCGGAGGTTGATGTAGAGTTTCCTCGCCTGAGGAAAGAAGTGGGCTGGCCATAAGCATTGTCGACAGGCCTCAAGGATATCAGTCATGATCGGCACCGTGGCCATCCCTAGGATCTATGGCTATGAATTCTAGAACCAACTGTATTCCAACTCCAGTACTACCATCAAGGCATCCGGTCACCATAGTTACCCACCCTCCTTAACCCTCACACACAATGACTGCTGATGTCATCACTGGCAAGGTGGCTGTCAGAACCAAAATCCACACCATAGCTCCCCCAGTTTCAGCAGCTTACCTGACATTTGACCTCTCTCACTATTCATCTGTAGGGGTTCATCTGGGCTGAGGACAGGAGGGAGGACATAGGTGTTGTCATAGTGTATGGACACACTTGTGTAGGCATCCTAGCAGCAGCATGAAGTCAGATGCAAAGGCTTGGAGAGGGGGATGCTCTTCCTGAAGGGCGTGAGTCTTTGTGGGAGAACCAATGGGTAAAAGATGGGAAGGGAAACCCACCTCTGAGAGGAACGGCCAGAATAGAAGGTAGACTCTGTGCCTAGTGTTCATCACAGGACACCCGGAGCTGCTTGGAGGAGAATCCGCCAGATCAGCTAGGAGGTCAAAAGGCAAACTTGAAGATCTGCCATGCTTCTTTCAGACAGCACAGATATAGTTGGCCTTCTCCAGGCAAGGGAAATGACACTGGGGTGAGAAAAAAAAGCAGCCACCAACATTGCAGAACCGTCCTTGCTCTCTGGGTAAACAGTCTCAGAACATTGGCACTGACAAGGCCACTTGTTTCCACAGTGGAGCAAGACAAAAATAAGTTTACTCCATTACACCTCTTAGCACAGGCTAATCACCAACATAGCTCAGACCATAACCAGCCACACACCACTTTCCCAGCGAATGTTGATGACTGGTATTATTTTGACACCAGAGGTCAGCAACAGTGTCTCCCTGGCTTTCCCTCCTGAGATGCCCAGCAGATGAGTTCTGAATGTTAGAAGTAATAAAAAAAGAAGAGGCCAGGTGTGTTTCTGGGGTCTTTGGTTGTAGGGTATTAATGAAAGTATGGAAGAGGGTTATCACCCTGATTCTCGAGGGATTAGTATTTGTAACCAGGGTTTACCACAACTTGTTGAAATGAAGATTTCTGCATCTTCTTCATGCAAATTTCAAGACAAAAATCTGGAACTCTGTTCTAACCAGCTCCCCAGTGGGGCTCATATAGAAAGCAATGGTCCTAGAGGACTGACTGTTACTCTAGAATCCTTCAAGGTCACTCGAGAGACTCAAGGTTGAGGCTGCCACAGATGCTCGTGACCCTCAGAAATAGCTGAAGAGCGTCCTCCACCTTGGCTGCCCTGCATCTAGATAATCCTAGGAGACCTTTGCCTATTCTTAAATCCACACAGAGACTGGTGTCTTCCTTCTCCCCTAGTGACCTTCACTTCTTCCTAGAAATAAAGCTGTCCAGTAGCATTCATAGTAAACACATCTGCCTCCAGCAAAATGTGTCTCCAAAGGGTCTGGATGAAAATGCCAGTCCACAGATTTACCCACCTGGCCTCTGCAGCTCTGAATTGAAGATGCAGAGAATCGAGAGCAATGACGATATTTTAATGCACCAGTGTGTCCATGGCTGTGAGTGCACACACATAGACACACATTATATGAATGCATGCATACAGTGCTTTTACAGACATGCACACATACACAAATACACACCCACAGGTTGTTCTTGTGTGGCAGCACAGCCAGCAGTTCGCACATCCGAGAGACTTAAATAACCTATTGGTCCTCTCACTCTTTCATACTGCCCTGTCTTCATGACCCAACCTTGGCCAGCCCCTGTGCTGGAGGCAGGTATTGCTCTGAGAGATCTTAGTGTTAGGATATTTACATTTAGCGCATCTTCGCGAGTCCCATTCAAAGATTAGACTAAAAAGTCTTCAGACTCAGGAATCACATTTTATCTCCCAGCCTCATCCTATGGCACTGCCCCTCCTCTGCCTCTAGTCTGGGACCTGGGCACATCTGCAGTAGTGTAGGAACTAGAATGAGGAGAGTCACAGCATCCAATATGGCAGCCTGTGTCCCTCATGCATCTCAGGAAAACTATGAATACAGACCAGCATATCTGCAAATGGCCAATTCTTATCTCAGAGTCAAAAAGTCCAGCAGCCCTGGAACCTTTTGGTTTGTGTGGCCAACTTAAATGTATTAGACATGTAACTTGTGTTTGGTGGCTATAGAGGGTGGAATGGTAAGGGTTAAATTGCATCCCTAAAAGTCACTTTCTGAAGTTTGTGCTCTACATCTATGACAGGACATGGGACCTTTAAAGAGGCGATTAAAACTAAGGCTCTGAGCGCAGGTCCTTATCCAATCTGTTATCATCAGAAATGATGGGGGCAAAGAGACCTGTGGCTTTCCTATGAAGAGCCAGTGAGAGCAGAGCCTCCTGCCAGTCAGGATGAGAGGGCGTCAGAGGAATACAACTTGACAACTTCGGACACCTTGGTCTTGGGCTTCTAGCTTCCAAAGCTGCAGGGGAATGCAGTAGCTTAGCCCACCGCTCTGACATTTCCTACAACAGTCCAAATGAGCTAACTCTATTTACTTCGGGGGCGGGGTTGGGGGTGCTACAACTCACCCTTACGTGTGTGAAAGTTTTCTACCGATAGGAGGCGCTGACGAGCCAGTCTCATGAGTAGTAGCCATTTGCCAAGGTTCACAGGCCGTTCCAGCTCTACTCACGGAGACCCAAGTAACCACAAGCCCTTGAAATCCACACCCTTCTCTCTTCCATGACCTCCAGCTGCTGAAGCTGACCCAGGAGACGGCACAACAGAGGGGATTGTGCTGAGCGTCAGAGCTAGAGATTGCGTGAGCATCATAGCCTTACTTCAGGAAACATTCCTCCCTTAGCCTCCTTTTCCACATAGGAGCAGGCAGTTGAACGGTTGTCCCTGGTGTGTGGTGCTCCTTGGAGAAGTTACAGAGAAGTGACGCCTCGCTGGAGGAAGTCCGTCAGTGGGACGGGCTCTGAGGTTCCACAGGCTCATGCTCCAGGCTGCTCTCTCTGCTCTGAGCTCACTGATAAAGATGTGATCACCAGCTTCCTGCGTTAGTCACCATGCCTGCCTCTCACTGCCAAGCCTCTCTCTCATGATAGACTCCTCTGAGGTCATGATGGACTCTTAGAGCTCTGAAATCACAACCTCAATTAAGTAAACACTTTCTACCATAAGGTCCTCGTTCATGCTGTTTTTATCACAGTAATGGCATACTGGGTCACAGGTCGGAGCCTGTGTGTACTCTTTTCTTTCCGTAGGCTTTGTCAAACAGCTATGAGGATGTCTTAGTATTGGAGGATCTGTTCCTTACCGTGTCCCCTCGGTTATAACAAAAGACATCGGCCAACTTCTCTTGGCATTGGTTTGAACTGGAAAATTGGTTTTTAAAGGGGAAATGTGTGGTAACTCAGGAAAGCCTCTAATGCAGGGGACATGTCATGGAACCAGGACCATTTTGCCTCCTGTGCAGTATGCTAACTTTGCTGCAACAAGCTTTGCAAGAGAGAGTTTATTCATGTGGTAGCCGAATATGGAGAATATAACCCAATCTGCCTCCCCAACAATTAAAGGATGTTGGTAAGATAATGAAGCAAGGTGAGGGCTGAGGGAGATGCCTGGGCTGGGACCTCCAATGCCTGTGTAAAGCCAAGTGTGGCAGCAATCACCTGTGATCCCAGGACTGGGCAAGCAAGGACAGGTCTAAGATTTTGTGGCCAGCCAGTGTAGCTGAATTGGTACTCCAGATCCAATGAAAGCCCCCGTGTTCCTGTCTTATAAACCATGGTGGATAGGATTGGAGAGATGGCTCAGTGGTTAAGAGTCCTCGCTTCTCTTCCAGAGGATCCAAGGTTCTTTCTCAGCACCTACACCGGGTGGCTCACAACTGCCAGGAACTCTAGCTCTGTAGTACATCTTGCCCTCTCCATACCTCTGTGGGCCTCGTACACATGGTGAATACTCACACAGACACAGACACACAAATATAAATAAAAGCAAAATCTTTCATTTAAATCAGTGGGAAGCACACAGTGGCGGTGGCACACGCCTTTAATCTGAGCACTCGGGAGGCAGAGGCAGGTGGATCTCTGTGTTTGAAGCCAGCCTGGTCTACAGAGTGACTTTAGGACAACCAGTGCCACACAGAAAAACCCTGTCTCAAAAGAAAAACAGTCAAATCAATAAGAAGATGGAAAATACTCTGCATTGACCGTTGGCTCCACATGCGTGTGAGTGATTTAATGCACACATACATGACACATACATGCATGTAACACACAGAGAGACACATAACAGCAGCAGCAGGGTGGTTTCCTTCATGGGAGAAGTGAAACAAGCAGTCTGCATTGTACTTCATAACCATACAGGCTCAGAAAATGGCGGAACACCTAAAGGTGGAGTACTATGGCTGCCTACTATCAAAGGAATCACCCGGTCCACACTTGGGCTGTCCCTTGACTCCCCTCCCCCAATTAGGATGTTCAGTTCCAACAGGCTAAAGCTAGACAAACGTTGCCTCTAAGTTCCTGCAAAACAATTTGGACAACTGTTGCCCTTGTTACACAGCACCAACATCGCAAAGCTGGTGGGAGTCTAATCACAGCTCACTGGACTACGTGACCTCCGGATTGGTGATTTTTCTAAGGCACCTGGAAGCAGTAATGAGAACAACTTCAGCTAGGAGGGTTCACTTGGGGCTCCCCAAGGGCACAGCATGGATCTTCCATGGATGGTAGCTTGGGTTGCTGCTGCTGGGGTTGGGGGGAGTCTTCCAACCCCTGACTATGTGCAGTAGGCGCTGATGTCCATTGCTGGGTACCAGATGGGTGTGTCTTGAGTTTCCACTCTCTAGACAGTCTCCTCCCTTGCCTGGTGGGTCTGGATGGCCGTTCCAGCTTGGCACCCTCCAGATTGCTGAGCCCTGCAGTTTTAACAGGCAGCAGCAGGGACCCAGAGACCTTTGTGTGCACAAAGTCTAATTAATCACCACAGTAATGGATCCAGTAGCCATGCAGCCAACCATGTGACCCCAGCAGCCATTCTCCCAGAAAGCACATGAGATTCATCCTACAACCCTGTACCCCAGGCCTCCAGGCTGGAGTCAGATCAGCCTGGGAAATGACCCCCCTCCAGTTTGGTTTGGCTTTCAGATATAAGGATGCTATAATGGGCTGCTATGGCCTTATGATTCTAAATTCTGCTACAGACAAATGCTCTAGGGCAAGCAGAGATTCGTGGTATAGCACTGATGTGGAAGACTTTGACTGGGGGCCCTGTATTGCTCTGACTTGCTTCTTGAGTCAGATAGGTTTGTTTTCCATTCTAAGCCTCAGTTTCCTTGTCAGTGGAATGAGCTGGCACTCTGAAGCAAGTCTTACTGCTTGCTACATCACGGTCTGGAAGTTTGTTCATTTCACGGGAGGCCCCTCCCTGCCTGGCAGACATTGTTGGGTTCCTTTTGTCTCCTACTCACGTCTCTCTGAGTGGTACCTACCCTTGCTATGCCTCTATCGGCAGATAAACATGAGGGAATCCCGTGATGTGGAAATGTGTCCTCCTACAGCTGGGTGGCCATTTTGTCCCATCTGGAGAAAGCAGTTCATTTCTGACGTCACACTCCTAAGCTCCTGGAGCACCTCGGTGCCCTTTCTTCAGTTCATAGTCTGAGAAGTGGCGTGTACCTGCAGACCTCACTATAGAACCTTCTACTATGGTTGGCATGGTGGCCTACTCTCTGAGCTTCCAGGGAAGGCAGTGAGGTGTAGTGACACCTGGCAGGAGGCTAAGAGCACATAGGTCTTGCAGGGTGGTGGGAGAATCTTTTGGTGTCTCTGTCCTGGGAACAGGAAGCTGACAGGGTCCCAACAAGGGCTGGGAAACAGAGCAGCTCTTTTAGTGAATGGAAGATGCCCATACCCACACAGCATAGATCCTGTCTCCTAACAGATTTTCGCATGATCCTCTTAATTCTATCTCCATGGTAGGATGTGGTAACCGAGGCATGGGAGAACTAAGACTCGTCAAAATCATCAAAGTTAGCTAGAGGTAGAGCTGAAAGTCAAACAGAGAGAGCCTTACTGCAGACCCTGGCTGGTCCCCTCAGGCACCACACCTCTAGGGGAACCCACTTCTTGCAGCTGTGACTTTCTTCCTTTCTGACAGGTTTTCAGGTCCCCCGTTCAAAGTCAGGAGTCCTTGTTTGTTCCTTTGTTCTGGCCTTGCCACGTGCCCCGTCGCTATATTCATGAATGAATGGGTGAATGGGAGGTAATATGACAGATGCCACCAGACAGGGGTGCTTGGGAGTGTGTTAACAGGCACCCAGAATAGCAAGCATACATTGGAAGGCAGCAGGCAAGGTGACACTCAAAGGGGCTGTGCTTAAGCCGCCATCATGTTGCTGGGGAATCAGGAGGTGTCAGCAGGGTCGACCTAGACTGCATGATAGCGTTTGGGGTGCCTTTATCACTCCCGCCCCCATCACCACAGCAGGGAGGTCCTCTGTACTGATGATGTCTTTGAGTCCTCCGAAACTCAGCACGCCATGTAATTTCCCCCCCTCTCCCTCCCACCAGCTGAAGCTTCTGAGCTGCAGGCTAAGCTGCATTGTTGCCCAGATCTCTGGCATTACCTCTAATCCTCAAACTGTACCTTCCCCTGGAGGAAAAGCCTCTTTTCATGCTGCGGTGGGAACACTAAGTGTTCTGGAAGCAATTGGAAATAATCATCGGAACAAGCAGGGGGTAGCGTATGACAGCAGAGAAGGAGACCCCCGCTCCCCAGAGAAAACAACTTTACAAAGTCCCTGACTGGAGAGACTTGAGGCTGAGGCGACGGGGTGACTTCAGGATGGGGGAAGCAACCAGGGAGGGGCGCTGGCAGTTGCGGAGGGAGGGCAGCCTCCCACCCGGCCGGCTCGTCCACGTGCAGAAAAATGAAGGCATAAATCTCCGGAACGATGTGTGTCCGTGGGGGAGATGGGTAGGCCCACGGAGTAAGACATAATGAGTTAAGAGAATCATTGGGCAAGTAAAGAGAAATATCAAGACTCAAATTGCAGGGAAGATTTCAAGTAATCATAAAGGGTTTTCTTCAAATATATTCACTGCTAAGAGCTACAGATGTCAGGAGAGAAAATTGGTTCACTTACGGTAATAGTTATAAGGCTGGGGGAGCAGGGTGCAACCTTAACCAGGCTTCCTCACCTGCTTCTCCCCAGGGGTGCTGGGAGCGGGGGAGGAGGGCTAGGTACTCAGATAAGGGTGGGAGGAGGGGCCGTTTCTCTCTGGAATTAAGCCGATGCCCAGTGCAGGGTGGATGGAGGAACAGCTTAGAGAAGGACATTATGACACCACCAGCTACCGGCTCCCTGAATGAGAGGTAGCTACCAGCTTAGGCATTTGTTGGTCTGTGAGGTCTATTGGGTATGTGATAGAGTGGAGACACTTGGAAATATCGTGACATTTCTGGGCACACAACCTACTAAGCAGGCGAACTCAAAGGTGGGAAAGATCTCCAAGACAAAACTCTGGGGATGAGAGCTGTCCACGGTCTCAGAGTGGGTAAGCTTCGGAGACCATAGGGTCAAGCCTGTGAGATATTTCTTTATTGCTAATTGATGTAGGAGGGCCCAGCCCACTGTGGGCGGTGCTGTCCCCAGGGACTTCATTCTTATTTGCTTCTCTGTTGCTGTGATACAACCCTGACCAAAATAAAGGGAAGGGTTTGCTTACAAGTTCTAGCCCACCACTGAAAAGAACTAAGGCGGGGACCACCTGCCTAGGGACAGCACCGCCCACAGTGGGCTGGGCCCTCCTTCTCACAGACATGGCCACAGACCTATTTGATCTGGGCAATACTTCGCCTGCTGTCCCCTCTTTCCAGGTGACTCTGGGTTTGTGTCACGTTGACAGCTGAAGCTAACTGTGGCAGACGACCTGCTTGTTTCCAGAGGTTGCCTTTTCCAGGATTCTTCCCTTTTCCAGGATTCTTCCCTGAACAAGACATTGCATTAATCATGGGAGATCTCATTTTTACCTCAACAGGGGAAGCCCAAGGAAATCCTGTCATCTGGAGGAGCCCAGGTAGTAAGTTGGAGCCAGCTGCAGCACCTCTGAGGGCACGTGAAGTTGACGGATAACTTTGAGACGGGCAGAGGCAGATTCATCTGGCTTTATCATGACTTTTATGTCAGTTTCCTGAGACAGCCCAAGTTCCCATGAGACAATGGAAGACCCCAGCAGCCATGGCTCACCTGACAGGCGTCTGAATTAGGGGAGCCCTTACTTTGACAGCACATGGTACACACCTTTTACTTCAGAGAGAAGAGGTGTTCCTGAAACCGCAGCGTGAGAATGTCCAGCCCTTGTAGTAGACAGGCGCAAACCTCTACCATCCACGGCTCTTTGCTTCTCAGTGTTCTGTGTCTTTCATAGTAAATCTATCATTGCGCAAATAATTTTTGTGAGGATGTCTTCCTGTAAGTCTGTCATATACACTCGTACTGGTCACGGTTGCCTCCCATTGTCTTCTCAACACTCCTGCTGTCTCTCCTCTTTCTTCTACTTCCATGTCTTGGTTTTTAATTTGTTTTAATCTAGATTTTTTTAAGTTATTTTATTTATTTACATTCTAGTCGTTGACCCTTCAACTCCCCCTCCTACAGTTCCTCATCCCATTCCTCCTCCCCTTTGCCTCTGAGAGAGTGCCTCCCCTTCCCTAAGGCTTCATCTCTCCAGGATTAAATGCATCTTCTCCTACTGCGGTCAGACCTCAGCAGAGGTCTACATATGTGCCAGGGGCCTCGGACCAAGCCGTGGATGCTCCTGGTTGGTGGCTCAGTCTCTGGGAGCTCCCTGGGTCTGGGTGTTGAGACTGTCAGTCTTCCTATGGGGTTGCTCTTCCCCTCAGCTTCCTCAATCCTTCCCCTAATTCAACCATAGGCATCCCTAGCTTCAGTCCAATCATTGAGTGTAAGTATCTGCGTTTGTCTCAGTCAGATGCCGGTGGGGCCTCTCAGAGGACAGGGATGCTAGGCTCCTGTCTGTAAGTACGGCATAGCATCGCTAACAGTGTCACGTCTTGGTGCCCACTCCCTGAGCTGGATCCTAAATTGGGCTGATCATTGGCCTGCCTTCCTTTCAGTCTCTTTTCCATTTTTGTCCCTGCAGTTCTTCTGGATAGGAACAGTTCTGGGTCATAGTTTTCCACTGTGGGTTTATAACTCTGTCCCTTCACCCAAGACCCTGTCTTTCTGCTGGAGGTGGACTCTTCCAGTTCCCTTCCCCTAATGTTGGGCATTTTTGGCAAAGGTCATACCTATTGACTCCTTAGAGTCTTTCACCTCCCGGGTCTCTGGTACTCTCTAGAGAGTTCCCCCCCCCCACCTACCCTCACCCCACTGCTTATTTTCACTCATTCTCCTGGCCCTCTGGGCTTCTCTCGTTACCCCAACTCTCATATCCGATCCTGTTCTCCTTTTTCCCCTCCCCATCCTCCCTCTCCCACCCAGCTCTCTCCTTCACTATGCCTCCTTTAATTGATTTTCTTCCTCCTTCTAAGTAGGATTGACACCTCCTCACTTCGACCTTTCTTCTTGTTATACTTCTTATGGTCTGTGGATTGTGACCTAGGTATTCAGTACTTTTGGGCTAACATCCACTTGTCAATGAGTTAATACCATGCATATCACTTTGGGTCTGGGTTACCTCACTCAGGACGATATTTTCTAGTTCCCTCCGTTTGCTTGCAAAAACATGATGTCCTTTTTAATAACTGAATATTATTCCATTTTGTAAATGAACCGCTTTTTTCTGTATCCATTCTTCGGTTGAGGGACATCTGGGTTGTTTCTAGCTTCTGCCTGTTACATGAACATCTAGGTTGTTTCCTGTTCTGCATGTTACATGAACATGGTGGAGCACATGTCTTCTGGGCATATGCCCAAGAGTGGAATAGCTGGGTCTTCAGGTAGAATTGTTTCCAGTTTTCCAAGGAACCACCAGGTTGTTTTCCATAGTAGTTGTACCAGTTTGCAAGCCCACCAGCAATGGAGGAATGTTCCTCTTACTCCACATCCTCACCAGCACATGCTGTCACTTGGGTTTTTTATCTGACTGGTGTAAGGTGGAATCTCAGGGTCGTTTTGATTTGCATTCTTCTGATGACTAAGGACTTTGAACATTTCTTTAAGTGCTTCTTGGCCATTTGAGATTCTTCTGTTGTGAATTCTGTTTAGCTCTGTACCCCATTTTTAATTTGGTTATTTCATTTTTTGGAGGTTAATTTCTTTATGTATTTTGGATATTAGTTCTTGTTGGATGTAGGGTTAGTGAAATTTTTTTCCCAATCTGTAGGTTGTGGTTTTGTCCTAATGATGATGTCTTTTGTCTTATAGAAGTTTTTTTCAGTTTCATGAGGTCCCATTTGTCAATCATTGATCTTAGAGCCTGAGCCATTGGTGTTATGTTTAGGAAATTTTCCCCTTTCCCACTTTCTCTTCTATTAGATTCAGTGTCTCTGGTTTTATGTTGAGGTCCTTGATCCACTTGGACTTGAGCTTTATTTAAGGTGATATATATGAATCTATTTTCATTCTTCTACATACAGACCACCAGTTAGACCATCACCATTTATTGAAGATGCTTTTTTATCCACTCAAGATCAAGTGTTCACAGGTGTATGAGTTTATTTCTGGGTCTTTGATTCTATTCCATTGATCTACCTGTGCAGTATCATGCACGTTTTTATCACTATTGCTCTGTAGTACAGTTTGCCCTCAGGGATGGGGATTCCCCCAGAAGTTCTCTCATTATTGAGAATTGCTCTTTCCATGTCCATGATGAAACGTGTTGGAATTTTGATGGGGATTGCATTGAATCTGTTGACTGCCTTTGGTAAGATGACCATTTTCACTGTTAATCCCAATGATCCGTGAGCGTGGGAGATTTTTCTATCTTCTTAGGTCTTCTTTGATTTCTTTTTTTTTTCAGGGATTTGAAGTTCTTGTCATACAAATCTTTCACTTGCTTGGCAAGAGTTACACCAAGATATTTTATATTATTTATGGCTATTGTGAATGGTTTTGTTGCCCTAATTTCTTTCTCAGCCTATTTATCATTTTTATAAAGGAAGGCTACTGACTTGTTTGAGTTAACTTTATATCCAGCCACTTTACTGAAGATGTTTATCAGCTATAGTAGTTCTCTGGTGGAATTTTAGGGGTCGTTTTTGTAGACTATCATATCATCTGCAAATAGTGATACTTTGACTTCTTACTTTCAAATTTGTACCCACTTGACCTCCTTTCATTGTCTTATTGTTCTAGCTAAAACTTCAAGTGCTATATTGAATAGATAGGGAGAGAGCAGGCAGCCTTGTCTTGTCACAGATTTTAGTGGGATTCTTCTAGTTTCTCTATATTTAATTTAACACTGGCTGTTTGTTTGCAATATATTGCTTTTATTATGTTTAGGTATGCATCATGAACTCCTGATTTCTCCAGGGCTTTTAACATGAAGGGCTATTGTATTTTGTCGAAGGCTTTTTTCTGTATCTAATGAGATGATCGTGTGGTTTTTTCCTTGATTTTGTATACATACCGTATTACATTGATGTATTTTCATGTATTGAACCATCGCTGCATCCCTGGGATGAAGCCCACTTGATCATAAAACCATATGGTCCCGGGCTTTGGTTGGTTAAGAAGTTTTCGATGACATTTCTATTTCCTTAAGGGTAATGGTACTGTTTAGATAGTTTATCTAATCTTGATGTAACTTTGGTATGTGGTATCTGTCTAAAAAGTCATCCATTTCATTTAGATTTTCAAGTTTTGTAGAGTATAGGTTTTTGTGGTAGTTTCTGATGATGTTTTAAATTTCCTCACTTTCTGTTGTTATGTCTCTCTTTTCATTTCTGATTTTATTAATTTGGATACTGTCTCTGTGCCCTTTAATTAGTTTGGCTAAGGATTCATTTATCTTGCTGATTTTCTCAAAGAACCAGCTCTTGGTTTTGTTGATCCTTTGTATTGTTCTCTTTGGTTCTAGCTGGTTAATTTCAGCCCTGTGTTTGACTATTTCCTGCCTTCTACTCCTCTTGGGTGTTTACTACTTTCTGTTCTAGAACTTTCAGGTGTGTTGTTAAGTTGCTTACATGGGCTCTCTCCAAATTCTTTATGAAGGCACTTAGTGCTATGAATTTTCCTTGTAACACTGCTTTCATTGTGTCCCAAAGTTTTGGGTATGATGTGTCTTCATTTTCATTGAATTTTATAAAGTCTTTGATTTCTTTATTTCTTGACCAAGCTGTCATTGAGCAGAGAGTTGTCCAGTTTCCATGTGTTTTTATTGTTATTAAAGTCTAGTGATCAGTGGTGATCTGAGAGAATGCATGGGATAATTCCAATCTTCTTGTATCTGTTGAGGATTGTTTTGTGATTGATTATATGGTCAATTTTGGAGAAGGTTCCATGGGGTGCTGAGAAGAAGGTATATTCTTTTGAGGTGAAATGTTCTGTAGATATCTGTTAAATCCGTTTGGTTTATAACTTCTGTTAGTTTCACTGTATTTTTGTTTAGTTTCTGATTCAATGACCTATTCATTGGTAAGAGTGGGATGTTGAAGTCTCCCACTATTATTGTGTGAGATTCAATGTGTGTTTTGAGGTTTAGTAAAGTTTGCTTTTTTTTTTTAAAAAAAAAAAAAACAAGCGTGAGTGCCCTTGCATTTGGAGCACACATGTTCAGAATTGAGACTTCCTTGGTGGATTTTTCCTTTGATGAATTTGAACTGTCCTTCTCCATCTCGTTTATAACTTTTGGTTGAAAGTCTATTTTATTGGACATTAGAATGGCAACTCCAGCTTGTTTCTTAAGATCATTTCCTTGGAAATCTGTTTTTCTACCTTTTACTCTGAGGTAGTGTCTGTCTTTGTCACTTAGGTATGTTTCTTGTATGCAGCAAAATGCTGGGCCTTGTTTACATATCTAGTCTGTTAGCCTGTGTCTTTTTCTTGGGGAATTGAGTCCATTGATGGCAAGAGATATTAAAAATAGATGATTGTTAGTTCTTGTTATTTTTGTTGCTGGAGGTGGTATTATGTGTGTATGATTCTCTTCTTTTGTTTGGTGTGAAACGTTAAGTTTCCTATGCTTTCTTGGGTATAGTTACCCTTTCTGTGTTGGAGATTTCATTCCAGTATCCTCTGTAGGGCTGTATTAGTAGAAAGATATTCTCTAAATTTGGTTTTGTCATGGGGTATCTTGGTTTCTTCATCTATGATGATTGAGAGTTGCGCTGGGTACAGTATCCTGGACTGGCATTTGGTTTCTCTTAGGATCTGGATGACATCTGTCCCGGGTCTTCTGGCTTTTAGAGGCTCTGTTGAGAAGTTTGGTATAATTCTGATAGGTTTGCCTTTATATGTTACTTGGCCCCTTTCCCTTATAGTTTTTAATATTCTTTATTTGTTCTGTGCATTTAGTGTTTTGATTATTATGTGATAGGATTTTCTTTTCTGGTCCAATCTATTTGGTGTTCTGTAGACTTCTTGTGCATTTATTGCCATCCCTTTCTTTAGGTTGGGGAAGTTTTCTTCTATGATTTTATTGACGATGTTTCTATTCCCTTGAGCTGGGATTCTTCATCCTCTTCTATTTCTATTATTCTTAGGTCTGATCTTTTCATTGTGTCCTGAATTTCCTGGATATTTTGGGTTAGGAGCTTTTCACACTTTCTATTTCCTTTTTCTGATGTGTCAATATCTTCTGAGGTATCTTCTACATCTGAGATTCTTTCTTCTATCTCTTGTATTCTGTTCGTGATACACCTGTAGCTCCTGATCTCTTTCCTAAGTTGTCCATCTCCAAGGCTGCCTCATTGTTTTATTTCCATTTTTAGTTTTTGGACCATTTTATTCAATTCCTTTACCTGCTTGATTGTATTCTCCTATATTTCTTTAAGGGATTTATTTATTTCTTCTTTAAGGGCTTCTACCTGTTTGCCTGTGTTTTCCTGAACTTTTTAAGAACTCTTCAAATCCTCCTTAAAGAGTTCTATCATTTCATAAGACGAGATTTTAGGTCATTATTTTTCTTTTCAGGCATGTTGGGGTATCCAGGGCTTGCTGTAGTGAAAGAACTGGGTTTTGATGGTGCCAAATTGTATTGAGTTCTGTCACTTATGATCTTGGGCTTGTCTCTGGCCATCTGGTTCTCTCTGGTGTTAACTGGCCTGGGTGTCTCTGACTGGAACAAGCCCTCCTTGGAGGCAGATAGAATGTGACCAGTTAGAACTGATTAAGCAGGCAGTGTATCTCTGGTTAGGGTGGGCCTCCTGTGTCTGTTCTTAGAGAAGGCCTCCTGTGTCCCTGCTTACTTTGGACCTCCTTTGAAGCTCACAGACTATTGTGTTTGGGTGGATATTGGGCGCTGATCTTGCCCAGGTGGGGAAGTAGGTCGAAAGGAAGGTGGAACTTGGGAGCAAGGGATGGGAAGGGAGGTTGCTAGGTCCAAAATCAGCTGGGCTATGTGGGTGTCCTAGCTGGCATGGGTATTTGGGTGACATTCTCAGTGTCTTAGTTTCAAGGACCTCCTGTGAAGCAAGCAGTCTGTTGTATTTGGATGGGTATTGGGCCACTGAACTCTTAATCTAGATTTTTGAATGTGAGAGAAAAGATGAAATATGTGTTTTTATCATATTAGCTCAATTCAGTCAACATAATAATTTTGGGCTCTATTCATTTTCCTGCATGATTTTGTTATTTTGCCAACGGATGTATACATTTAATGTGTAGGTGGGTGTTCACGTGCATGCATGAGTGTGAATGTATGGGTGCTTACAAGGCTAAACACAAGATTTGGATCCCGTGTGTGTGTGTGTGTGTGTGTGTGTGTGTGTGTGTGTGTGTCTGTGTCTGTGTCTGTGTCTGTGTCTGCAAGGCTAGACACAAGTTTTGAACTTGAGTTAGAGGTGTTAGTAGGCCAGCTGGTATTAGTGGAGGATCTGAACTTTGATCCTCTAATATGACAGCAAATGTTCTTGAGCACTGGGCCATCTCTCCAGCCTCTGATTTAGTTCTTCTTTGTGCCTAGATAAAACTCTATTGTAGGGCCAGGGAAATGGGTCAGCAGGGAAAGGTGCCTGTTGCACAGGCCTGCTGCTCTGTGGCCACGTACAAAGCAGAAAGTGGTGGTAAACATGGATAGCTTTGGTGAGATGGGAGATAGAGGCAGGAGAATAGATGCTTGAATGCATAGCCCAGCTGCAGAAATAAAAGAGACCCTGTAAGGTAGAAGGAGAGACCCAGTTCCTGAAGTTGTCCTTTGATCACCACTTGCATGCTGGGATAGTTGTATGTGCCCCCTCCCAATATTAAACTTTTAAAAATCCCCACTGGGAGATATTATTCCATTCTCTTTCTTTATTCACCTATTAGTGGACCTGTAGGATGATTCTGTAATATGGAGACTGTGAACCTGGGTCACACAAACATTCCTGAAGGGATTATCAAGGGCAGGATGCCAGGTACTCACGAGACCCCGAGATCATCGCTTTCCCACTCTAACAAACCGCAGTGCTACAGTTTGCATTCGGTGTGGGTCAGCGCCGAGGCTCCGCTTGCTGATGGATGGTTAGATGAATGTCTACCACCCACCAGGTGCTCAGTGTGGAAGTCCTTGCTTGCCAACTCCCCCATTCAGAGAGCTTCCCCCACAAAACCTGCGGCATGCTGAGGGAGACGTGCTCTGTAAAAGTCAGCTCCCTGCTTTTGTTGCTGTTCTCCTGCTGTAACTAAAAACCTGACAGCTGATGGGAGGAAACATATACTCAAGCTCGGGGTTTGGGAGGTCCAAGCCCATCCTAGAGACACAGGGCAGGGTCACGGTGGCTGGAGTGGATTCTTCACATCCTCATGCACCAGGAAGCAGAAAAAGGGGCGGCTGGTGCCCATCTGGCTTCCTTCCTTTCCTTTTAAATTCATTCTGGAAAGTCTATCCTATGCCGTGGTGCTACCCACATTTCAGGGTGAGTCTTCCCTGCTCAACTCTCCTGAAATGTCCTTATAGGTATGCCTGTGGATGTCTCCTGGGTAAATCTAAATACAGTCATATTGACAATGCATATTAATTACTAAAAACCCACCCCTTGTCATCTTAACACCCAACCCCATCTATTTAAAATCGGACCACTGGGTACCTCCACACAGCTCACCTGGCCGCTTGTCCCTCTCCTGGGCGGTCCTGTTTCTGTTTTCCCTATGCCCACAAAGCCAGGAAGTTACTCAAGAAGCAGCCTCGGGCAACACTGCAGTCTTACCAGGCCCTAGGTTTTCTCTCATGCCGCCTCCTCCCCCGCCTCCCCTCTGCCTTTCTTCAGCTCCTAATTAAAAGTATCAAAGCTGAGCAGGGCTGTGTCATTACATGTCCTGTTTATGTGACTCGAATGTGCTTAGAGATGACTTAGAGGGCTGGGAAATCTGCAATAGAAGTTTCTCTGCGTCCAGGCCGGAGCTGGCAGTCCTGAGATAAGAGGATCAGGAACCGGGCTCCAGATGAGTTCTAACATAAACCAAGAACGCATGAATGTGGGTGAGGAATTAAAAGGAGCCGTTGCACATTTCCCTGATTAATTAGCTCGTCGAGTTCATTTTGCTGCTCATAGAGACAAATCACGAGTCTTAATAGAGGTACAATTGCCCACTGGCTACGGAGGTGCTGGGACGGAGCATCTGGGACCAGCAGGGACCACATACAGGGAGACTCCAGAGGCCTGTGGCCACTCGGGAAACTTCCCTTTGCTCCTGGGATCTTCTAGGACACAGGCACACAGAGTGAAAGGAAGGGCGAGGCTGGGAGCAGCAGGTTCCGAACTGCCCCATCTTCCCTTCCTCAGTGAGCCCCAGCGACCCACCTAGCTCTACCTTCCCAGTGCTGGGATTTCAAACACACTCCTCTCTGCCCCGCTGCTTTTGTGTGCTCTAGGGCTCAGACTCAAGTCCCCCTGCTTACACAGCAAGCCTTTTACTGACTGACATACCTCCTCAGTCCTCAATTATAAATTCATTTAAGACCAGATCAAACATGGAAAAAAATGGAAGAACTTATTGCAGTGGGATGAGAGCTGGGATACTTCACGGTGTGCTCAGCCACAAACTTGCTATCACGTGGCTTGGAGTCACGTGGCTCCTGCCTCCACCCCAGACACATCTGCTTTTTCTGCCGAATTATCTCGCTCTGGGACTCTTTGTTCTCCCCCTTGGTTTTGCCTCTGGTTAGATCCTTCCCCACTGGATAAAGCCTTAAAGCTCAGGACTCTGCCAGACGCAGTGACTCCAACCAAGTCTGAAACGCAGGTGGGAAAGGCCAGGATGCCTGGTGCTCGCAGTGGGAAGAAGAGAAGAATATAGCTCTTAAAGGACTGTGTGACTGGACTGCTGCCCCAAAGGCTTAAATGCACAGTTAGCGCAAGCCAGACAGAAAGGCAGAGTGAAGCCGGCTCAGAGGCTCTGTGACAGGGGCCCATCCACAGGGATCTGGTTTCTCATTTCTTTCCTTGGGGTGTCCAGACACTGAGTTCAGCAGGTGGTTCAGGGGGATCCCAGTCCAGTAGTAAATGTGGGGGTGGGTGGGGTATGGTATGGTGGGGTGTGGTGTGGTGGGGGGTGAGGGGTGGGGTAGGATGTGGTCGTGGTGGGGTCGGGTGAAGTAGGATGGGCCGTGGTGGTAGACAACATCCAATGAAATAACTCTCAAAGGATATTCGATGAAACACCTTGTAAGCATGCACTTTACAGGGCCATATATAAGAACCCGGGAGAGTAGGAAGAGGTCTGTTAGGGTGAAGTTTTAAGGTTCCTCTTAGGCTGAGGTTTAAGGTTCTGAAGATATCTCAGATATTCCCATGAAATGCCTTTTATGGAGAGGCATTCAAGGAAATTGAACCTGTCATTTTGCCAAAGGTTACCTCGCCTAGGCTGGGTGGCAACCCATGGCTGGCAAATCGTCCATCTATTTAGAAATCTTAATTCAGCCTTTTTGTGAAAGAGAGTGCTCTAGGTTTGAAAGCACTGGCCTTGGGTGTAAAGTATCTAAATGATACTGTGTGGGTGAAGAGTATGTAACAGGGGACCCGTTTCTGCCTGTGAACACGTCAGTTAGAACTAGAGTTAGTCGGTTCTAACAGAAAACAAACAAGGAAACAAAGAGCAGTGGCTTAAATAGACAGAGCTATGCTTCTCTTTTAAGGGACGTGGAACTCCCTAAAGTGTTACCAGGTGACCAGATTTCTGTTTTGTTCTTCCACCACCCAAGGTCTCTATTCCTAGTTTTACCTCATGGTTAGCTATGATGGCTGGGGCCCCAACCATCACATCTGCATTCCAGTGTAGTAATATATTTTTGGTTAAGAAATCCTGGCAGAGGGTTTGCTACCTGCCTCAATGCTCTACGTTCCAGAATTAAAGAGACACACACACAACCTTTATATTTTGCTATGCTTTAAACAGCACAATAGCTGGGCCACTGTCTGACCTCTGTGTGGTCAATCCACCTCCCACAGATAATCCTGAGTTATTGATTAACTAAATTCTACATTTTACCTCCCTGCCCTGGACCCAGTTGGGGAGCCCTATGGGTCTCACTTTCCCTGGTCCTACATGGCGGCTATGCCCCCTTGTCCTCCACTCTTCTCAGGCATGCTGTCCTCTCTCCTCCACACTTTCTCAACATGGTGGGTCTCCTTCTTCCTCCTCCTGGTCCCAAACCCAGGAATCCTCAAGTCCCTCAGTGTCCTTTCCAGAAGTTGAGCGGTTTATTTCCCCTCATATCTTATTAGTCCAAACTCCATCACAAAACACCTGATTAGTTGCAATGAAGATCAGATAGTACATCAATTCATCACAAATACACACACACACACACACACACATATACATTCATACCTACATATATACATACACACATGCACAAACACACACAAACATACATACTCCATGTTTACCTGATACACACACACACACACACACACACACACACACAGTGCATAATTGTTTGCATTGATTTCTAGGGATCAAACCCAGGGCCTTGCATGGGCTAGGCAAGTACTCTATCTCTCCTCGGCCCTCGGGTACCTAATAACAAGGTAAATATTCAGGTGCAGCGGGAAGCTGGTCAGGGCTCTAAATGGCTCTAATAATTTCTGAACAGTCTGTCTTCAGTGTGAGAACTAGTGGCCCAATCTTTGTGTGTAACTGGGGTATAGAAGAGTGCACCAGATCTAGACAGCACCCCTCTTCCCCTCAACCGTCCTCCCATCAAACCTCCTCCCATCAATCCTCCTTTCCTCAATCCTCCTCCCTTCAATTCTCTTCCCTTCAACCTCTGTCCTTTTCCCATTTCTCTTCCTTTTAAAGGTTTATTTATTTTATATGTCTTTGAGTGTTTTGTATGTATGTATTTGCATCACATGTGTACCTGGTACCCATGGAGGAGAAGAGTATAGTGGATCTCCTGAAACTGCTGGTGAACCACTATGTGGGTGCTGAGAACTGAATCCAAGCTCTCTACAAGGGCCGTAAGTGCTCTTGACCACAGAACCATCTCTCTGGCTTTCCTCCTCCTCCTCCTCCTCCTCCTCCTCCTCCTCCTCCTCCTCCTCCTCCTCCTCCCTCCTCCTCATCCTCCCTCCTCCTCCTTCTCCTTCTTCTCCTCCTCCTCCCTCCTCCTCCTCCTCCTCCTCCTCCTCTTCTCCTCCTTCTCCTCCTTCTCCTCCTCCTCCTCCTCCTTTTCTGTTATCATCATGGTTTAAATATAAGTGCCCCAAAGGTTCTGGCACTGAAGGCCTGGTTCCCAGCAGATGAATCTATTAAATAGTGGCCGGAACACAAGAACACAGACTTCACCGGTGTGTGACTACATTGAAAGCTCATACATGAAGGAACCCCTAGGAGGTTTGGCTTGGTTAGAGGAAGTGAAGTAAGGGGCACCTTTGAAGAATGTATCTTGTCCCCATGTTTCTTCTCTCTGATTCCCAGCCTCCATGAGGTAATGTCTTGCTCTGCCACACCATGTTCTGCCTCAACACGAGCCCACAGCAATGGTGCGAGGTGACCCTAAGCTGAGCCCTCTGCACTAGTGACCCCAAACCAGTCCCTCAGGTCTAAGTTGATTTTCTTGGGTATTTTGTCACAGTGAAGAAAGACTATTATCATAAAACTCAGTGCTTTGTTTCTCATCACCAGAACAAGTAAACACCTGACTAAGGGCTTATTATAATTCTAAGAAACGAAGTCCATTGTGGTGAGGGATGACGAGGAAGAGGAAGAAGAGAAGAGGTGAGGAGGAGAGGAAGAGGACTGCTGTATTCATTGAGCCCCATGATCCCTTAACCTGTAGGATCATGGCTGCCCCCATGTCAGGGTGAGCCTTTCATTTTTAGTTAAGCTTCTCTGCCAATGCCCTCGTAGACCCACCCACAGATCTGTCTCTTAAGATGTCCCTAAGCCAAATTAAGTAGACAAGGAAGATTAACCACTGAAATAACTTACATCATCATCACCACCATGAGTACTCTCATTATTATCAGCCATTTCATTCACCACCACCATTCTTATCACCATCACCACCACCATCATCACCATCACCACCTCAGGATCAGCAATATCACCTTTATCACCACCACCATCATCATTGTTACCACTATCATCGTTATCATAATCTCCACACCACCACTGCCATCGCCACTGTCATCACCACCACGACCCACACCACCCTCAGCATCAGCTCCATGGCTAGAGCTGGCCACCGTCACCACTACAATCCCGCCTGTGTCATCTGTCTTCATCATTCCAAGGAAAGTTTATACTCATGCTTTTGCCAGAGGCTAAGCATGGTGACGCCCATCCACACCTGTGGGACAATTAACTGGTCACCATGTAATTATAACAGGTACCATCTGCTGATCGTTCATCTTCATAGAAACTGTTTTAATCATTTACATGTCCGCTGTTTTTATCCTTGAGCAATCCTTGATATGGCTCGAATTTCACTGACAAAAAGCTGAGGTACAGGTAGAGATGGTTTTGGGAAAGAGCCTGGAATGAATGATCACGGGGAAAACACGAACCTTGTCTGGTCTTCTATAAGAGGTGTTGGACTGGAAGAACTGAAGCATCCTTTTCTACCTAGAGTGGGTTCTGGGGATCCAGGACATGTCACCATTCACTGGGGCAGAGCGACTTGCTGAGTTGTGTTGGGCTGGCCCATCCCAGTGCCAGCCTATGCACAGAGACTCTCTCTACCCAGGTTTTCTTCAGTGGAATAATCCCTTATTGTCACAGGGAGAAGCTGAGCATGTCCTTGGTTCTAGTGGAGCAGGTGAACAACTGGCATTCTCCCAAGTGAGGAAGATGGCTTATTTAGGCTTTTTCTGGAAATATCAAATGTTCATGGCTTCTTCCAAGGTACTTTCTCTCTGCTTCAAGATGATTTCCTCTAGGGCTCCTCTGAAGCTTGCAAATACCCATGCATCTGTAGTCACCTGCATAAGAGTTTCTCTCACTCCAGATGTCACCCTACACCATTGACACCAGTCTATGGATGAATGACAACAAAAATATAAGCACTAGAGCTGAAGATATGGCTCAGGGTTAAGAGCACTTGCTAACCTGGCAGAGGATCCAGTTCAATATCCAGAACCCACGGAGGTCAAACCATCTGTAATTCCAGTTCTAGGGGGCTAGACATTCTTTTCTGGCCTCTACTGATAGAAGGCACACAAGGTGCACACATGTACACATAGAGAGACATTCATTCATGTAAAGAAAGTAAATCTAAAAGTATATGGGTGGATCTGCGGCCACTCCCTACAAGTTTCATCAGCCTCTCAGCCTTCAACTTTATCTTCTGGAAAGTGGGAATGATACTCCCAGCACTGTGCAACGCCATGAACAGTGCACAGAAATCTCTTCCCACAGGTGGGTGTGATTTATGCAAAAAACCATTCATCCTTGTAACAGGTCTTCAAGGTAGAATGTGGATTCAGCCACATTTCATAGTGAGGACAGGAGACCCTGTCCTGTGGGGAGCTGGGCCTTGTTGAGAGCTCTGTTCTCCTTCCAAGTCCTATGGCTTCCTGCCTCAGATATGTGTCCTTACCTGCCTGTTTGATCCTTCTCTCTGCTTGCCATGGAGCTAAAGAAGGTTCCCGTACAGGGCACTGGGCAGGAAAAAATACAGGTCTAGTGTCTGCTTGAGGGATGAGGCTTCTACCCTGACTCGCCCTGCCTACCCAAAACCCAGGCTTATATCTCTGAATTATGCTTCTGACACATTGCAGTAACTGGATGAGTTGAAGATTTATTTTTATGTTGGTCTCTATGTCTGTATGAGTGTATGCCAGTGCTCATGGGAGCCAGAATTGAACATTGGATTTCCCTGGGGCTGTAGTTACTGTTGTTGTGGGAATAGAGCTCATATTATGTGAAAGAGTGGTGAGCTCTCATATTCCTAGCTGTCCAACCAGCCCCGTACAGAGGGACCTTGGCTCCAACATGTCTTTGGTCTTATACGACCTGAAAAGTTGGCTGGGCCAAATGTCCACCATCATAGTTCATGGAGAAACAGAGCCTCCCAGTTATTGGCAGAGCTGAGAAGAAAACTCTGTACTGGTCCTGCGTTAAAAGTTCCTCTCCAGTCCACAAGATTGAAATTGTATTCTTTATGACTAGGGACCCCTGGGGATGGGTCATGTCTCTTCGGACCATGGCTCCCTGACAAAAGGACTGTGTCATACTAAGCTTGGCAGATCCCGTGGGTAGGGCTGTATCTCCTATTAAATGAAAGATTCCCAGTGGCTGCACTGTTTTTCCTAAGACTAGGGCCATATATCCCTATTTAATTAAAAACTTCATACTGGGTGCGAGGCTTTCTTGGGCTAAACCTTACCATCCCTATTTGTATGTTGAGACTAACAGCGCTCTCTGGGGTGGCTGTTGTGGCTGTGGTGGTAAAAACTGTCGACTTCAGATGTCTGTTCTAAAAGATAGAATGCCATTTCCTCCCCCAGAGAGAGAGGGTTTCCATTAATGTCTTGTTTCTAATGAAAACAGAGCATCTGTCTGGCTCCTAAGACTGGGTCAAAAGAGGGGCTAGATATCCACCTTGCTGCCTTCTTTGTCTCTGCCTGCCTGTCTTTCTGTCTCTATCTCTCCTTCCCCCTAGTCCTCTCCCTCGCCCCCCTCCGTCTTAGAATTCCAGCCACAAGAAAAGCACAATGCAGCAGGAGCCCACGGGACCATTCCCAGTTGGCTTTTTTGTGAGAATGCCTTCCATAGGGAGATGGAAATAACATCTGCTTCCTCCTTCTAAGGCGCCAGTAACAAACCAAAGCTCACTCTTCGGGGGACCAATGAGTTTATTAGGCTTACAAAGTATGGGTGAGGGTTACTGACAGGAGTGCGG
This sequence comes from Rattus rattus, assembly GCF_011064425.1. NCBI lineage: Eukaryota > Metazoa > Chordata > Mammalia > Rodentia > Muridae > Rattus > Rattus rattus. The sequence goes on along the minus strand of NC_046157.1, from coordinate 81,077,215 downwards.
GTGACGCCAAGGCAGCAACACGGGAAAGTCTTCACCCAGGGTGGATGATGGCTTCCCCATAGTGGGACCCCTTCTGTGACTTTTCCCAAGGCTGTATACGTTAACATCTCCCTGAGACCCATGAAACTGTGAGGCATTAGGGCAGGACCATATACAAATAGCTGAGGGGAGGGGAGGGGAGGGGAGGAGCTGAAATCTTAGGTGAGGGTTCAGTGACCCTCCATGCCCCCTCATGAAGTGATGAACAAGCCCCAGGGAGATGAAGTTTCAGAAACAGGAGGCGTGATCGGATAAAGAGGAGCACACGCTATGATGTTCTGTGGAGGAGCACACGCTACGATGTTCTGTGGAGGAGCACATGCTATGATGTTCTGTGGAGGAGCACATGCTATGATGTTCTGTGGCAGCAAGCACTGACCACCAGGTGCCTCAGGAAGGCGTTGCCTCTAAGGAGATGCCATGGGATCACCTTTGGTGAGAGATCCGAGCCAGTAGTTCTCAGCTGAGCCCAGTTAGCCCCCCGGATCCCATAAGAAGGACAAGCAGAAGTGATTGCTTTGAGCAACTGTTTTGAAGGCTTAATGGGCAGCAGTTGGCATCAGGAAAGGCTTTAAATAAAATCATTTTGTCCTACACTGTGTCCTGGTCTGTATTCTGTGCCTGCTGTATTCTTCTCTGTGGGACAAATGGACAACTCTGGACTTCATGTAGGAGAGAGTAGAATGATCTGGAAAAGCCTAGAAAAAACTAAAAAGGAGACAGGTGGTCCGGGATAACTGTGGCATTTGACCACTAAACTAGAGGTTTTCTGTTGCTCATTCCATACTTCTTCCTCTTCTTCCTCCTCCTTTTCATCCTCTTTCCTCCTCCTCCCCTTCCTCCTCCTTATTCTTTTTGTACATTTATTATATACTGAATAAAGAGTAAGGTCTGAGGTTCTGTGCTGTGTGTTCTTTGCAACATGAATATTCAGTATGAAAATGCGTGGACTGGCAAGATGGCTCAGAGGTTAAGAGCACTGACTACTCTTCCAGAGGTCCTGAGTTCAATTCCCAGCAACCACATGGTGGCTCACAACCATCTGTAATGGGATCTGATGCCCTCTTCTGGTGTGTCTGAGGAGAGCAACAGCGTACTCACATAAATAAATAAATAAACAGTCATAAGAAAAAAAGAAAGAAAATGCTTAAGCGCTCTTGTCCAGATATACATGGTAACATGTCAGCACACCACTGCCCAGAACACAAGATGTGACTTAACAACACTTTGAAATGGGTAGTGAGTCTTCCAGTTGTGGTTTGCCCTGGAGTTTTCTGTATTTTGATGCTAATTCCACTGCCCCAAGGACGGCTGCCTAGTCATGTACTCAGGAATCTGGTGACTTCACCAGAACCTCCCCATTGAATTTGTAAAGTACAGGTGAAGGGCAGGTACAGGATAGAAGGAGGCCTGTCATTGGATGAGAAGGAAGGATGGGTGGGGAAAAAAAGGTTGAAGGAAGAGAAGGAGACAGGAATGGAAAGGGGGAAGAGAAGAGAAGGCAGAGAGCCAATGAGAGAGAACATGGAGGCTGACATTAAGAGTCCATGCTGTACCTTTACAGGTTGTTATGAGCGTTCTTAAGGGATGGATGTGTACAGGGCTTTGTATGTTTAGGTGGGCAATTATATCTTATCAATTGGATCAAAGGTTATTGTGTTGTGTATTCTTTCACGTAGCCATTTGAGTGTAAGAGAGTGTGTGGCAGGGGCTAGAGACACTGGGCCGCCATGGAATTGGAATGTGTGCTTCTGACAAGATATCTAGCAGATATCTTGGGGCACTGCAGTGACGAACCAAGTGGGGATAAAAGGCAGCCCTAATTTAATTTTACAACAACATCTCCCATCTGCCAGACCAAGCAATTGGGGCTTTGTTACCAAGTGTCTCCTTGTTAACAGTGCAGCTTAAATGCTTATATGGTGGGCAATCCTTAGGAATCCAAGTAAAAAACAAGTTTGCCCCATCCTCAGCATGTCTAACCCTTAACTCCAGAGTATCTGTCTCTACTGTGTCCACCTCGATGACTGTAAACCTGTGCATAGGAATCAAGATTCAGAAATTATGGAAATGATCAGACGTATTCAAACTGGAAAGCCAGGTACTCCTGTGGACACAACCAAAGAACTGTATAGACAGTTGCAGAGAGAGAGAGACTGGATTCAAATCCAACATCACTTAAGCACATGTACTCAGAACTCAGCAACTGCTGTCGTGACTCCACATTGCAGGGATGAGAATCCACTTAGAAAGGGTTCAGTCTCCCCCTCTGATCTGAGAGGCAGAGAGGTTGGTGCTGTTCCTGAGGCTTCCTGGTGGTAGAAGTGTAAACATAACTGGAAACAAGCCCCTGCTCTCAGATTGGCCAGAGAAGCAAAGCACCGAGAAAATCACTGTCCTGACCTGTAATGGAAACCCAGGAGCTGGGGTTGGGAAGAAGGGGGAAGTCCATTCGGAGGCTTGTGATCTGTGAGATGACGGCTGGTAAAGCAGACAGCTGGAGGATGTACCGGTTTCTAGGAACCCCCCCATCTGGTCCCATCACCTCCAGGAGCCAACTGGGGTCTTAGGGATACAGGTATGTTCATGCTTCAAATATCCGGAGCATTCTGTTCCCCTTTTTCCTAATTTTAAAAACTAGTCTTCTCTCATGCAATACATCCCTGCACTTTCCCCCTACTCTTCCAAATCTCCCTTTTTTTCTATCACAGATACACTGCCCCTCCATTTCCTTTCAGAAAAGAGTGAGTGTCCTGGAGAGATCAACCAACTATATCATAACATGTAAGAATAAGACTAGGAACGGGCCTTCATATCAGCTCTGGGCGAGGCAACCCAATAGGGGGAAGAGGATCCCAAATGAGTCAGACACCCATGCTCCCACTGTTACAAGTCCCACAAAAACACCAAGCTAACAAGCACAACATATTTGCAGAGGACCTAGTGCAGATCCACATAGGCTCCCTGATTGTCACTTCAGTCTCTGTGAGCCCCTGTGAACCTTGCTTAGTTGATTTTGTAGGCTATGTTTTTCTGGAGTTCCCTCTGACTTTACAACTCTTCCTCCACTCCTTCCATGGGGTTCCCTGAGCTCTGAGGAAAGGCATTAAATAGAGATATCCAAATTGGGCTCTCTCTGCACCTCATGTTGGGCTTTGGGTCTCTGCATCAGCTCCCATCAGTTGCTGGTGAAGCCTCTCTGATGATTATTGGGCTAGGCATGGATCAATGAGTATAATAGAATACCATTAGCAATCATTTCATTGATTTTTATCTACCCTAGGCTCTGGGCTGTTTAGTTTCTGGTTTCTGGTTATCCAGGCAGTGACCAATCATCATTGGTTGGCCATTCCCACAGAATCGATGCCTCCATGGCCACTGCACATCTTGTAGGCACAACAAATTGTTGGTAGAAACTCTTGTGGCTCAATTGGTATCTCAGTCCTGCCACTTGAAGTTACCTAATTACAGAAAATTTCCAGTTCAGGTTCCATATCCTCTATTACTAGGGTCACCAGGGTCACCCTTGTAGAATCCTAGGAGTTTCTACTACATTAGGTTTCCACATCGCCTTCTAATACCCCCACCCCCACAGTCCACTCAAAGATAGGTTTCACTCCATTGTACAGAACAGAAAATAGCCATTCAGGGACATGCTTTGGGATCTTGTCCATGATCTTGAGTCTGTCAGGGTGGAGCTGATGGGATAGGAGATTACCAGTACCCTGTCTGTCCTCACATCTTACTTCTCATCCCTCTGTTTCCTTTCCACTCTCAGCCCATCAAGGACCAATTGATTAGTTACCAATCAGCACCGCACTGCAGGAAGCCTGTTGGATGCCTTTTCCCCAATGCTCTTCGTTTGCTGGAGACCATGAATGTCAGTCAATTTCTTTCCTTTGATGAATTTCCAGAGAGCTGATAGCTCAGGCTAGACTCCTTACTGCTTCCATTCTGCATTAGTTCCCCATAATTAACCTCGCTGCTAAAAAGAGCAGTCTTTTTTCTGCCTTCCGTGGACCCTCCAGAGATCCACAGATATAATGTAGGTCCAGGACTTCCAGAATGCCACCATATTGCCTCTGAAAATTGCTTCTTTGGGGTAAATATTTTAGCTATTTTAGTGGTTCTGCATAGAGGCCTAATGTAACTGCTATTAAATTGCAGTTGTTGGCTAGAGGGCTCAGTGGGTAAAGGCATTTGCTAGTCAACCACAAAGAGGATTCTTGAGATCTGCACGGTGGAAGGAGCAATGGGCTCCTACACCTTCACTCACGCATGTGCGCACACATACACATATGCAATTCAATTTTTACTTTAAAATTTTATTTGAAAATATCATGAGGATCAATTTAAAATGTCAGAAAAGGTATGTTGAGGATATATAAAAGGACAATAAGAAAGATGAAGGTCACGAACCTACCTACTGCCATTTTCCCCCAAAGCTCTGGAAACTGCTGTCTTTCCTTAGGCTAGGGTAAGTGTGGCAAGACCCCTGGGATGAGGGATGATTCACTTCTTAATTCCAATAATCTACAGGAAAGGCAGAGTCATTACTGATGCCAAGTCGGAGGCAGGGATTCACCCCCAGACTTGCTTCTCATGCTGGAAAGCACAAGCAGTGTTTCCTTTAGAAAAACTTAGATCGATTATTTATTCTGTTGGAAATAAATAGATCTAGTGGCCTAGAGCAGAGATTAATGGAAACCTTGGGCTGCAGCTGGGAGGTCAGACTTGAGACCTGCAAAGCCACACCTACCCTTTCAACCCTTTCAGCACCATGGCCAGTACCCGCATGGGCGTCTGTGAAGGGAGAGGTTTTCCAGTATCTGGGAACCATGTTGCCTCTGAGCTCTAGTCCGTGCCTTTCCACCCAAGAGGAAGAGAAGGCAGCAGGGCCTCCTCTCCAAGCCTCTGTATGCAGGATCAATGCCCTAGGGTGGTAAAAATCACCATGGAAGTCGATCTTCATTCAGGCCCCTGACTTGTTACTACCTTAAGAAGAACGGTTGGCTCTAATCAGAGCAAATTAATTCCATTTTATTTTATTAGTGTTTAGGCTTTTTTGCTACTCTCTGATTACAGATGTGTGACGGTACCCATCCGTGTCCATCTAGGTTACTTGAGTGCTGTACCTGTGGAGTCCAGAAGAGCTGTCAGATTCCTTGGAGCTAGAGTCACGGGCAGTTGTGAGCTCCATGATGTGGGTGGGAAGCCCTTTCTCCAGTCTCAGATCAATTCATTTAAAGGGAGTTTAAAACACTGATTCTTGCTCTGTCTAAGCAGTTAGGAAAGTAAGGATTACAGGATCTGGAGATTATGCAAGGACTGCTTGGGAAGGCCTCAGGCTGCCTCTGCACCTTCACATTGAGCCACATTCCTGTAGATGAACTGGCGTCCTCCTGCTGTAGGCTACACAGAGGAATATTGGAGGTAAGAGAACAGTGGCAGGACCTGGGGGCTCTAGGTGGGTAAACGGAAAAGGTGGATAAGTAAGCTTTGGAATCTGCCTTGTTTGTGAGACCTGACATCTGCCCCTTTAGACTCCAGTATATAAAGCCTCCTACTCCTGTGACCGGGGTCTGTGTGGACAATATCCTGGTACACCACCTCCACCACAGTGGCCACAGTGAAGACGGAGCTGGCAGAGAGTTCACTGTGTGCAAGGCAGTTTTCATTTGTTACCCATAGAAGACCCAACCACAAATCCAGGAAACATCTGAGTCTTACTTTCCTTGTCTGCTGGCCTGAAGTTTTCTATGTAGGCGAGACTGATTCTGATTCCCATGTCTCCCTCTTCTAAGTACTGGGATTAGAGGATGCTCCGCCATGCCCAGATTATGGGGTACGTGTGTGTATGTGTGTGTGTGTGTGTGTGTGCACATGTGTGTTTGTGTGTGTATGTTTGTGTATGTGCTTGTGTGTGTTTGTTTGCGTGTGTATGTGTGTTTGTGTGTGTATGTGTGTGTGCTTGTGTGTGTGTGTTTGTGTGTGTGCTTTCATGTGTGTTTGTGTGTGTGTGTGTGTTTGTGTGTGTGTGTGTGCTTGTGTGTGTGCAGGTCAGAGGTCAATGTCAGATACCTTTTAAAATAACTCTATAATTATTTATGACGGGGAAAGTCCTTCACTGATCTGGAGATAGCTAATTTAGGTAATGTAGCTAGCTATCAAGCCTCAGAGGTGCTTTTGTTTGTGCCTGTGCTGTCCACCATTGCACTTGGGTTTTGTGGGAGCTGGGATTCCAAACTTCTACTGTTAGACTGACACAGGAAACACTTGTTCAATGGACATAATCCCCTGTGTGTCAACTCCCTAAGTCTCTTCTATCATACAGATGTTAATTCTTTGGTTTTTGTATTCCTCTTTTTCCCCATACTTCCTAGGTAAGATATTGCCTATTCTTCCTTGGTAAGAAGATGACCAAATTCAAAATAGGCAGAGCCACCAAACTTACTGGGTGTATAACAAGCTCTGAGAGACACACAGGTCCACAGCAGGTGTAAAATCAATATTACCTAATATCCTACAATGCTATTATCTGTTCCGGTTTGTTTTCTGTTCTGACAAAACACTCTGACCAAAAGCAAATTAGAGGAGGAAAGGGTTAATTTGGTTTACACTCCCAGGCTATAATCCATAACTAAAGGATGTCAGGCTGGGTGGTCAGACACAACCTTGAAACAGAAACTACAGGGTAACCCTGCTTGCTGGCTTACTCAAAGGCTCATACTTACCTAGCTTTCGTCTACAGCCCAGGAACACCCACTCAGGTGTGGTCCACAGTGGTCTAAGACCCTCCTATATCACTTAACAACCAAGACAACGCCTCACAGATAGGTCCACGTGTCAATATGACCTGGGAAAATTTTCAGTTGAAATTTCTTTCTCAGGTAATCTAGGCCCGTGTCAAGTTCACAGTCAAAACTCACTAGCATACTACTTAGGATTCTTTGGGTAGCAAAAAGAAGCACAGAGAAAGCAAGTCACCTACTCAGTGACACACAGGTAGTTGATGGCAGCCCAGGTTTGACCTTGGATCTCTGCTTCCAAGACTTGTGTCTTTCTAGCATTTGGAGCAGAGCTTGCCTTGTTCTTGTCAGGAACAAACACAAGAACAAGAATTCTGCTTTTTTCCTTCTTGTCCCATGATGCCAGCAATCAACAACTGGTACCAAAGATTTACCTGACCCTTCACCTGTTGCCCATGGTATACCATAGTCACCCGTGAGCATGCCCCTCCTGCCAGCAAGCTTTGTTATGTCCCAGTGGCAGGAGTCCCATCTGTTAGCCTCCTAGCAAGCTGCACAGTTGAGAATATTATCTCAACTAAAGTTGTCTCCAAGGCTCTGTGGCCCAAGAGGTAGGGCTACCGCCCAAGGTCAAGCATGGAAAATTCCTGCTCTCTGGGACTCTTCCTAATTCAGAGGTGGCCATCCACCTCAGGTATAAAAGCTGTGTTTCACTTCCCATGGCCATGTTTTCTGTCTTGTATTTTTATTTTTAAAGTTCTTTTTCCTCCTGTGAGTGAATTATTTGGCTTTAGTTAGCCTGCTCCTCAAACTTGCTGGAGAGGAACTTTGCCATTTTAAGGAAATAGAAAGACTGCCTTCCTTATGGCTTTGTCCTCCCTTTTGGTTATCAAGCATCTTCTTAACCCTTTCTTAGAAAACACTTGGAGTGCAGTGCACACTTTGTTTCCTGTTCCAAAACCTTAGGTGTGGTGTGTGTGTGTGTGTGTGTGTGTGTGTGTGTGTGTGTGTGTGTGTATCAGTGGCCTGTCATTACGTTTGTGTTAAAGGCTGACAGTGAAGACAAAGTGTTCTGTCAGTCTCTAATCTCAGAATCTCCCTCACTGAGGAAGCATGCCTGCATGCAGAACATGTTGTGTGTTATGCATGTGTGTATACATCCATGTATGGTGCTGTGTCATATTATTCCTGGGCAGGTATAAACAACTATCTCATCATATCACCTATGGCAGGATGATGTAGAAAACTACTGACGTCCAACTTGGTGAATCAATTGTTTTTATTGGGGTTACTTACAGGGACATGGTACAGGGGCAGAGAGGACAGTTACATCCTCAAGCCCACTTCATGAGTGACAGCTCATGAATGCTTGAAACCTGGAACACAATTAACAACTTGCAGGCAGCTCAACAGGTTGGAGAGTGACTGTCCTTTTCAGGCATCTACAGCAGTTAGAGCCACTTTCCAGGCAGTTCAGATGGTCTCTTCTTTTTCTAGAAGGTTTGGCTGATGTAAACCTCTTCAAGAAAGCTGAGCTTGTCCAAGAGTGTCTCTCAGCAGTTGTTACTATTTAGAAAAGAGGAGTCTTTGTGAATCTTCTTCTTTTTCAGGTACTTCCTGAAACTTTTGAGTTGTTCTTTTCTGGAGCTTAAGGATCTTCCCTAAAGGAGGGAATTTTTCATCTCCACCAAGAACAGTGGTTCACAACCTGTGGGTTCTAACCCTTTGGGGGGGTGTTAAATGACCTTTCAGAGGGCTTTCATGTCAGATATTCTGCATATGAGATATTTGCAATATAATTCCTTACAATAGCAAAATTACAGATATGAGGCAGCAAATAATTTTATAGTTGGGGGTCACCACAACACAAGTAACTGTATTAGGAAGGTTGAGAATCACTGTTTTAGACCATGCTGTTTTAAAGAGTTTCCCTCCAAGATGGAGAGTTTTATCTTGGAGGAATTGCTATATGAAGGTAGTATAGTCTCCATCACTGGACATGTGCTGAATGCAGTGGAGGTGCTGTTCTAGGTCCCGGGATACACAGGTCATAAGGACAGACAAGAATTCTGCTCCTATGGACTCATGCACTCAGAGCTCCCCAATGCATGCTGCTTCCTATGTCTACAATTCATTAGGAGGGCAGGAGAGCAACAGTCCAGGATTCTGGCTCCATTGAATATGGCCTAAGCTCATTCTAGAGGACACAACTACCCTTGGGCAAAGAGTTACTCCTATACAGAACTGAGAGGTTCTGCACTAAGAGTTTCTGAAGAACCCTCACTGTACTCTTTCCTCCCCTTGCAGGAGTGGAGGGGCACTACTCTCCCTCACAGGCATATGCCTAATGCCTTTCCATTGGTGCTCAAGGGGATGTGAGTGTGAATATTCATCATAGCATTTTGTTGCAATTGAGATGATGGGAGAAAACAAATCAACAAGATATCCATCTATCCAGAGAAAGTGATTGACAGAACTATATTAATCAGCATGAACACAGCTCAAACTGGTAGTGCCAAAACAGAAAGAAGTTAGTTGCAGGGCTGGGAGCTGGCTCAGCGGGTGAAAGGACTGAGTGTCCCTGGTTTCTATCTAAAGGGCAGAAACAGTAGCTGGCAACTGTAATCCCAATCCTAGTGCAAGGTGGAAGGTGGAGGCAGGAGAATTGTCCCCAAGGTTGTAGGCCAGCTATCCAGGAATATTCCACACAGCAGCACATACCAAGACAGACTCTAAACAACAAGGAAGATGAGAACTAGCTCCTGAAGAATTGTCCTGACTTCTGTGTGTGTTCATGGCATGAGTGCATGCATGTGTGCACGTGCGTGCATGAGCGCGCACGCACACACACACACACACACACACACACACACGTGCACACAGAGCAAATAACATTTAAAAACAAAAAGCAAGTTATATATTATGTAATACATAAGCCATTTTCATAAAGCCGCAAATCATGAACCAGTTCCATGTGCCATTTATGGCTGACTATTAGGAAAAGTCCATAGCAATGGGCACTACACAACACCAAATTTTGGAGTCTGACAGCCCTGGGTGGTGTTTACGAGGGCTTCCGTTGGGGTAGTGATGTTTCATTCTGTAATCTGTCTGGTGAGTACCTGGTGTATGTTACATCATCAGGGATGTCTTCCCATCCAAAAATTTCATTTAAAAAGATGTGACCCTGAAAGGAAAACCAGGAAGTGGGTTGACCCAGGTTCCCGCCAGAGTCATGTTGATTCAGGCCCCTCAGGAGGGGCCTTCATTTTCATCTGACTGTCTTCAGGTTGCTGGGAAGGTTTTCCCCCATAAATAAGCATCTTCCACTTACAGAAAATGACTAGCACTTCTTTGAAAAGATGCCAGTGACTGTCTGTGAAATGCCTGAATTTGTTCACACATTAAAAAATAATTGCTCTGTGTGTGTGTGTGTGTGTGTGTGTGTGTGTGTATACAACCATGTGAGAGTATAAATGTGTGGATTTCAGAAAAAAAAAAGTCTTGCAAGGATCAGGTCTCTCCTCCCGCCACAGGGGAATCCGAGGTTTGAACTCAGATTGTCAGGCTTGGTGGCAAGCGCCTTTGCCTGCTGATCCATCTCGCCAGCCCTGTTTACTTGTGCTTTGACTGATCTGCTTTCTGTAGCTAACCTGATGCTGTGGTCTGGGTCACCCTTCCTTACTCTTGAGCAGTGTGAAGACACCTGTGTGTGACAGTGGGTGACACAGGCAGGGCCTTTCCCTGTAGCTTGCCAACCGATGACAAAAGGCAGGGCTGGAGTTCTTTTTAACTGAGGTCACCTAGGAGTCATCACAGAGGCTTCTTCTATCACAAGAGTGAGGAAGCCACACCTCTCATGTGGGTAACACTGCTCAAACCTGCCGAAACCTTCCCTGTGTCATGCCCTTTCTCCATTGTCTCTACCAGGCAGTGTCTGCTCTACCAGTAGCTGCTTCTGCCAGGCACTCTAGTAGTCTGAGACTAGATACAGAGCTATGGTTCCCAGAGGCATTTGGTGGAGCCAAGCATTGCTCTCCCTCGGAGTGAGCTCAAGATGAAGGGTTATATGTGATTTGTCAGCTGAAAGTGCCCAGTCGGAATGGGCGTGAGGAGGAGATGGGGGAAGGTTGTACCCCGATCAGTGTGGAGCCAATGGCCCATCTGACCTTTCACGTGTCACTGCCAACACCCGTGATTCATCTTCCGCAGCACCCCACTGCCCCCATGTCTGTTATCAGCAAGAATCAAATATGACGAAAAGGCAGGAAAAGTGCTTCGTGGCAGTTTTCAGGAAAACTCAATTAAGGCAGGGAACTGGCCTTGAAAATGAGCCATTATGTTCATGCCTCTGCTTGGAACATCCTCTTCCCTTTGAGTCCTTTGGACAAGTTAAGGGGTTGGCCCAGGACTACGACAAGCTAGTGAGAGAAGCCTAGGCTACTGTCCCTCCACATTCTCCTCTCCAACGTGTCCACTCACTTCTTGTCATCTCTTTATGTTGCTGTGAGCAAACTGCCTAACATAATAATTTGAAGGGATGAATTATTGACTTGGGCTCTGGTTTCTCAAATGCCGGTCCATCATGGTGGGGGAGGCATGGTGGTCTAGAACAGTTTATGTCACGGGAGGTAGGAAAACGTACTGGCTGTTTCTTAGCCTCAGTTGAGGAAATGCCTCCATGAGATCCAAGTGTAAGGCATTTTCTCAATTCGTGATCAATGGGGAAGGGCCCAACCCATTGTGGGTGGAACCAACCCTGGCCTGGTGGTCCTGAGTTATTATATAAGAAAGCAGGCTGAGCAGGCCATGAGGAACAAGCCAGTAAGCAACACTCCTCCAAGTCTTCTGAATAAGCTCCTGCCTCTAGGTTCCTGCCCTGTTTGAGTTCCTGTCCTGACTTCCTTAAATAACAAACATCAACATGGAAGGGTAAACCAAATGAACCCCTTTCCCTCCAATCTGCCTTTCGGTCATGGTGCTTCATTCCAGCAATAGAAACCCTAACTAAGACAGAAACAGAGAAAGCACAAATGGGAAAGGGTTCAGGGCCCCCGGAATCCACTTTCCCTAAAGAGGCCCTACTTTCTAGCTTCCTGTCTTTCCCACCTCCCAATAACACTACCCTATTACAACAGCATCAAAGAATTGATCCACTGGTTAAAGTCAGAATCCTTCTGCAGCAATAGTCTTTGGGAATGTCTTCACAGGCAGATACAGGGATGTGTCCTCATGTAGGCATGTGTCTCAATCCAGTCACGTTTGTTTGTATCTCAGATGGCTATAAGGTCTGTCTTCCAGGATGGAGAGTCCAAGTTCTGTTCTCATTAGGTGCATTTCCCAAGACCAAAGAGCTAGACAGTAGCAGGGCTGAAATAAGAATCCCAGAGTCTCTAGCCTACGCACACGACTGGGTTTCTACCCAGTGCCGGCCAATTGAGCAAGGCAGGGAACGACCAATGTCCTCTGCAGAGTGTGCTTTGACTCCTATGACACTAGGGGTCTCTTCCTGGCAGTGGACCAATGTCCACTGCTTTTCATTCTTGGGGGATACAGCCATCCCTTTCTTCAGACCCCTTGGTGGGTTGTCCAAGAGACTTGGCTCCCACTCTGCTTGTTGATTCCAGCCCAGCATGGAGCTACCCTTTCTCCTCTGTTCCAAGCTCCTTTATTCTCACAAGTTTGGGGAATCCTTATTTCAGTCTCTACTCTGCTGGAGGTCAGGAGATGGGACACGTGAAATACATAAGGTCACACAACTAAGTGGATGAGGAATCAAAGCCTGAGCTGGTCAGTCTCGTACCCCTAGATAACACTGCCTGTCTATTTCTACTATAAGGCCTTGGTGGAGTCTCCACAAGGGACTTGGCTCATCTTTTGTGAATTTCCTCTGGCCAGTGAGGTATATTTAAGTCATCTAACCAGAAGTTTAGAGGAGGTGAGCCTGACACAGCTCAACAAGGTCATCAAAGCCACAAGCTTTCCCTGTCCGTCCACTCCACCCAGCAGCTCTCTTATCCCTTCTTTTTAAGATGGCAGCCCAACTTCCAGGCAGCAAGATGGGCGTGCATCCCTCCTCAGGTGAAAAAGATTTCACAGCAGCCCACTCATTGGGTTCCTCATTATCTTGTTAGCTAGAAAATTTGCATACTCTGTCCTAGAATAGTTGCTGGCCATAAAGGAGAGAATTGTTGTAAGCTGACTCTAATCTCACGTAGCTTGGCAGTCTTACCCAAGTGAGAGCTTGGTGGGGTTACCACAGATGGCAAGTCACCCCCAGGAAGTAGTCATATACTTCTAAAGTAGCCAGGAAGAGATCTGTTTCTGAGGCAGCAGCTGGGAGTTATGGGTAGAGCTGGAAGACAGAAAGGTAAGACATTACCAGAAGGCTCCGAGCCTGTTGCATCCGGTCTGCACAGATGACGCTCCCAAGTCTGAGTCTCCCCAGGATGGGAGACACACAAGCTCTGGCAGGTAGCCAGGCTGGGGTCCAGACCAGGCATGGTGGCAACTCAAGGACTATAGAGCCACGTGCCCTGGATTTGAAAGGGCTGTGTGATCCTCAACGTTTCGGTTGCCTTGTCTGGAGGATGTGGGCAAAAGCACCTACCTCGTGAGTATTGGTGAAAATTAGGTGAATTAATACGTACAATTAGTAATAATGTATTACTGTACTTAATTATCTAATTATCAATACATACTGTGATTAATTACATAACCATTACATATAATTACTAATACATAATTATATATATATATATATATATAAATAAATTCAAGAACCATTCCAGAAAAGAAATTAAAGATCCAATAGGGATGAAGCATCTCTTGAAGCAGGCAGCACATCCTCAAGGCTGGGAACAGCTCAGTCCTCAAGGCTGGGAACATCTCGGTCCTAGCTCCTCTTGGAAGTCATGGGTGAGTGGACCCTGGCTCCCTCTATAGAATGGACCACGCACTCAAACACAGGAGTGGTGACTGTATGTTTCAAGACTTTGTTAGTCAGGGTGAGCTAAGTTTTGCTGCAAATCATGCCATAGCTCCAGTTTCCCAGAGTGGTAGTTTATCCCTTACTCACGTTACATGTTCAATGTAAGGAGAAGAGTCCGTATTACACCACGTAAGGACCAGACTGAGAGGAGGTATTTCACAGACACAAGATTCTAAGGTTCCTAAGATGAAGGGACATTCAAGTCAAATACAAAAACACTTCTACAGTTTCAGTAGGCACTGCATGCCAGATGCTGGTAGATCATAGCTCCTGTCTAACTTTAATGTAGGACCACGTGAATCCGACTGCATTTCAGGAAAGAGAAAACACCAAAGTACTCATGGCCACTGCTCAGGGTAGCACCTAGAAGGCCCTAAGGACAGATACATGTGACAGAATGGGGGTGTATGTGTCCTCTGAAGGTGATACTGTCTCAGACACATACTCTGGAAACATACCTTGTCTTCTGCAGACCCAGCACAGCATCCTACCTTGAAATTGCGGCTTCTCATTAAAGAGCTGGTGACAGTCAGTGCCTCTGTGTGCAGAATCAGTTGGAGTAGTTCCCCACAGTGGGAGTTGTCTCACAGTGTGAAGAGGCAACTTTGCATAACCATGTTTGCATGAAGCACTCCTGGATGCCTTTTGAGGCAGGCCTCATCCGTCCTCCTCCACCATCCCCAGGTTGGCTCCGTCAGCCTTCCTCCTTTATTCAGATGTTGTCCACTCACTCGGAGATGCCTAAGATCAGCTCACAATTGGACAATCATCTTCCCAACATCCAAGTTAGGTTGTGTGTTGAGTAAGGATCTTTAGAGGAACAGAAGAAGTAGAAGTGTGTGTGTGTGTGTGTGTGTGTGTGTGTGTGTGTGTGTGTGTGTGTGTCTGTGTCTGTGTCTGTGAGAGTCTGCGTGTCTGTTTGCATGTGACTGTGTGTCTATGTGTGTTTGCATGTTTCTATGTGTGTGTGTCTGTGTTTGTGTGTGTGTGTGTCTCTGTGTTTGTGTGTGTGTGTGTGTCTAAGTGTCTGTGAGAGTCTGCGTGTCTGTTTGCATGTGACTGTGTGTCTATGTGTGTTTGCATGTTTCTATGTGTGTGTCTGTGTTTGTGTGTGTCTCTCTGTGTGTGTGTGTGTGTGTGTCTAAGTGTCTGTGAGAGTCTGCGTGTCTGTTTGCATGTGACTGTGTGTCTATGTGTGTTTGCATGTTTCTATGTGTGTGTCTGTGTTTGTGTGTGTCTGTGTGTGTGTGTGTCTGTGTGTCTGTGTCTGTGTCTGTGTCTGTCTGTGTCTGTGTCTATGTCTATGTCTATATATGTGAGTCTCTCTGTGTATGTGTCTATGTGATTGCATTGGCTTACATAACAAGGGTTGAATAGTCAGACAATGGCCCTCTGCATGATGAAAGGCCTGGGAATCCAGCATTGAAGCCCTCTGAAGGTCTCTGGAAAGTCATAGGTACTGCTAGAAGGCTGAAGAATCTGGATGCTGAAGTCAGTGAATCCTGGTGGCAGCTATGAAAGGAACTCATTCAGAAAGAAGAGGAGAAAGACTCAGCTGCACTGCCCCTTAGCAAGCGTTACCCACTTAGAGGATGACCCACTTTGAGGGTGGGTCTAGCACACTTCACACTTGGTCATGTTCTGTGGAAAACACTCTCACAGATAAGCCCAGAGGTGAGTCCCCTAAGCTGATTCTAGGCCCCATCAGGCTGGCAGATGAAACCAGTCATTGCAAATAGGAGCTAAAGCATGAAGAAATAAGGTGCCTGGCTGAGGAGCTGGCTTTGGGACCAAAGTCTCCTGAGTCCAGGAAGAGCTATCAAAATAAAAGACACCATTTGCGATATGTTGGATTCTGGCCTGCTGCTTTATTAGCCCAATAAACATAGGAAGGGGTTTCTACTAATAACAGGACAAATAATAAAATAGGACTCCGACCCTATTGCACAGGGGAGGAAACTGAGGCACAGAATGTTTCAGATGTTGACTGTAGGGCCGGGATTCAGACTTGGGCACATGGAAGCCCATCGCACATTACATGTCAAGTCTGCCATGCTCACTGTTCCCCACCACAGAAGCCTGCTTCTTTGTAATGGTGGGAGTCAGTCTTTACCTGTGCCTGAGGTTATATCCCCGCCTTCCACTCCTTCACCACCTCTCTCTTGACTTCTAGTCTACTTCCAGTTTGGTCTTTGGTGCATTCAGTGGCTCTCTCTCTCTCTCTCTCTCTCTCTCTCTCTCTCTCTCTCTCTCTCTCTCCCTCCCTCCCTCCCTCCCCTCCTCCTCTCCCTCCCCCTTCCCCTCTCCCCTTTCTCTCTCTGAGAGAGAGAGGGAGGAATGTCATCATGGACCACAGACATGGGTACCACAGATGCTCCATCTCACAGCAGTGCATGCTCTTCTTGGTCTTACTTGGGCTTGAGAGTAGGTCACCTCATATTGCCCTTCTCTACCCCTCCCTTGCCTACCACCATTAAGCTTCAAGTCACCTTTGGCTTAGTTCCCACAGCCCCACCCTTACCTCAGCCATGGGGACTTAGGCTGGCTTCACTTCTTCCCACAGGGCAAGATCAGTCGCCTCAGACGACCTAGATCTGGGAATGAGGTAGGTGGAGCCCATGCCCTGTCTGTCTAGTGTGGTGGAAAGGACCCCTGCTCCTCTGCTTGGATACTCTACAGAATACCTCTGTGCCGGGGGCTGGGGGAGAGACAGGGTGAGCGCAGATCAGCCCTCTTGTTCTGCCTTTGCCTAGATCTTGGCCTGGCTCCTGTCACCCCTCCCAGCAGAGCTAGTATGTCTTCCCTTGATCTCTGAGCACACTGCTCTGGGAGAAAGATCCACACAGCATGGGAAATCTGAGCCAGTCTTCACCTTCAAGGTCAGCCTGAAAGGCAAGCTTGTGGGAGGATGAAGGAGATTGTTCCTGTGCCCCATCCTCTCCACACCCTCCTCAGCAGCCCAGTTTTGGGGCCAGAGCTTCTCCTGTCTGTCTTACAGCTCGGTGAAAGAGAGTGTTGCTTGAAGGACACTTTATAACTCCATAAATAATCATGCTGGTGAGAGAGGGAGCGTGAGAGGCACTCCCAAGAGGGTGGAGGGCTGGGTCCATTGTCTTGGCACTGTTTCCTCCCTCAGAGGAGCTGCTTTTAGCTCCGGCCTTGGTGTGGTCAGCATCTCTCTCTCGCCAACACCCCCATGATTTCCCCCCACAGTATTGTTGTTACTGTAGAGTAAGGCAAGTGGTCCAGGCGGAGCGGGGAGCTTGCTGCAGATGCAGAGATGGATGCTGGGGGATCGATCCCTCTGAAGACAAATCACAGGGAGATGCACAAAGAAAACCCCTTTGGTCTGAACAGGCAGATAATCTTCCCTCTGGGGCCTCTCTTCCCGGTGATTGGTTGTGATTGGTGAGAGAGGACATGGGGGACGGGGATGAGCGTCTGGAAAAAGAATGGCGGAGACTGGAGGGGTAAGCGTGGGAACGCAGGGACAGAGACACAGCCTGAAGAGGGATGTGCAAATGGTGACACAGAGGAGAAGGGTGGAGAGACTGGGAGCAGAAATGGATCTCCCAGGAGAATAGAAGGACCAGAAGGCTGACATGCTTTGCTTTCAAGTCCGGAGAAGCGCTGGGCAGGGTGAGCCTCATAGTCTGTTTGCATCAAACATTAACCAGGGAGAAGGTCCAGTTGCTTAAATTCTTGCCAACCTGAATTTGGATCCCAGAATCCACACACATAGCCCAGTCATAGGAGAGCATGCCTGTAATTCTAGCACTGTGGAGGCAGAGAAACAGATCTCTGGACCTTGCTGTACATCCAGACAGCTGACTTGGGGAGCTGTGGGTGGAGTGAGTCCTCCTGTCTCAGAAAAATAAGACGAAGGCAACAGAAAAAAAAAAAAAAACCAAAACACCCAACATTGACCTCTGACCTCCACATGCAAACAGGTGTCTGTGTGCCCTCACATTCATGCATGCACACATATTGACACATCCATACATGTACATTCCACATACATACATACAAAATAAATTAATAACAAAAAAAATAAAATCAACCAGGTGTGGTGCCTTACACCTTTCATCTCATCACTTGGGAGGCAGAGGGATTTCTGTGAGTTCGAGGGCAGACTTCAGGCCAGCTGGGGCTACAGAGTGAGAGCCTGTCTCAAAAGTTAAGAAAGCAAAATGAAGTAAAAACCATTAATTAGGTATTCAGGTCATGCTAGGCTTTGTTAAAAATCTGTCTAAACAAGTGGCCAACTCTCATTTATCAATGGATTGCTCTGCATGGAGTCTCTTTATGAGGAGGAGATGCTCGCTTTCCCTCCCCCTCTCTGTGTCTGTCTGTCTCTCTCTCTCTCTTTCTCTCTCTCTGTTTCTCTCTGTCTCTGTGTCTCTGTCTGCCTCTGTCTCTGTTTTTCTCTCTCTCTCTCTCTCTCTCTCTCTCTCACACACACACACACACACACACACACACACACACACACACACATGCTGCTGATTTGATTTGCAGTGCGTCCTCCCCTGGCCAGTCACATCAGGAGATCTAGAATCACCCGTCCTGTTGGAATTAGCACTGCTTGCCTGTATCCACTCAGGTAATTAAGAGGCAATAATGAGGGAATTCACAGCCGGCCCTGCACACCGAGACGTACCACATGATCAGACAGTTTCCAATTATCACCCGAGAGTGGAACATCTAGGAAGGATGGATGCAGTCCTTCGGGGGTCTTGGGAACTGTGGTTTGAATGAGAAATGTTCCCTACAGGCTCGAGTGTTTGAACATTTGTTGCCTGCTAGCCGTGCTGACAGAGATGGTTACGAGATCTTTGGATACGGAGCCTTGTTAGAGAAAGTATGTCACTGGGGGGTGGGCTTTGGTAGTTTCTCTTCACCCACTTCCTATTCTCTTTCTGCTTCTGAATACCAGTGTGATATGAGAGGCCGGCCACATGCTCCTACAGGCCGTGTTTTCCCTGCCATAATACACTGCATCCCAGCTGTAGCTACAAGCCTTCCTCCCTTAAGTGGCCTCTGTCAGGTCACTTTCCCACAGCAACAAGAAAGTAATTAAGACAACCAGACCTCAGAGTCCTTCCTCTTCAGCCCCACCGTTGGACATATTGGAAAAACACTGGACTAAGGGTTGTGGGAGCCTGGTTACATAAAAATATTGTCTCTCAGGTATCTTCTATAGATGACCAGACAATGGTGCCCATGCTCCCAGAGACAAGAGGTCACTGTGGCCAGCCTACACTTCACCGACCCATAGGCCTTTTCTCTCAGTGTTCAGTGCGAAGGCTGATTTAGTCTTAACCTCTGCAGAGGTCCTTTATATGGGGGTTGGAAACTCAGAGGAAGAAGAAAAGCACCCAACTTCCATGTTTCCACATGGTATCTCTCTCAGAGGGCATGGGGTCAACTGTGAGGCAGGAGCTCCAGAGGCCTGGGAAGAGAATGAGCTTTTCCTAGGCCATGTCAAGCGATGCTGCCTCTGGAGCAGGAGTGCTCCAGCTAGAACAGTTTGGTCAATGTCTAGAGACACGTTCAGTCATCACAATGACAGCCCTACTGTCACCTAGTGGGTAGAATTCAAAGTGCTGTTTAACCCACTGCAGTACACGTGGTGACCATGAAGCCAGGAGGGAGGTAGCTACAAAGGACACTGAGGCGGAGGTTGAGCGTCCCCACTGCAGGGGAAACATCTTCACCCTAGACCCGCACATTCAAGGGTGTGGGCTCATTATCCTTCCACAATACACAGGCCTTACTTGCAGTAGGTTGGAGAGGCATCTTGGGGAGAGACAGATCTGGGCGAGATGGATCTGGGAGCTGACTGTCAATGATGCTCCTCATCTGCCCGTCTCCCTGCTCCCTGCCTGTCCAAGCATGAGTGCCATGTACCTTCCCCTCCCTAAGAGAAAAGATCTGTCTCCCAAGGACAATCTAGGAGCGGGCTTGGCGAGTGGCACCTGAGCCAGCTCTCCGAGCTCATTGTGGGAGTCATACCCTTGACGTTGGC
This sequence comes from Rattus rattus, assembly GCF_011064425.1. NCBI lineage: Eukaryota > Metazoa > Chordata > Mammalia > Rodentia > Muridae > Rattus > Rattus rattus. The sequence continues at coordinate 81,057,408 of NC_046157.1, read as the reverse complement.
TGTGAAGACTTCCCATTGGAGGGACGCTCTTCACTTCTCTCCTTTCCGTCCTGCCCTGACAGTCTTTCCTCTTGTCTTCTATCTGATTTCGACTGCAATTACATTCTGTTTATGCTCTTCCAAGCATCCTTTTGTCTCTTTTTCTTTTCTTTTTGGAGGTGGATGTCTCATCATAGTCCAGGGCTTGCCTAGAACTGCCAACCCTCCTGCTCCAGTGCTGGGATTGCAGGTGCGGCCCACCATTTAGCTCCTTTCAATTTTGAGCGACTCTCTCCTCCTCAAAGCTGAATATTATGTAGAAGGAAGAAAGGGTTTGGATCTTTTCCCTTCTGGAAACCTAGGGCCCCATATGGACGATTTCCCTCAACACACGTCGGTCCACTATGCCAGCATTGCTCTCAGTGTCTTGGAGTCCATGCCCTGCAGACACTAGTCCCAGGGAAGCCTTATGATGCTGGCTTCTCTAGATCTCTCCATTTGTTGACAATGCAATAGACTCATGGGAGCTGCCTAAAAGCCCTGCAAGAGCAGTGGCTATAAACATGAAATACATGGATCAATGTTTATATTGTTAAACAGTGTGTGTGTGTGTGACTCGGGAATTGAGAGTGTGAACATTCATCATAGAGAGTGAGAAGAGGCTGGCCAGAGGGGGCCATTTTCCCCTCCACCATTGTGAATCACAGAACTGATTTCTCTTGAAGGTGGGCTTGGGTAGGGGAGCTGGAAAAGTCGGGGTGCACACAGGAGAGCTGGGAGAGTTGGGGTGCACATAGTTACGAGCCAGAGACTCATTCTTGCTCGTTTGTATTCTGGTAGGGCTGGTGTGGTTCTACATAGGTAGCATGCTGAAGTTAAGCTGTCACTATTGTGTTGGGATTCCAGGGGCTTGGTTTCCTATCTTGACCCAGTTCATTGCCAGCTTCGTACATTTGAATAGGTCACAGGACCTATGTATAAAGAATAGCTATAAGGCTGGGAAGATAATTCAGTCAATAAAGTGCTTCCTTGCAAGACTGAGAACCTGATTTTGATCCCCAGAACCCGTGTAGAAAAGCTGGGACTCCTGGAGCACAGCTGTAATTCCAGGGGAGTGAGGACACGTAGCCTCCTGGAAACCACTGGCTGGGTGGGATAGAAGTAACAGCCTTTGACTGCAAGAAAACCACTACCCAAGGAGTACACATGGACAGACCCACGGCTCCAGCTGTGCATGTAGCAGAGGATGGCCTTGTTGGGCACCAATGGGAGGAGAAGTCCTTGGTCCTGCCAAGGCTGGACCCCCCCAGTGTAGAGGAATGTCAGGGTGGGGAGGCAGGAAGAGGGTGATTGGGGAGGGGGAGCACCCTTATAGAAGGGGAGGAGGGTGGAATGGGGAGCTATGGACAAGGAATTGGGAAAGGGAATATCGTTTGAAATGCAAATAAAAAATATCCAATAAATAAAAAGAGAAGACAGTCACACAAGTGCACTGGCCATTGCAGAGTAGAGACCGAGGAGACAGCTCAGTCAGTAAAGTGTCTGCTGTGTAGATCAGACTCAGTGACCTGAGTTTGATCAAATTTCACTTACATAGGCATTATGGCATACATTTGTAGTTCTGTTGCTGAGGAAGTGGAGACAGGGGGATCCCGAGTGCTCAATGGTCAGCTTGTCTTGCTAAATTGTGAGCTCTAGGGTCTCAGTGATAGACCACATCGTACAGAACAAGATAGGTGGTGTGTGAGGAATAACACCGGAGGTTGCTACACATACACACACACACACACACACACACAGACACACACACACACAGACACAAACACACACACATACAGATACACAGACACAGACACACACAGACACACACAGATACACAGACACACACACACACAGATACACAGACACACACACACACACACACACACACACACACACACACAGACACACACACACACACACACACACACAGACACACACACACAGACACAGACACACACACAGACACACACACAGACACAGACACACACAGACATACAGACACAAAGACACAGACACACAGACACACACAGACATACAGACACAGACACACATACAGACACAGACACACACACACACAGAGACACACACAGATACACAGACACACACACACACATAGACACAGACACACACACACACAGACACAAACACACACACATACAGATACACAGACACAGACACACACAGACACACACACACACACACAGATACACAGACACACACAGACACACAGACACACACACACACACACACACACACACACACACACACACACACACACACACACACACCATGAGGAATGCTCAAACATTGAGGACTGAGAACTCTAAGCAGTGAGTCGTGCCCAGAGCTATGGGATCGAGGGCCAGGCAGCAGATAAAGAAAGAGAGAGAGAGACCTGACCGGGAGAGAAGGTGGTAAGGGGGGCAGGCATGAGAGGCTCCAGCACAGAAAGACGGGGATGGGATGATACGGCAGAAGGAAAGCAAACAGAGATATGCCTTCCTTGATTGCCTCTGCTCATCTTTTTCCTGCCTCTGCTCCTTGGCCTCTGTCCCCCAGGGCTGGTCCTTATCGTTCTCCTTCTATACAGATGATCTCCAAGGAAACCTGGGAAACCAGAGAACTCCTAGGTGACCGAATCCTAAATCAAGACTCTGCCCTGCCTCTTCCTGACCATTTCTGCTAACCCGTGGGTCTCTAAGCACATCCCCAGACAGTGGGGTTACAAGGGACATGCTCATCTGGCCAATCCCCAAGGGGTAGAGGAGGAAACTGAGGCCCAGAGAGGGACATGGCTTATTTAAGAGCATGTATCTGCTGAGAGCTGGAGGAGGGACCAGCATACCTGCTTCCCAATCCATGCAGGAAGCTTTCCCTAACCACACATGAATAGGGCACAGCCTCAGGGATATAGCCCAAGACATTACTATCCCTTCTGCCCCGAGTCCTGGGCGCTCTGTCTAGAGGGCGTCCCCTGAACACTGCTGAGTATTTTAAAGCACGTCTCAGCTCAGCATTTCTGCGGCACTACATAGCTAATAATCACTGCAGACTCTATTACTCATCTCACAGAATACTGGGAATAGTGCTGATTTAATTCTCTGCTGAGAGAGACTCAGAAAAGACCACCACACGGCACGAGATATTGACTGAGTGTCTGTAATTGGAGAAGAAAGGGGAGCCCTCTGGCTAGTGGCTGGGACTCTGCCTTAGCTGGCTGAGGGCATGAGAGAGGGAGAGGGAGAGGGAGAGGGAGAGGGAGAGGGTGAAGGAGGGAAGGAAAGAGGGGGGTAGTGGATATATCAAGATATTAAAATGAAAATATGTATCCCACAAGTCACCTGGGTACGTGTGTGCAAGCCCAAGAGAGCCCTTATCACTGGTGTTCAAAGATATCTGGGAGCTGCTAAAGTGGTACCCACAGAAACAGGGCCAGCAGGAAACTAGGAATCCTGATGTCCGTATCCACTGTGCTGTTTGACAGATGGCTCCCACACTCGTTATCTCTGTGTAGCCTAACAGTCGAGATACATCAGCACCCAGATTACAAAAGAATATCCTGGGACCCGGAGGGCTCGGAGCACGGGCTGAAGGTCAAATCCAGGGAGAGGCTGGATACCAAGTTGTGACTCTGTGAGGGTTTTGAGAATTGAGGCACTAGACTTGAATGTGGGGAATCAGATTCGATTCTTGGATTCAATACTTATGCAGAGCTTTTATTAAAAATACACACACTTTTATTCATGTTGGTGTGTGTGTGTGTGTGTGTGTGTGTGTGTGTGTGTGTGTGTGTGTAGAGGCCTGAGGTGGATATTGAGTGTCTTCTTCAATGGCTCTCCACCTTACTCTTTGAGACAGCCTCTCTCACTGAACAGAGTTCAACAATTTAGCTAGATCTGCTAGTCAGGGAGCCCCCCTCCCTGACTCTGAGAGTTCACCGGTTTCCATCACTGATCATTTAGTCTCTTCCCCAAGCACTGAGGTTACAAGAGCATACACTGCATCCAGCTGTTCATACGGGTACTGGGGATTTGAACACAGGTCCTTCCACCCATCTCTCCAGCAGCCTAGTTCTTATCATTTGGACACTTGATAATCTCAATGTGTGGTTTCAGTCAAGTGGGTGTTCCCAGGACAATGCTAAATGAAGAGGAGGAAAGGACAAAGGGATCCAGATGGGAGTCTTGTGCCCCACACAGACACCATCAGTGATGATGCTTCGAATGGCTGGCCCAGCCTCCATGACCAGAGCTCCAGCCCCATTGATCTCCTAGCCTCTCTCCTTGTCCTTCTAACGGTTATCTCACTACATCCACTGCTTTGCAACCGTCTGATCTTGACTATGGTTTAGTACCATCAAGGACTCAAAGAGCCTTTGCTCGCAATGAGGTGCATCCATCCGTATGTTCTGGGAAATTGTCGTGTTTTTTTTTTTCCCTAAAATGAGTGGCAGGCCCACTGTGCTCAGACACAAATGGTATTTTAATAGAAATAACTGCATTTGACAAAATAAAGTTGTAAGAACAGTGGCCTTGTTTCTGTTCATGAAGCTTTCTCCAATGTCTGGCTCAGCGGTGACAGCCGGATTCTCCTATCGGCTTCTGTATCCAATCTGCTGTGCCATCTCATATGGCACAGCTTCTGGGAGGGGAGAGACTGAGCATGAATAAGACCATGGGCATTTAACGATATTACTTTTATCTCGCAGGTATGTGTGTACTTGTTCATATGTGTTTGTGCGTTTGTGTGTGCGTGCGTGCGTGCATGTGTGTGTGCTTGTGTGTCAGTTTGTGAGTGTGTGTATGGGTGTGTGCACATGTGCACGCATGCATGCATGCATACATGTTTGTGCATGCATGTGTGCATAGGTGTGTGTGTGCACGCGCACACTCTTGGGTGTGAGTTTGTGAGTGTGTGTGCCTGTGTGTGTGTGTGCTTGTGTGTGAGTTTGTGAGTGTGTGTATGGGTATGTGCGTGTGTGCATGCATGCATGTGTTTGTGCATGCATGTGTGCGTACGTGTATGTGTGCACGCGCACACTCTTGGGTGTGAGTTTGTGAGTGTGTGTGTGCACGTGTGTGCACGTGTGTGTGAGTTTGTGAGTGTGTGGTGTAAAGTTGATGTCAAGGATCTTTCTCAATGACTTGCCACCTTATGTCACTTTATGCCAGCGTCTCCCCCTGAACCTAGAGTTCACTGATTTTGACTGGCTAACAAACCCAGGGTTCCTCTCCCTCTGCTTCCTCTGGGTTGGGGTTACTGCCCTGACCTGCCATGTGGGGATGGGACACTTGTACTCAGGTCCTTATGCTTGGTCAGCAAGTGCTTTACTGACTGAGTCATTTCCCCAGCCCCACTGTTGACTTTACATGGTTTGTTTTGCTTTGTTTCGTCTTTGGGGGCATAGTCTGCAGTCCAGACTGGCCTCGAACTTGAGTTCTTCCTGCTTCCATTTCCTAGGTGCCAGGATCACAGTGCACGTCCAGCTCTTTACAACGACGACTCTGACTCATCAACTCCCCGAGGTGTAGAGCTACTTGACACTGCTCATTGCAGTGAGCCCCCTCCACCCTCTTGCTCCGGCTTCCCGTGCTTCTGCATGTACCTGAGGTTCTGTCCAAAGAGTTCAGCTTGGCTAAGGAGAAAGAGGCGTCAATTGCTTTCTTGGATTTCTCTGAGTCACACAGACCTTATATTGATCCTCTGAGGTCTAACGTCTTAGTTGAACCATCGCTCACTGGTCGGTTCTACCTTCTCCCAGTGCATCTAGCACTCTGTCTCTCACCAGGGCTGCTGACTGATTACTGTGCACCTTACAGAACTGTGGCTACATTCCACTTTGAGAAACAATGCGAACTCCAAGTGACTTCAGTAATAAGTGGATTTTTTATCTAACATAACAAGCGAGATGTCCCAGTGTTGTCGAGAGCTTACGGGCTGAACGCTCCCTTCATAAAATTCATTGATGATTTAGGTTCTCTATATAGTGTTCCTCCGTAAGATTATTCTGTCAGCTTTGGGTCTCATGCTCACAACATGGCTGCAACCCTTCCCACCATCACATGCACATGCCACACTAGTTCCTGAAATGCCAATTTCTTTCAAATCTCTTTGCATCGGTGAGAAATATTTGTCCAAGGGACCTTCTCTGGAATGCTATTGGACAGAAGGTTATCAGCGCATCGTGCTAATTTTCCAATGTTATTATTTTCTGTGGTTTTGTTTTTGCTACCTGGGGGCCGCCATAACCAATTCCTCCAAGCTCAGGGTCTTTGGAGTCACAGGGACATATCTTTCCCAGTGTGGAATCTGCAGGTTGACTGTCAGGGCTCCCTCTGGACCTTCTGGAAGCCTCACAGGAGGGATCATTTTCTGCTTATTCCGCTAGTTCCACCATTGTAGCTCCGAGGTCTCCTTGGCCTGTGGCAGCTTCACTCCTGGCCGTTTCTCCGTGGTTTCTTCCCCCATATTTCCAAGCCACCCACCTCTCTGCACACCTAGAAGATCCACCCTCTTTTGTGAAGACAACAGACATGTGTCACGTGACTTGAAGGTCAACCCTAATGACCTCAACACAAGTCAGAAGAATAGGGACCAAGGTGTTGAGTCCAGTGACGTGTGTATGACTGGCCGCTGCCACAATACTGGAAGCCCAAAGGATCATGCTAGTGAAAGCTCCTGCTTTTTATAGGAACTTGAAAGATGTGGATATTATATAAATAAACCTTAAAAGATTACCTGGTCCACAGCCCCTCCTTTCTTGCCCAGTTAAAGCAGAGCCACAGAGAGGCCTGTGTGTCTCACCTCCAAGCCCCGACATGGCTGCGTTAATACACTGTCCCCTTCCTAGCAACTCTCTGTTCTCTTTCAGCATATGTAAAAAGGAACAGCAGCTTAGAAACTCCAGTGGCTGTCCCCTCCCCAGACTATAGTCTACGCCTGTGACATACATTCATAGGCCCCTGCCCCCAATTCTGTCCTCAGAGACTTACAGGGATAGATTTGGGACAGGCTCTGAACAATGTATAGTTATCTGTGTCCGTTACATCCATATCATAAAGGAGATGAGATTACTGTAGTTGGCTTCCAGTGGAATCCAGCCGGAGGATAGATAGGATAGCATCCTTGGGGACCAAGAAATACAGTGCTATACGTCCTGAGATGCAAACACTGAGAGTGCTCTGAGACACCCTGAACACCAGGCAAGGATGGGGACATTCAACTGCACAGCCAGAGCCACAGGAGGGGGAGGATATGGGAAGGCCTCTGGTGGCAGTGGGACCGGAAAGCTGATTTTCATGTGTGTCGTTCCAGTGTCTGGGGTGGAGACAGCACTCTTAAGAGGGGATGGTTAGCTTCCTGAGTCTGGGTGGCTCCTGAGGGGTGGGAAAGTACAGATGGAGGAAACATATTTTAATGTGATTATAACGGTGCTCTCTCCATTCTGTCTATACCCACTGTCTTAGTTAGGGTTTTACCACTGTGAATAGACACTGTGACCAAGGCAACTCTTATAAGAACAACGTTTAATTGGGGCTGTCTTGCAGGTTCAGAGGTCCAGTTTATTATCAAGGCAGGAGCATGGCAGCGTCCAGGCAGGCATGGTGCAGGAGGAGCTGAGAGTTCTACATCTTGTTCCAAAGGCAGCCAGGAGAAGACTGGCTTCCAGGCAGCTAGGAGTAGGGGCTTAAAGCCCACAGTGACACACTTCCTCCAACAAGGCCACACCAGGCCACATCTCTGAATAGTGCCTCTCCCTGGGCCAAAGATATGCAAACCATCACACCTGCTCCCTGAATCTAAGTGTGAGGACATAGGAGGTGTAGAAGAAATAAAAGTCAGTACTACTTTGCAGACAGGCACTCTTCCACTGTTTTCATTTTAAGTGTTTATATGCTCTCTGTGTATACAGTACCTATAGAGGCAGCACAGGGCATCAGATAGCCTGGGGTTAGAGCTGATTATGAGCTGCCATATGGGAGCTGGAAATCAAACTGAGCCCCTACAATAGCAAAAAGTGCACTTAAGTGCTAAGCCGCGTCTCCAGACTTCCATTTTCTATTTATGTGATGTGTGCACATTTGCACGCGTGTGCATGCATGCCTGCGTGTGCATGCATGCCTGCGTGTGCATGCATGCCTGCGTGTGCATGCATGCCTGCGTGTGCATGCCAGAGGACGAGCTTAGGCGTTACTCCAGAGCTGTCCACCTTAGGTTATTTTGATTTAGTGCCTGTGTGGTGTATGGACTATGTGTGCATTCGAGTGGGTGTGTATACATGCGCTTATGGGTCCGTGTGCACGCGCCTTTGTGTGGAAGCTACAGGTTGGTGTTAGACGCCTTCCTCAGTCACCGTTCATCTTATTTTTTTGAGGCAGGGTCTCACTGAACATCACACCTATGGCCAGCAAGCTCCAGGGACCCACCTGTTTCCAGCAGTCAGCACAGGCATTACAGACGCAGGCCACCATGCCCAGCTTTTTGCAAGAACACTGAGGATATGAACTCACGTCCTTACGCTTAATGGCAAGCGCTTTGCTGACTCAGCCGCCTCCCGACCCCATTCGTCCATAAACAAGCATTCCACTCAGAGAACAGAGACATCCACTGACATTGTGAATTCAAAGGGATACAGAGAAGAACAACTTCCCCAGCTCTAATTCTTCTCCCAACAGCTCTGGGGTTCCTGGTGTCAGAGAGGTGCTGAGTTCCAGGAGAATACACTCCTGAGCCTTAGCCTGGGCCAGCTGCACTCTCAGGGCTCCATATTTGTGCCCTTGTCTCCCAGTCCCCTCTGTTTCTCTTTGCACTCACCCTGGGCATTCCTAGTTATCCACCGGCTTATTGTGCTTCCTGCATGGCCAGCCCCTTTCTTGAGATCTTGTGCAGACTGAAGGCCTGCCTTCCTGTGTGCCGGGGAGGTTAAGTGGAGACACCTCACCCTGTCTGCCATGATAGAGATGCAGCAACTTTCTCCCCTAATCATCCTGTCAGGTGCAATTAAGTTGAAACAGGATTCGGGCTCACACAGCGTGGCCAGTGCTCCCCGCCTAGGTCCCAGCCATGACTGACGAGGCACACACAGACACAGACAGAATTACACATGGAGGCCACATGCATAGATATGCATACATACACAGAGATAGAGAGGTGCACATGCACAAACATACAGGGAGACGGGTACACACTCATGAAAATTCACACATGTATAACACAAATACATGCCCCTGCAGGCAAGCACACATAGGCTCACGGGTACTTTGCATGCATGCATGCACAAGCACACATGTATACACACAAAGATAGGCACCTGCACACATGTACACTTGCATGAATGCACACAGAGACACATGCATGCATAGATGCACACATATGCATTCAGAGTTACACACACGAATCTGAAAGTGTTAACACATAGATGTATAGACAAACATGTACACACAGACACATGTACACTCTTGTTCAAGGACAGGCACATGCATATATTCATATGTAATACATGCAGGCATGTGCACACAAATGCACATACAGTCCCCTCAGCCTAGACTCACAGCTGCAACTGAGGGAACTGTTTAGACAGGGAAGGCCAGCACTGGGTGACCAACACCCAACTCATTTCTTCACTAATTCCGTAAGCAGCTACCAAGTGGCTTCTGAGTGCCAGGCCTCGGTCCAGGGCAGCATCAGGTAACCAAGTAGGTTGATGTTGTTGCCTGGGTGGGTTCCTGGTTGAGACCCCCAAGTCCTCTCAGTCTGGGAACTGCTCACTATCTGGAGCTCATGGCCTGGGTTCAAGCAGTGTTCGCTGCTGACTGAAAGGACACAAGACTGTTGGCAAATCGCTGGGATGCAGCATCCTCATCTTTAAAACCATAGGGGTAACTGTGGTCCCTCCTGATAAGGCTGCCCTGAGGGAAATGAGTGGCCATGGGGGACACTGCAGACAGGACTAGGCTGGGGAAAGTGGGAGAGTTGACAGCCTGTATCAATCTCTGATAAGGAACCAACAGAACATGGGGAGAGCAGTCTCCAGCAGGACAAAGAATCGGTGGGAGACAAAATGAAAGAGCGGAGGTTTCTCCCTGAAACAGGCTCTTGGAACTGGGACGCAAGACTCTAAGACACAGGGCAGGTATATTTAGAGGTAGGACAGGAGGCACTATGGAGGGGGCCAGGCAGGTTGGAGCTCCAGGAAGGAGGGCCAGAGCAGAAGCACAATAGATGAGCCAAGGTCTCTGGGTAGACGTCCATTTCCTCCTCGGGGATGCACTGGTCCATGCCCTTTCTGCTGTTGGCTGGGGATCTGGGATCCAGCTGCTTCCCTGAGCCTTTCCTCAACCTCCCTCCCTGTAATCCTTCCAGCACAGGGATCCCTTAATGTGAGAGATGAGGCTGGTGGACTCTTTCAGTGTGGACACTATAAATAAGACAACCAGAGAGTTCCAGAACAAAATGAAGACACCCTCAGTCCATGGGGGCGCTCTGCTCTCCCACAGTCGAGAGCAGCCTCGAGCCTCTACTGTCCCACATCCGACCTTCATTCCAAGACACGTGCTTTGTAAGAGCTCCCGGGGTTAGGTCTAATGCCCAGGAGTGCCTCGAAAATGGGTAGAAAAGGGAGACACTGCCTTGTCCTTGGGGAGCCCTGCTCTGAGACACAACAAGGCTTATGCTCCAATGGTCCCAGTCCAATGGCGACATGGCCAGTCCTTGAAGAGCCCCACTCTGGGGCGACACCCTCTGGTATGAGGGAGGCATATCCAAAACTCAGGGAGGCCTGAGTTGAGGGGTTCATAGCTCTTCTTCAGCAAGTGCTGTCCCCAAGGAAATTACCCAAAAAGGAGTCAAACAACAGCAGAGTCGCAGAACTACTGTGTTGAAGAGGACTGTGGAGAACAAGAGAGAACTCCCAGTGCCTACGGAGTCTTTGGGAACAGATTAAGTGGGAAGAGCGCCCCCTTCCGCCCCGCCCAGATCTAATCCTCCTCACCAAGGCTAGGGGCTCCCAGCGGAACCCAACCGGCCTCCATATTCTCTCATGCTTTGGATTTAGCACTTCCCACCACGGGGTACACATGCGTATTGCAGTATTTCAGCTTCCAGAAGCTTCCCAAATCTGAGGTGAGGCTGGCAGGACTGTTGTCCTCCACAGGAAGGAGAGGAGACGTAGGCCTCGGAACTGGCAGGGTTTTCTGAAGAGATTGGGTGGTGGCTCTGGTGTCCCTCGATCTCCAGTGCCTCTGCTTCCTCTTCTCCGCTGTCATGGCGCAGATTCACGGTGCTCTTACTTTCCAAAATGGCCGTTTCTACTCCAAATCGGAGAACCCCAATGTGCAGGTCACTGGTTCTCTGGGGAGGTGAGGAGTGCAGGGTGGAGAAGGAGACGAAGAAAGCTACAATGGCTCAACTTCATGAGGCTGCCGTCCATGGTAGCACAGGCTTCAGGTTGTTCTCTGCCGCATACGTTATGGATTGCTACAGGGCCTTTTCTGTCTGGCTGCTGGGCCTGCCCTGGGCTTGGATCCGAAGAGGCCCCACAGCATGATCTGAATCACACGCTGAATGGAAGGAACACCGACATATGCTGTGTAAATCCATGGTCTTCCAAGAAACAGTTCTCTTTGTTGGATCCCACTGAACCCTAGGAAGAATGCTGTATTCCCAATCCTGCCCCAAGCTCTCAAACTAGGGGCTCCGGAGAGAACTCCTGTAACCCCAGAGTGTCTCACGCTGTCCTATGCACAGTAGGTACTTAGAAAATGTCTAAGCTGAGGAACCCTTCTGCCAGAAAACCTCTGTGATCCATTCCCCTGTGTAGGATCTGCTCCTGTGTAGATAGTTATGCAGCGTGTGCAAGAGAATCGAGAGGTTATACCGAGGGTCTCCAACTGTGGTCCACCTCTTCATGTTACATTTATTATTTAGAGGGGGTGAGGGAGGGGGAGGAGGAAGGAAACTTGCAAGCGTCAATTTTCTCCTTTAATCATGTGGGACCTCAGGATTAACTCAGGCTCTCAGCCTGGGCATTAAGCACCCTACTTTCTTAGCCGTCTCAATGGTCTCCCATCTTTTTGAGGCAGGGCCTCTCATTGAGCGTTGCGCTCATTGATTCGATTAGACTGGCGGATAAGCAAGCCCTGGGGATCCTTTGGTTTTCATCATTCCTTTGTGGCACTGGGACTACAGCTATGTGTGGGCAAAGGCTGGAGCTGTGTTAGGCAGGTAGACGACAGTGGTCCAAGAAGGCTGATGGATGAAGATCGCAGGTGCTAAAGCCACCTGGAGAAGAGCCAGGTGGTAAGGTCTCATCGCCTCAACAAATCGGCTGGCCTATGAGATTTGGGTCCGAGCTAGCCCTGCACGAAAGCTGGTCACTGGAGTCAGTGCTTACAAGAAGATAACCAGGAATTTTCAGGGAAGGCAAGCCTGCAGGGGAGGCTCAGAAAGGATTAAAGAAGAGCGTTTCCCCCAACCCCCATCTAGATGGTCAAGTATAGAAAATCAGTAGTCACCACTGAAAAGCTGCCACAGTCTGGAGAAGAACTGAGATCTGGGGCTTTGACCGCTCTCTCCTCTAGCCTAGGGGTTAGCTGAAAGGGAAAAGGAGAGGTGAGTAGAGAGAGGGGTAGCAGCTCTAGGGTCAAGGAGGCCACCTTACACAATCTCTCTAGAGATCAATTTCCTCCAGAAAGGTCAAATCACACAGTAGTGGTTGGCTGTTAGTAAGGCATACTTTAAAAAGATGTAACGGTCAGCCATTGTTGGGTTAATGCCATGTGACAAAACGACCCGAGTTCAGTTGTCTACAAAGCATTCGCTTGTTTTCATACATTGTTTTAAGGATTTATTTCACTCAAATTATGTGTGTATGTCTATGTCTACCTGTGGGTATGCGCATTTGTGAGGGCAAGTGTCTACAGAGGCCAGAGGAGAGTGACGGATTCTCTGAAGTTGAAGTTACAGGTGGTTTCTGGGAAGTGAACTTGGATCCTCTGCCAGAGTAATGCTTGTTCTTAACTGCAGACCCCTCAATCTTTCTAGCTCCCAATTTTCACACATTTTTTCAGCTTCTGAAATATTTTTACCATTCTTGTCGAAGTGAATTTAGGGACCAACTATTCACTCTCTCGGAAACAGTCTGGCACACGTTCCTGGTAAGCAGCCACAGCCTGTATTTTGATTGGATTCTCTGCTACAGCTGAAAGGACCCACAGACACCGGAGTATCAGTGTGGCTTTAGATACCAGAGAGACATTCTCAGCTCGGCTTCCCACGACAGGACCCTGAGACACCTGCCACAGCTCTGTGGCTGAGATTCAATCTAAGCAGCTCCTGCTGGACCTGGTCATGCACACCGGTAGTCCAAGCATTTGTGTGCCATGGGTTTGAGGCAGACTTGGTCACAGATAAGCAAGGTCCTGTCTCAAATAGCAAGGAATGGGGACATGATGCTGCGGTGGGGTGCTGGTCTACTGTCTTGGTTTGCCTCTCTTTGTTATGGTTGAACACTGACCAAAAGCAACTTGGGGGCGAAAAGGTTTACTTCATATTTAAATTCCCAGGTCATGTCCCTCATGGAGGGAACTCACAGCAGGAACCTGGAGGCAGGAACTGAAGCAGATGCCATAGTGCTCACCATAGCCTGCTCAGTCTGCTTTCCTAAGTAACCTAGTGAGTAGCGCCACTCACAGTGAGCTGGGCCCTACCACAGCAATCATTAATGAAGACAATGTCTCAGACTTGACCATCAGACAGCCGGTAGAGGCAGTTCTTCAACTGAGATTCTCTCTTCCAGGTGACTCAAGTTTGTGGCACACTCTAGCCCGCACACCTCACATGCGGAAGGTTCTGGAGAGCACCCTTGGTTTAGCATTAGCAAACAAGGAAAGGGAGGAGTTTTCCAGTCTCTGCCAGTCCACGTGCAGTTTCTTCCCCATCATCCCTGACTACAGGTTGCTTACAGACCTCCTCCCATCCAGACTCGTCTAGTCTCACCCATAGGATCCGTGTTGTTCCATCAACGGCTCATCTCCAAATTCAACAGGATTGTCTGATGAAGAAAGGCTCTTCTGTAGCCCTTTTGGAACCGACCAACAAGTTTTCACCAGCAAGAAGCCTCTATGGCAGTCAAGCCTGGTGACTTCAGCATCAATGAGGAAGAACTGCTCATCCAAGGGTAGTGCTGGGTCAGGGGGTCAAGGGTCAGGGGTCAGAGACTCATGAAGTGGGAAGCCCTGTGTAGGGGACTCTGAAGAGGATGCACGCAGGGCTTTCCAGGTCTGGAGGACAGATGAGCAGTCACAGGCTGGCCGCTGACCTGTGTTTCTGACTCCTGTATTTCTTGTTTGTGCTACAGCTGTGGATCTGCCAGGTGTCTCTCGTCCTGCGACCTCACCTCTGACAGGTGTATGAGCTTGTCTGCCTATCTTTCTGCCTTCCTCTCAAAAAGCCACTGTGTTGTCTCTGAATCTCATTCTTCCCCCTCTCCCTCCCCCTCCCTCTCTCTCCAATCTCTCTCTCTCCTTTCCTCCCTCTCCCAGTCTCTCTCTCTCACATACACACATACACATGAACAGACACACACACACACACACACACACACACACACACACACACACACACACACACACTGCTCAGCAAGGACGAGCCAAGTATTGGCCGGCTGGCTCTCTGGAAGCACGTTTGTCTCTGGAAGGTCTTCCTAAAACCCTCTGTCATGTTGTAAGCCTTTCAGTGTGAACACATTAAGTCTGGAGACTGGTAACCACACGTGGCATTTGGAAGGCAGGTGGGCTTTTCTTCTCTGGGCTGATAAAGGCAGGCTCTGATGGCCACTACAAAAGGGATGCTTGTCTGTTTATGAGAAATGTTCCTGCATAGTTAGTGGGAACTGAAACGGCGTGGTGTCACGTTCCTTCCCTCCAACAAACTCTATGAATGAATTTGCTTGTAGTTAGATGAAGACTTAAAAAACAATCCTGGATGGTGACGAGAAATGGTGCCCTCTTCCCCCAGGTCCTTTCCCAGTCCTGACAGCCAGGCCTGGGGGAGAATATTAATAACTCTTCCAGTCAGCGCCCACATTTCCTGTAAAAGGTAAATGAGGAAGGGCTCACCTCCCCCCTACATCTGTCCATGTTGGTTGAGTGGCAGGCACCCCCACATCCATTTATCTCTACTTCCCCATCTGGGAGCCGAGCTGTTGTCTTCTTAACACATGGAGATGACTAACACTGGAACAGAAATCTCAGTGAACTCAGAGCAGGCTGCAGGCTCCACAGCTTGGCCCTCTTCCCCGCTTCTCTTTCCACTATGGGATGACACTTTCTCAGGGCAGAACAGCTCTGCAACATCTGCATCCGCCACCACTGCTTCTTCATTCCGTTTTAGCTCTCCTCATTGGGATGGGGCATTTCGGCTCAGCCTGTGTGACTCCAGGCTTCCAGGCTTCCAAGGAGAGCCCCAGACACCTGCTTAGGGAGGGCAGGGCAGTGGACACGCAGGTAAAACAGAATTGAGTTATAACCTGGGATAGCAAATCAGGGACGTCAAAGTTGGAAAGCCCCCCACCCCCAACAGAGGTGGCTCCAGGCCCCGCTCTTCTCAGGCTTTTCTCCACGTGTGAGGTCACAGGTGACTACTGGGCTGTGGCGGGTGATATCAGTAAGCCTCAAACCCGAGGCCAACCTGACTTCAGTGCAGCATGGACTATGCCAAGAATCTATGCAGATTTCATTTGGTCAGCCAAGACGGTTCTGTGTTAGTACACCACGACCAACCTTTCAGCCCTGGGGTGGGGTGACCCAGCCAATGGGTCTCATAGCTGTAGCTGTGACAGCTGCTCAAGGCAGATAATGACATCTCCCAACTGCCAGAGATGGGAGGAGGCGCAGCTACTCCTTATTTAAGTGTGCTCGTGAGTCTGTGGGAAATGTAGAGCACACGTGTGAAGACACCCACTGAGGCCAGAAGAGGGCGCCAGGTCCCACGGAACTGAGTAGCAGGCAATTATCGGCAATCGGATGTGGGTGCTGGAAACTGAACTCGGGCTCTGTGGAAGAGCAGCACGTTTCTCTTCAGCCCCGGGACGGTTCTTGTTCAACCCTTTCATGCCACTGCGTGCATGTGAGGGATACACTGAGGCTCAACGAGGCCATAGAAATAAGGCCAGCCTCTGTTCTCCCGCCTCCCGGTCCAGAGATCATGGTGTCCGGGGCGAGGACTGCAGGTGCGAGCCATTGTGCCTGGATTTTCACACGTACACTGTACTTTCATTTTGTGCTCAAACAGCAGGCGCCTTACCAAGAGAACCGACACCTCCACTCTGATATTCACATTCTTGAACACACATTTTGGTGAGTAGAAGACACATTTCTGAGGATTTGGCCCATGTCCTGTCCGGTTCTGATGTCAACTTGACACACTTAGAGTTATCCGAGAGGAAGGAGCCTCAGTTGAGAAAATGCCTCCGTGAGATCCAGCTCTAAGGCTTTTTCTCAACTAGTGACCAATGGAGAAGGGCCCAGACCATGGAGGGTGGGGCCATCCCTGACCTGGTGGTCCTGGGTTCCATAAGAAAGCAGGCCGAGCAAGCCATGGGGAGCAAGCCAGTAAGCAGCACCCCTCCATGGCCGCTGCATCAGCTCCTGCCCCCAGGTTCCAGCCTTACTTGAATCCCTGTCCTGGATTCCTGCAAGGATGGGCTATGACTTGGAAATGTAGGCCAAACAGACCCTTTCCTTACAACTTGCTTTTTTGTCATGGTGTTTTTGTAGCAGCAATGAAAAACCCTAACTAAGACAACCTAGAAAAGTATAAGGTCTAGGCATGCAGACATACCCAGTGTCGATTTCCCCAAACTGTTTTCTGATGCAACTGCCATGTTCCCTACCACTCAGAGTCCCTGTGAGTTCGGGTCACTTCACACTCCTCCTAGGGCTGGGTACTGCCTGTGATTTTTATTTCAGGAGCCTGCGGGTATAGAGCGGAGCTGTACAGTGGTTGAGTCTGCATTTCCCCAGTGACTAGTGAAGCCCGGCACCTGGACGTGTTTATTGGCCATTTAGGCAGCCTCTTCTGTAGAGTGCATTCTAAGTTCCTCTCCTAGCAGATGTATTCTTTTAAAGTCCCCCAAGTGACAATGAACAGCTAGGGTGATAGCTTTGGGGCTTAAACATCTTGGCACCGAGCTTTGTGGTTAGGGATATGGAGTTGCTGGAGCTAGGATGAACATCTGTATGAGTGTGTGTGTGTGTGTGTGTGTGTGTGTGTGTGTGTGTGTGTGTGTTTGTGTATACTTCAGCAGCTATAAGAAGCCATCACCATAGACTACACCATAGATTACACATGGCTTTTGAGGGCAGCTAAGCTGGTCAGATTCTCACAGACACATTTGTCAAAAGAAGATAAGAAATTTGTGGCCAGAAGAAACGAATGTCCTACACGAAGCCATGGCCAGAAGGTATTCAGGACAGAGTCTCACAGAGCTAGCTGACCACATTAGCTGACCACATCAGTTGCTGGCACCCTGTGATTGAATGCAATGAATTAAGGGGCTCTCTGTAGCCCCAGCCTCACTGGAACTGTCTTTATTAGGAACAAAATAAGGGAAGGTCACTGAGCCACATAAAGCAGGGAAGTGACATCACACATCGACTGTAAAAGAGGAGGATTGATGGAGGTTTGTTGACAGGGAGGCAGAAGCCAGCCACTGCCTCCCCTGCGAGTGGGAACCTAGAAGCAAACATTTCATTTTGACGTCTGCCAGCATAGCCCAGATAATCAGATTTCACTGGGAGGACACGTCGGAGACATCAATAAAAAAAAGAGCAGATTTATCCTCCCACCTCCCGAGCTCTGCATGGGCCAGGATCTACCTCAAATCACCGCAAGAACCAGAGATTGTCATTGTCACCTTGGCTAGCATCAGCATCATCACCTCCACTCTTGGGTTGCTAAGCACCGTGTGGTGGGGGGAGGGGTGGATCATGCCGCCAGTGACCTGCCCCCTCGTCTTAGCTGGGACACAGAGGGTCTTGTGGCTGTTGATTCTTACTGCTCTCCAGAACCTCATTTTGTTAAGAGTTGTTAGCTATGTGTCTGGGCAGCCTCGGCAGGCCACCTGCCTGTGACCTGGTGCCCCATGGTCCCCTAAATGAGGAGAACCGAAGGGCAGGCTCTAGGCAGTGGTGAAGGCTCCCAGTGGGCTTCCTCAGTACTCAGGGCAACACTGGGGCCAGCTGCAGGTCAAGGTGGCCCTGGAGTATAGTGAGTGCAGTGTCATCCAGCACAGATGCCTTCTTCTCTCTGGGTCATCAATGGCTCCCTCCTCCACTCTGCACTCAGCCTGTGGCAATGTCTGAAGAGTTTCTTCATTTGTTTTGGCCACTTACAAAGTAGCTGTTAAGCCTCATTTTCTACTTTTAAAATCTCTGTAAGGATTCATTCATCCTTTCTTACTTTTTATCCTTATCTTCACCAATGTTACCATCACCACAAGTATGGACACCACCACTACCATCATCATCACCATCACCACCACAACCATCGTCATCACCACTATCACCATCATCATCACCACGACTACCACCACCACCACCACCACCACCACCATCATCTTCATCTATCATGGTCATGATCATCAACCCTGCCTACAACATCATCAACACCATCACCAATGCCACCACCAGGGTCATCACCAACACTATTGTCATAACCATTCACTCAGAGTTCTTACTTCGCCCTGTCAGGGGAACATTATTCAACCTGTAACCTGTAGGTGCTGACTTCTCCCAATACTAGGAGACTTTAAGTGACTTAGTCCATGAAACAGAACTACTCAGATATTCACAGATTCAGACAAGGGCACACCATCATTCTGTTGCCTGGTGTCACCTGAAGAAATTTCCTTTGTTCCCAGGTTATTCTGTGTATAACAGAGGTGGTGGACCTCGGCATCAGAGAGCCAGGGTCAGCTCTGCCATGTCTGTCTGTATTGTGTCCTGTGTTATAAATTATCCAGGGTGACTGTGGCCTGATGGCTTTTTCTCTGATGCTTCCTTAATCTGGTTTGTATTGCTGCAGAAATGTGCTCAAGGCTGGATAACTTAAAAAGGAAAACAAGAGGTTTGTTTCACTTCCATGTTTAGAAGTCCAAGGACATGGCTACCTTCGTTCCACTAAGGGTTCCCCTTGCTGTGTCACAGTGGTGACAATGCAGGAAGGAGCCACACATGTAGAAGGAGTAATTTCTAGGTGATCAAAGTGTTCTCATGATCTCATGAGCTCTAATCATTCCTGGAGACCAGCACCCTGCCTTCCAAAGTCATTCGCAGTACCAGGCCATTCTCATGATCCCAACACTGCTATGCTAGGAGTTTCTAGTTTTATTTCCCTAGCTGTGGTAGGATATCCTGATATCAACGTAAGAGAGGAAGGGTTTATTTGGAGTATAATTCCAGGTTACAGTCCACCACTGGGATAAATCAGTGTAGGAACTTCAAAGAGAGGGTAACATCACATCCACAGTGAAGAGCAGAGAAAAATGGATGCATACACCCTTGCTTACCCACATGCATGTGCTCAGCCCACTTATGTCATTAGGAGCCCTGCCTAGGGAATGACGCTGCCCATAGTGGGCTGGATTACCTCACATCAATTCACTTAATTAAAACGATCCTTCACAGACATGCCCCCTGGGCCAACTCAGGATAGACAAAGCCTCATTGAAACTCTTTTTCCTGACGATTCCAAGTTGTGTTAAATTGACACTTAAAGCTGGGCATCACACTGGAGACCAATTTTTAGCACGTTTGTGCTTTGGGACAAATCATACCAAGAGCACAGCCATTATCTCCCTTCAGATTCCCAATGCATGCAATTCTCTATTAGCTATCATCTTCAGGGTGCTTTCTGCTTACCACACTGTCTTTGGATCCCTCCTGAGGGATGCTGAGCTCTGGGGCTTGAACAGAAGAAGGTCCAGGGGTGTCCTCTCTTCCGATGCATTTCAATGATCTCCTGAGAGCTAGCTGGATTTTAGTTGGAGAACACTGAGCCATGCCCAAAGAGGCCCACTGGGCATTGTGGTGAAGAAGAACATGCTGGTCCTGACTCAAGAAGGCAACTAAGTCTCAACTCAAATGTGGGGGCCATCTGGGCCTCTATGCTGTAAAAAACTCACTATCAGTCAGAATCCAGGTGATCCTATTATAACAAAAGTGCACCACAATGCATGCGCGAAAATGGGGCTCATGGTCCTTTGATTCTCAGGTGCAAACCTTTTTTTTAAAAAAGGATTTTCTTTATATTATGAGTTGTGTGTGATGGTGGTGGTGGTGGTGGTGGTGGTGGTGGTGGTGGTGGTGGTGGTGTGTGTGTGTGTGTGTGTGTGTGTGTGTGTGTGTGTGTGTGTGTGTGTGTGCAAGCAACTTGAGTGCCTGAGTAGGCTAGGAGAGGGTGTTGGAACTCTGGAGCAAGAACTATATATGCTTCTGAGCTGGCTGACATGGGTGTTGGGAATTGAGTTTGTGTCCTCTAGCAGATTATACATGACCCTCATCACTGAACCATCTCTCTCCATCCCTGATCTATTTCTGATGCTTCAAGACAACACTCACCAGTCTAAGCCGAGACCTTTTGGCTGGTCCGGCTGACCAGTGAACCCCGATTTCCACCTCTGCCGCCTCACCCTCCATTGCTGGGTTAAAGACATGCTCGGCTTTTCCGTGAGCGCTGGTGATGTGAACTCAGGTCCCCACACTGGGGCCGCAAGCCTTTCATCTCCTGAGCCATCTCCGCAGCCCTTTACACAATTTATTACAGACAAGGTTTCCCTATGTATGTTTGGCTAGCCTGGAACTCCCAGAGACCTGTCTGCCTCTGTCTGGTCCCTGTGTGCTGGATTTAAGGGCTTGTATGACAACTACCAACCTCATTCACGCTCTTTTTAAATGCTCACAGAAACCCCCTTTTACGTTTGGTGCCAATTCCCACGTCAGTGAAAAAACTAGAAGCGGAATTCTTGTGCAGTCAGGGTCTGAATAACAATGCCTACCACCTTGACCTAATTGATATTTATAGAACAGCACATCAACAGCTGTAACACACATGCTCTTCTCAAGAGCGCATGCTGCGCCTTGTAAGACACACCAGATGCTGAAACACAAGGCCAGGCTTAGGAAGTTTAAAATGACCGGAACTGCACAGTGCATGCTTTCGGAAATCCAATTAGGAACCAAGGAGAAGATATTTATAAACCACAAGTACTCGGAAACTAAATGTTATTCTAGGTAACTAGGAATTAAAGAAAATAAAGTATATATTTCCAAGGGCTGGAGAGATGACCCAGCAGTTAAAAGCAGATACTGCTATGGCAGAGGACCTAAGCTGGGTTCCCAGTAACCACATCGGGCAGCTCACAACCGCCTGCAACGCCAGCACTGAGGCATCTGACATGTCCTTCTGGACCCTAAGCACTGGAGTGATGTTCACATAACCGCATACACATGCACAATTAATTATGTGAATAATTAAAAATAACATTAATCTGAAAACAGTCCTAAGTGAATCATGAATTTATTTATCTTCTATTATTATTCATTTGATGAAAAGAATCATATAGCACATTGAAATCTGGGAGCTAGATAAAAAGGTGCCTATAGGTAGATTCATAGCCTCTTCAGGGAAGAAGAAATATCTAAAGCCAATTACCGTGAAAAACTGTCCCTTTAATAAAGTTGAGGAAACATAGGCAGTAGAGAAAAAAGCCCTATCACAAGGTACCAAGAAATTGGCAATCTTCTAGGTAAATTTAACAAGAGGAGAGGAAAGATACACATCACCTGGCCTGGAGATCTGAGTTCAATCCCCAGAACCCACACAAAAAAAATGGATGTACCTGTAACCCAGGAAGTTCCAGCGTCAGGTAACCTGGAGTACACAGGGTGATGGAAACAAGGGAGGCTTAGCCCTAATAAGATGGAAAGAAAAAACTCTGACTTACACACACACACACACACACACACACACACACACACACACACATACACACACACACACGCATGCACATGTACGCATGCACACACATGCACACATGCACATGAGTGCATGCACATAACAAAAACACATAAACAAACAAATATTGCTTTCAGGGCAGACACAAGTGCTGGGCCCTATCAGTGAAGAGATTATGACTGAGACTTTTCTGACAGAGACAAGTCCAGGCTCAGCTGCTTCTCTCCAGGAATTCAGCCAACCTTCAAGGATGGAATGACGGACGCTCTGCTCAGCTCTGCCAAGGACAGTATTCTGTCTCCCTAGCATCTGTGTGTGGAAGCCCTAACATCCAACATGGTAGACTTAGGAGCTAATCTTCATGGCTCTAAGGTTTAAGTGAGGTTTCGTGGGTGGGGTCCTCAAAATGGACCTCGGAGAGGAAGATACAATGTGGTGGAGAAGCAAGGAGCTTGTGTGCCAAGTCTTGTCATGTGGAGACACAGGGAAGATGCTCAATAAGAGAAACATCCCCAGAACTCAACCGTCTGGCGACCTGATCTAGGTGCCATGTGTAATGTCGACACGTGTTATTCCATGGTTTCAGGCATATAGTCTTGTGGTGTTTGGTTATGGTGGAGACCTGAGCTGACTAATACAACTTCAAAAAATTAAAGAGGGCTGGAAAATCTTCCTAAGTCACTTTAATAAGGCCAGTTGTCACCTGAAGACTGAAAGCAGGCAAATGAATGAATGAATGAATGAATGAATGAATGAATGGCTAGCTAGCTAGCTAGATGATACATAGATAGATAGGTAGATAGATAGATAGATAGATAGTAATAGATAGATAGAGAGATAGATAGATAGATAGATAGATAGATAGATAGATAGATAGATAGAATAAAGCAATATCTTATATGCACACAGACAGACTCCCACCAACGTGTCAGTGAGACGAACACAGTAATATTTGTGTACCGCATGGTGCACAGGACATCATGACTAACTAAGGACTGCTTTGGTGTTGCCAGATTGTTCTCACACTGAATATCAACCAATATAATTCACACAAGAAACAGAATGAAGGAGGAAAATGATCACATCAGCAGAGGCAGACAAACTCTTGGACCAAACAGCAAACAAAGCCTGACTTTCACAAAAGCCCTGGCAAATTAATAACAGGAAGGGTGGATCTGATTCAAAGCATCTGTAAGTCTTGCTACAAACATCACCCTGACCGTGAAAAATGTAATCCCATTTCTCTTGTCGAGGACTGGGAAGGGTCTGAGATTTCAGGCTCCTCCCAGGATACCAAGCTTATGACTTGTTATCAAACCACCACTGTTTCATGGTTGGTCCGCTCAGAATGTCATTGTGAGCGCTACCCATGCTGCCCAGGGAAATCTAACTCCTCATAGTTCTGGAAGTTAGAAAACCCAGGATCAAGTCTCCAGAAGAGTTCACTGCTGCATATGGATGTGGACTGCAAGGAACAGCTTTTTCCCACAGATTTTCCTCTGAGCTAATTCAGGGAGGGGAAGGAAGGGGGTACGGTAAGTGAGGGAGGGGAGAGGGATAATGAGGATGAGGAAATAAGAGAGGGAAGGGGAGTGGACCGTGGTTCTACCCTGGGAGTTTAAATAACTTCCCATTATCTCCTTATGGGTTCTGTGTTCAAGCACGATCCTATTAGGGATTGGGGCTTCAACGTGTCAATCATCATTTGAGTCATAACTCAATGTGTGAACCACACTGTCAGCATCACCATAGCAGGTGCTGCCTGGAAACACAAGACTCTCGGTGAGAGATGAGAGGCTTCACCTCTCAGAGCAAACAGTATGACCTCACCCATTACCCATCAAGCCCCATCTGGATGACGCTCACAGAGTCTGTTTGTGTCACAGCTAAGGAGCTCCCACCCCAGAGAACCAACAGTGGCTGAAACAAACCTGCCTGGACTTTAGCCTGGAAGACTGTGTGGTCAGTGAACAGACCTTGCCGCTGTCTCTGTATTTCTACTGTAAACAAAAGATCTATTAAAAGTAGCTCAGAACTGCAGGTGATCTGTGATCCTCTTGTGGAAGAGAAAATGCTTGCCACAACGTAAATGACCCATGGGGAATTATTTTTCCATACTTTTAAGACTGAGACCGTGACTCAGCTGTTAAGGACCTGAGTTTGGTTCATAGCACCCACATCTGGTTCCTTGCAACTGCCTGTAATTCCAGGTCTAGGTGGTCTGGTACCCTCTTCTGGCTTCCACATGCACGTGCACTTATGTGCACCATTCCTACAGACACACTTGTATACACATGATTAAAGTGGTGTGTGTGTGTGTGTGTGTGTGTGTATGGAGAGACAGAGAGAGAGAGACAGAGAGAGAGACAGAGAGAGAGAGAGACAGAGAGGCAGCAGACAAGCTCACTCTAAGAGTACAATCAACCAATATGCTGCACTGAACAGCTAATGCACTAAAGCAAGGGAAATATAAAGCCAGACAGGAAGAAGCATTTGTATAGAGAATGCTATCGTTACTCAGGACAGAGGTGTAGGGCCTGCTCTACGGAACAACCATTAGAACTGACAACTGAGTCCAGGACGTGAGGACAGCAGGCCAAATATTCAAATCAACTCTCTGTATACTGGGAATGGTGATTGGTAAAAATTCACTTATTGCTGCAAAAAGTTATGAATTTTGGAATAAACTAAGGAAATAAATACAAGACTAAATCAATACATACCTTGGTGAGAAAAGTAAAATAAAACTCAAGATCAGGAATCAGAGAACTCAAAGTTCTGAAGATATCAAATCTCCCCCAATTAAGTTCTCTCTACAAATTCACTGCCATTCCAGGCCTAAAAAAACGTGGGTTTGATTCTCCAGGAGCCACATGGTAGCATGAGAGAGCAGACTCCATACACACACACACACACACACACACACACACACACACACACACACAAATGCAGAGACAGACACACATACACAGACACACACACAGACACACACATACCCAGACACATACAAATATGGACACAGACACACATACACAGACACACACAGACATAGACACACACAAATATACACACACATACACAGACACACATACACAAACACACACACAAACACATACAAACACACAGACACACACAAATGCAGAGACAGACACACATACACAGACACACACACAGACACACACATACACACACACACACACACACACACAGACACACACACACAGACACACATACACACACACACACACACACACACACACACACACACAAACACACAGACACAAACAAACACACACACACACACACAAAACACACACACACACACACACACAGACACACACACACACACACACACACACAGACACTCACACACACACACACACAGACACACACAGACACAGACACACACAAATACACACACAGACACACACAGACATGGATACACACAAATACAGACACAGACACACAAATACACACACACATACACAGACACACATACACAAACACACACACACAAACACACACATACAAACGCATACAAACACACGGACACACACAAATACAGACACACAAATACAGACACACAAAAATAAATAATCATAAGAAAATTTAAAAAAATACATCTGTGTAAAGCTTTAATCTAAGTGCAAATACAGAGGAAAAAATAGAATAACCAGAGCAATGTTTTAAAAGAGAAAACTGTGATATTTATTGTCACCAAGATAGATTAAAGGCCATGCTCATCTTACGTTCATCCAAATGGTGTGTATTGGAATAACGATAAAACACATAGATCCGTGCAACAGAATAGACGGTCCAGAAACAAACACGTGCCTCGGGCCTCTGTCAGCACGGTGCAGGAAGTAAAGCCTTTGAAGAACTGGGCACCGACTGCAATGCTCACACGAAGACCAGCAACAGGAGACGAGCTTTGTGTCTTTGGACTAGCCAGGGTTTTCCAGACAGGAATGAAGGCAACTACAAAATAAGTCATTATTAAGCCAAACCTCGTGAAAATAGTAAAAATCCTGCTCAGCCAATGGCGTTGCTGAGAAAATAGATTGACAACCGAGTCAGCGGGAACGTGTTTGTAAAACATATTTATTACCAAGGACTACTATCCAAAATGTATATATCATTCCCTGTCACTCAGTAACAGAAGACAAGCAATGCAATTAAAGTAGGCAGAAGATCTGGACAGACACTTTGCAAAAGAAGATAAATGAATGGCCAACACAGAGATAAACAGCTGTTCAACCCCACTCCTTATCAGGGAACTATAAATTAAAACTACAATGGTAAAGCCAGGTGTGGTTGAGCACACCTCTGATCCTAGCACTAGGGGGGCTAGAGGCAGGAGGATCAGAGTTCAAGGTCAGCTTCAGCTACTGGGTGAGTTTGAGTCCCGCCTGGGTTATGCGAGAGCGTGCCTTGAAATAATAAAATAAATAAACAATAAAAGCTACCTGAGGGCAACCTTTAGGGGCTTGTTGCCGAGTCTGGTGGCCTGAGTGCCATACCACACATGTGCCATGGCATACGTGTGGCTAACACTCACACAGTAAGTGAAATATAACTAAATAGACTTTTAATTAAAATACTGTTTAAAATTGTATATGACAGAGTGTTACACACTCGTTCTTATGATTAAATGTAAAAGTGGTTCTTGGCAGTGTGGAGCTGACTCTGACTGGAGCTGGACCTCTCACGTGTTGCCTATGGGACTGAGAAATGGTGCAACTACTTTGGAAAATTCTAGTCATTTGTTATGAAAAGGTAAGCACCTAAATCGTTGTATGGGTTGGCTCTATTGCTTAAAATATGCTCTAAAAAAAGCAACTTGGGGGGGAAAGGGTTTGTTTGTTTGCAGGTTACAGCCCACCACTGAGGAAAGCCAAGGGAGAAACTGAAGCAGATACCATGTGGGGCAGGGCAGGGTGTGCTACTCCATGGCTTACTCAGATACCTTTCTCATACAACCCAAGCTCTCATGCCTAGGAATGGTACCGCCCAAAGTGGACTGGTCCCTCAGGCATCAGTTTTCAACTGAGGAAATTTCCCCACAGACATAGCCACAGGTCAGTTTGAAGGAGGCAGTTCCTCAACTTAAGTTTTATCTTCCCAAGAGTGTTGGGGAGCCTTGCTATTATGGTATCAGTCCCCTATGACCAGGTGGCTTTCTGAGCTCAGTGCAAAATGGAGGACTTCTCTGTCTGGAGAGTGTCCCTGAACACAGGTGGCTGGCCTTGTCTGAAAAGTGACTTTGGACAGAGCTCTCTGCAAGGCTACAGAACTCAGCACATGTGTCCTGCTATACTATAACCAATCAGCCCTCCCTCATCACTTGATGCCATGAGCAATTAACCCTTTCCACCCGTACCCCTACAAAAGCCCTTATATACACTATCCCTGAAACAATATAGTAGACTCATCTCTCTTCAGCAATCTCTGGAGATCATGCTGTTCATACTAATGGCTGTCTGAAACCCGCTTTCTGCCTCTGCCTCTGCCTCCTCAGGCTGGTGGCCGACAGTCTCCAGAGAGAAATGGGGGTGGGAACTACACATGGGTATTAAGTTGACAGCAAAGTTTGCTCATCACAACTATGATCTAGCAATTTTATTCCTAGATTGTATAGGATGTTCATGTCAGCTCTATTCACGGTGGCCACTGGCTAGGAACCAGCTGAGCCCATTGGTATAAGAGTGAACAATCAAATGTTGGTACGTCCATGCAGTGGAATAGTACTCGGTCATCAAAAGGAATAAGCCACCGACTCAACACGAGGCAAGTGTGTAGTATTAATATTCTATTAATAAATCCCGGTGCGGGATCACTACCTGCCTCAGTGGTTGACATTCCCGAATGGAAGACACACACAGACAGCCTTTATATTTTAAATATTCACATTGTGCCTTATGCAACACAATAGCTGGGCAGCTGCCTCGCCTCCATGGTGCTAGAATCTTCCTCTGCCATAGTTCTGAGTGACTACTTACTAATCTCTACGTTCTGTCTTGGCTTCTCCAGAGACAGTTGTGCAACCCTCTGGGCTGTGCTCTCCAGGCTCCTTCGTGTAGAGGCCATGCCTCTCTGTCCTGCACACTTCTCAGACATGATATCTCTCCTCTCCTCCACACTCTGCCGGCATGGAGGCTCTCTCTTCCTCCTTCTCCTGGTCCCACGCCTGGGGATCCTAAAACCCCGCCTCTGTGTGCTCTGCCCAGCTATTGGCTGCTGGCATCTTTATTTACCAATCAGAATCAACTGGGGGCAGGTTCCCAGAAGCTAAGAGTAGACCCTCTCCTGCAAACAGATTTTTGGGGGAACGCAATTAGCATTTGTAATACAAGCAGCTATGCAGATGAAGATCAGAAACACTGCTTAGTGGAGGAGTCCTCCCGGCTTCTTCTTATATCAAATTCTAGAACTGGTGACCAAGTCTGTGGTGAAGAGAACCAGACTAGTAGCCACTTACTGGGGCATAGTGACAGAGATCTGAGCAGAGAGACGGACTTTCCAGAACTGTGGTAGTGATCTGGGGACTTGAACCCGGGGAGATGTGCGTATATTTGCCTAAACTCATCAAATGACATGTTTAAGTCTAATGTGGTCTTGTGATGGAAATTTCCTCTGAGAATAAATGTGCTCAATTATTTAAGTGCAGTTAGTGGCCAGTCTACCTAAGTGTTTTGAGGTGAATTGCCCTGGTGTCTGAGATCCTCTACAGTATGAGTGCCTGGGTAGAGAAGAAAGGCGGGAAGCGAACACATTCACAAAGCAGGTGTGCTCAGGCTTTAGCTGCAGAATACAGATGTTACGTATGTATCTATGTGGGCGCTCAGCGAGAGATTTGTTTATCTTCTCAATAGGTTCTAAAGTTTGCATAACAAAATCTTGTGGGAAATCCAAGAGAATTATTACTGGGAGCGCTTTTCTAGAGACTCTGTGATTGGTGGGAAATAAAGCTTTGCCTTCTGGAAATAGTCATAGGTGTGTTTAAGTCTTAAGCAACAGGTTTGCAGCAGAGGTCTCTGTCCAAAGACCTCAGGTTATATGCATTAGCTAGAGAACTTTCAAAGGAATGCCCCAAGTTGGGGCGTGCTACTATAACACGCACCGTGACTGAAGGCGACTTACGAGAGGGAAAGGCTTATTTGGCCTCTCCTTCCAGGTCAGAATCCATCATTAGGGGAAGTCAGGCAAAAAACTCAAGCAGACACTGTGTCAGAAACCATGGAGGAGCACTGCCTATGTTTAGATATCTTACACAGCTCAGGACCACCTACCTAGGGTTGGTGCTGCCCACAGTGGGCTGGGTCCTCCCATCTTAATCGTCAATCAGGACAGTTCTTTATAGGCGTGGCCATAGGCCAACCTGATGGAGCCATCTCTTCAGTTCCTCTTCGAGGCTCTCAGGCGGCAGGGTGAGCGTGGCGGCAGGGTGAGCATGGCCACCTCTTTACCCATCTGTGATTCCCAGCTGCGGCCGAAGCTCAGTCAACACTTCTGCAGCCTGTTCCTTGTAATCAACCCATTTGTTCCATTAAAACAAACAAAAGCATGCTCTTGAGGGAAGAAATACCTGGAGTCTAAATTTGTTAATTATAGTTCTTATGAATGTTAGCCAATTATTTTGTTTTTCCTCCCAAATATATAGAACCTCTAAGCTGTTTGTTTAGATTATTATTCCCTAGGAGGATGGGTCTCGGAACCTTCTTTTACTCCTGACCTGGTTTCTTTATGCCCAATTAAAATTTGTACAAAGTATGCTTAACACACATACATACAGAAGGGCAGAGAGGCAGAGAGACAGACAGATGCACACAGAGACTGACAAAGAGAGAGACACAGGGACCAAGAGAGACAGAGATACACACATAGAGACAGAGAGACAGAAACAGACACACAGAGACAGACACAGAAAATAGACAGACAGAGAAAAGAGAGAGAGAGAGAGAGAGAGAGAGAGAGAACACAGACAGACAGTCGCAGACAGGCAGACTCAGACAGGAGATTTAATAATGGGAGCAGACGTTTCATTTCAATGAAAGTATTGTTGCTTGAGTTGCACTGTAGGTGCTGGAGAAGTGGCTCAGTGGTTAAGAATACCTACTGCTCTTACGGAGACCCAGACTTCATTTCCCAGAATCCTTATCAGGGGGCTCACAACCATCAGTAAGTTCAGTCCCAGAGGATCCCATGCCCTCTGCTGGCCTCCTTGGGCATTGCACTCATGTCTGTATACCCACACACAGATACACACAGGCCCAAGACAAACACACAAACACACAACACACACACACACACACACACACACACACACACACACACACACACACACACACATACACACCACACGGGGGAGAGACACATACACATAAATCAAAGTTAAAATACATCTTTAAATTGTACTATAAACTATTTAAGGACACAATAAGTGACTCTTAGGCCATTACAGCTATGCCAGGCAGAGAAAGGTGCCCAGTCCCATCTGAGGGCCGCATCCATTGAGTTGTGTCCAGACCTGTCACAGGAACTCTGACACTCTCTGAAAAAGAAAAGGCTTAAATACACACAGTTTTCACCTCCTTCACACTTGACTAAAGCAGAGTCGACTGCTGACCTCCAGATAGGCTTTCTGGAAGAGGCGAGCTGCCAAGACAGCTGAGAATGCCCAGTGTTCTGTTTGGTCTGGAGAACAACCCATACTTTTATGATTGTGTGCTCACTAAGCACATAGCGAGCAAGAGTGAAAAATTAAATAGCAAGGAGCACATAGAAGCTACGGAGAGTGGAATGTCATCAAATCAGGTGCTTTTAACATCCAGCCGAGGTGACTGGGGTAGCCTGACAGAGCGAATGAGCAAAATAACATCACCAAACCAAGGCTTGAAACACCCAGCGGAAACTGACCAGGGGAACTGGGGCCATTAGCTGGAGCCATGGAGAGCTTTCTCTCCGTGAACGAACTTCCGACTTCCCCTTCTCGCTGTAGGCATCTTCACACCATGGATAAACAGTAGCAACCTCTGTTGGCGACACTTCGGTTCCTAGATGGTCTCAACATGCTCAGTCCCTTTGCCTTGTCATAGCCGTGGCTGGGAGGTAGGAGCCGCCGGCTCCAGCTTCTGGGAGACACTTGTTATAAACACGCTTAAGACCGAAGACACAGAAAGACTCCTTGCCCTTAGATTCTATTGTCACAAGCTTAAACAGCATTTGATGGCTGGTGAAGATAACGTACATCACAACCAGAAAACACGGAGATCAACAGAAAATGGGAGCACTGGGCGGAGGTGTGTACCCTCCAGGTCCCATAACACCTTCTCCCAGTGTTCCAAGTCTGCCATCCATTCCTCCTCACATCCTCATCCTCACTGTAGAAGGAACACAGACACAACAAAGTCCCCAGCTCGGCCTTGTTACCCCCTTTCTCCTGCCCCAGATGTCCTCAAGGAGAAAGAGACAGAGTAGACACACATTGCCACTGTCCTCTCTCTGTGAGCCATGCAGCAGAGGAATCTGAGAAGTCACACCATATGTGCTCCAGGCAAGCACCCTGGCCATCCTCAAAGGTCAGCTCCTAATTGCTTGGCAGCCAACCTCATGGCTCTGTAGGGTCCTCAGTAGGCAGGAGTGTGACTGTCACTGCCTTGTTAACCGTATATCGGGCTCCCCTCCAGGGCTCCTGCTCTGGCCACCCCTGTAGTGGTCTGGATCAATGCTATGAGGCATGGCTGATGGTCTTGGTGGCAAGACCAAGGAGCTTCAATCATGATCACTAAGATGGATTTTGCTATCTGTCTGGGTGGGGCCCTGGGCTTCCATGGCAGGATAAAAACCTCTCCCACCACCTCAGGTGTGCAGTCTTTCTTGGTGCAGGGCAGCAAGTGACCTGAGCTAGTGTCTCAGGCTTTCCTTTTGCCAGAAGCACCGCCTGGAAAATGGATTTGTATTCTAATGTAGGATACTCAAAAACAAAGCAGTGGAAGGTAGCTCCACGCTGCTAGGATGTTCCGTGGGTACGAAATCCAGAGTGGCTGATCAGAAGATGATGGTTCTGGGGAGATTTACAAGACACAGCCTTTGGCGATGGGCACGCGTCCAGCCGGTATCCCAGGAATAGAGTGTTCAATGCCAGCAGCCACTTGGAGCCAGACAAGAGAAGGGCAAAGAAGTGAGATGTCTCTTTGGAAAGCAACCCGGGGAGGGAAATGGATGTGAAAAACCAAGGAGATGCAGATGCAGGTGGGGATGGAAGAGATTGAGATGCAGATGCAGGTGGGGATGGAAGAGATTGAGATGCAGATGCAGGTGGAGATGGAAGAGATTGAGATGCAGATGCAGGTGGAGATGGAAGAGGTGGAGATGGAGATGCAGGTGGAGATAGAAGAGGGAGGAGAGGGGATGCAGGTGGGGGGTGGAAGAGGATGAGATGAGATGCAGATGCAGGTGGGGATGGAAGAGATTGAGATGCAGATGCAGGTGGGGATGGAAGAGATTGAGATGCAGATGCAGGTGGAGATGGAAGAGATTGAGATGCAGATGCAGGTGGGGGATGGAAGAGATGAGATGCAGGTGGGGGATGGAAGAGATTGAGATGCAGATGCAGGTGGAGATAGAAGAGATTGAGATGCAGATGCAGGTGGAGATGGAAGAGATTGAGATGCAGATGCAGGTGGGGGAATGGAAGAGATTGAGATGCAGATGCAGGTGGAGATGGAAGAGATTGAGATGCAGATGCAGGTGGAGATAGAAGAGATTGAGATGCAGATGCAGGTGGAGATGGAAGAGATTGAGATGCAGATGCAGATGCAGGTGGGGATGGAAGAGGTTGAGATGCAGATGCAGGTGGGGATGGAAGAGATTGAGATGCAGAAGGAGGAAGTGAGGATAGAGGTGGAAGTAAAGGTGTGGTGGTGGGAGGAGATAGATGTGGAATTGGAGGTACAGATGGAGGAGGAGAAAGTAAACATGGAGATGCAGGAGGAGGTGGAGAGGAAGATAAGGAGGAGATGTGCTCTGGCTTACTTCACTATGGCTGTAATAAAACACTGGCCCAAAGCAACATGGGGAAGAAAGGGATTGATTATTCAGTCCATCCCTGAGGGAAGTCAGGGCAGGAGCTCAGGCAGAAGCAGAGGCAGGACCCACAGATGAAAGCTGCTTACTGGTCTGCTTGCTCTCTAGCCTCAACTCCACTAGAGTCCTCATACAGTCCAGGGCCACTTGCCTAGGGATAGCGCCACCCGCAGTGGGCTGGGGCCTCCTACACTAAGTAGCAATCAAGGAAATGCCTCTGTAGACATGGCTACGTGTGAATCCCATGGAGGCAGATTCTTCAACCCAGGCTCCCTCTGGGACAGTTAAAAGCTAAGCTGCACGAAGTAGAAACAGATTTGGAGGTGCAGGCAAAGGAGGAAGGGGAGACAAGGATTTTATTAATTAGCTATCACAGGAGCCAGTACTCAACTGACCCATGAGAAGTTCCACCATTATCACTGCCTAGAGAGGGTTTAAAAGCAGAGTTTGACCTGGGGTGGGGGTAGGGCATGACAGAAATGTCCACAGAGTCCAAGTCATGGGAGTCAGGCCAATAGGGAGATAAGCTAGGGGTAGGCATAAGGTTTCAGCAGCCCCAGCTGGATTACCAGGAAGCTTCCCTCTGCAGGTGCAGATGTTGGCAGTTTCTACGCAGGATTGGTTTCCAATCAGCAAGACTTACTGCCCTGCAGACTACTGCTGTCCTCTTTCTCATCACTGTACCCCACTTCTAATGTCCTCCTTGAGTAGAGTGTGACTTTATGGACTTGAGGACTCCTCCGAGTGGGGAGTTACAGGAATCTCACCAAACCAGACACTCTGGACGAGTATGGACCATGTGAACCCGGTCCTTGAGAATCCTGAAGAACTTGGAGTTGCTTTTACACCCCTCCCTCCCACCCCCCAAATTGAGAGCTGGGTACAAGGCAGGAGAGAGGTGTGGCTAACCTGGGCAGCCACTTACAGACAGTAGCTGCACAATAAACAGAAAGTGGTTCCTCATAAGGTTTCCCAAGGGCTGGAGTCCATACTCACAGGTGTCCCTTGACCCCGTCATCAGTTCCATCAACATCAGCTCTGCGCTGTCTTGTTCCCAGAGGCAGACCCGGATCTCTTTTTACAGGAGGGAGCTGATTCCATGTGTCTCTGCAGCATCCTCAGAATGTCTACCACAGGGTATGGATAGGAGGTGTAAACACATCTCCTAATTCGAGATGGCGGCGTTTGGAGAGCTTGTCATACTGGTTATATTTAGCCCCAAACACCCCAAATAGCATCAGGAAGGGAAAAAAATCTCTACAAGTATCTCTCTTCCAATTAAAAAAACACAGAATTCATAATTATTACTTTTGTTGTTGCTGTGATTATCCACGGACTAAAGGAATCAGTGGGATTAGGGTATTTATAGGTATTGGAAGTTGGCATTGGAAAGCATCCGGGTCCAGCGGCATGAGGTGCTGGGACGGCTGTAACTGACCTGTACTGCAGATAGAGAGGCTGGGCCTGAAGAGTGGCTATAGCAGACCTACCTGACATCAGCATCAGACACAGGGCCCAGATCCTTGCACTCTTGGTTCTGTGCTCCCTAGAGGTGCTTGGAGACTTCAGTCAGGGTGTTTTTCCCAGGAAACCTATCCAGACTTTGACTCACCCTGAGTCCTTTCCAGGACTTTGCTTAGAGACTGTCAAAGAATGGCACAAGGCTATTTCATTTCTCTTGTTAATTCCTTCTTTCCCCTTTCCCTCTCCTGCTTACTTGCTGTTTGGGAGGGGGTCTCATGTAGCCCAGGCTATCCTCCAAATCACCATGTAGCTGCAGATGGCCTTAAATTCCAATTCTCTTGTCTTCCCCTTCCCTAGTGCTGAGACCTAAGCATTCACCACCACACCCAGTTTATGCAGTTCTGGGACTGAACCCAGAGTTTTGTGCATACTAGACAAGCA
The DNA here is from genome assembly GCF_011064425.1 of Rattus rattus. Classification (NCBI taxonomy): domain Eukaryota; kingdom Metazoa; phylum Chordata; class Mammalia; order Rodentia; family Muridae; genus Rattus; species Rattus rattus. The sequence continues at coordinate 81,022,383 of NC_046157.1, read as the reverse complement.
CACTAAGAACCGGCCTATAGCCCTAACTTTTATTTCAGATTTCCAGCTTCAATTTTTTTACTCTCACCCTAACCCTAACCCTTTAGGTTTAGTTTCTTTACTCTTTAGCTCATCATTAATTCATTCATCCATCCACCCATCTATCCATCGATCCACCCAACCATCCATCCATCCACCCATCCATCCATCCATCCACCCATCCATCCACCCATTCATCCATCCATCCATCCATCCATCCATCCATCCATCCACCCATCCATCCATCCATCCATCCATCCATCCATCCATCCATCCACACATCTATCCATCCATTCATCCATCCATCCATGCATACATACATACATAATCTATCTATCCATCCATCTATCCATAGATCTATCCATCCATCCATTTGTCCATCCATCCATCCATTCGTCCATCCATCCATCCATCCACACATCTATCCATCCATCCATCCATCCATCCATCCATGCATACATACATACATACATGCATCCACACATCCATCCATGCATACATACATAATCCATCCATCCATCAGCCATTATCCACTAATAACCCAGGCACATGCTGATCCAACAAAGATAAGTAGAAAAAACCTCCATGTTTAATTGGCAGCACTGGGGGTGTGAGGAAGTGCTGACATCACCCTCTTCTTCCAGGGCCCATATACACCCCACAGTCAAGCACCTCCTCTCTCCATGGAGGAGAGTTGGGAAAAGGTGGCCATGCCTAATAAGGGCAGCAGAGTACCCAAAATGCAAACACCCTACATGTCTTTTTTAGCTATGTTGAAAGGTCATGAGAGGTAGCCATTGGACTCCTGCTTGACCAGCCTTTGTATACACACACACACACACACACACACACACACACACACACACCGAGAGAGAGAGAGAGAGAGAGATACAGAGATACAGAGATACAGAGATTCAGAGATATAGACACACAGAGGGAGAGGAAGAGGAAGAGGGAGAGGGAGAGGGAGAGCGAGAGGGAGAGGGAAAAGGAGAGGAAGAGGAAGAGGGAGAGGGAGAGGGAGAGGGAGAGGGAGAAGCATATGGCATGCCTATTCCAAGCTCTAATTAGTGAGCTTCCTAGCCAATCCTCAGAAGAGCTAGCAAATAGCTAGTGTCACGGCTCAGCCTGGACAGGTGTGCTCCACACTACAGAGCCAACACTGCAGGCTGCTGGGAGGGTGTGTACATGGCTCCTCCCTGGAGAGACCCCAGGGTGTCACTATCTCAATGGTGAGTTAAATGCCCCGTCACTGGGTGACCCTGGGTAGTAGAGTTCCTTCCTGTGTCTGTTTTCACACCCAGGAAGTGGAGAAGTGAGCTAAGAACAGAGGCTTTCTGAGGTCAGTCCCACGTCAAGGATGTCTGGTTTGATGAATGTGCGATTCCCGTAGGACTCTCTGCGTGACTCTTTGTGTGGATGTGCTGGTGTGGCCGAGATCCGAGACATGGGTGCATGCTTGTGAGTGTGCAGACCAGAGGTAGAAGCTGGGCCACTCCTCAGTGATCCATCATGTGTTGTGTCGGTCTTGAGATGGGGTCTTTCGCTGAGCCTGGACCTTGATGGTCATCTAGACTATGTCCAGCGAACCCCAGGCACCTCATGTCTTTCCTTGGGATTTTAGGTTGCATCTGGCTTTTTTATGTAAGTGCTGGGATTCTGAACTTAAATCCTCACGTTTGTGCAGCGGACATGTTTCCAAGTGAGTCAGCTCTTCCCCCGGCTCCCCTCCTCTCAGTCTGCCTTTTCTTCACGTGTTCTAATCTCAGATTCCGGAGTTTCATGCCCAGATCTCCACGCTCCCCCATCACTGCACTCTTGCTCTCTCGGGCCCTTTTCTAATCCCTTGGAACCTGATCATCAAGCTGGAGGACCACGACTTCCATTGGCGGGTGTTTGGGGCCTGACTCTCAGCCATGTGCCAGTCACAGGAGACATCTGTGAGACACAATGAGCCCAGGTCCCAAGAGGGACCTAGCTCTTGTTCAAGTTAATAGGAGAAGGGCAGAGAAGAGAGGGACAGAATTTCAATCATAACATGATCATTGGGCTTTTTGATGTTTTGATGAGGTTTTTTTTTTTTTACCTTAATTTGTCCACCTGGTTGGTTCAATATTACAAAACAAAAGCTTGTCTTACAGATCAGTTTTGCCCTAAATTCAGATATAATTACATTCTATCTAGCTAACTAAATGTAAGCGAGAGAGAGAGAGAGAGAGAGAGAGAGAGAGAGAGAGAGAGAGAGAGAGGTTACGTTTATAGACTAGGCAACTGCATCTTAAATTCTCAGCTCTCCCCCGTTTTGCGGATGGCTCTGAACCAGGCACAGATGGGTCAGCCCCAAGGTAGATGGAAAGTAGAAATGGCTTCTTGTACTCGGAAGCTCCTGAATACTGCATGCCAAAGCTCGGGAAGTTAGGAGGCTGGCAGGGTTTGGCTCCGGGGCTCCAGCTGCTTGCTTCCATGCCCGAGACTGCTTTCTGTTTTCCACTTAGCTCCGTTTTCAGCCTTCTTCTTTCCTTTTACACCCATCATACTCTTCTCAAGATACTAATTCACACTAATGTCTAAGTATTTGACTGGGGGGATGACTGACCTTCCCGCTTACACTTGCAGTTGACTAAGAGCAAAATACAGCAACAGACAGGCAGATGGACGGACGGACAGATGGATGGACAGAGACGGATGGATGGACAGACACACAGACAGACAGACAGACAGACAGACAGACACACACACACACACACACACACACACACACACACACACACACACCCCTCAGTGCCTAAAATTCTAATGTCACCAAACATACAAAGGTATACTGGATGGTCACTAGACCAGGCAGCTATGAAGCCATAACCAATGGAATGGAAAGAAGTAGGGGAGGGAAAGGCGTGGTGTCTATTGTACCCTATGTTCTTAGCTATAGAAAATGTAAAAGAAAGCCAGTCTATGCGAGGGTAGCATTTTCCATGAAGGATGGATGGGTCTGGCCAAGGAACATCAATGAGGATCTTCATCCATTTCTTTTTAAATTATGTATTGCATGTGCTTACCTATGTGTATGTGTATGGCATATGTGTACAGGGCCCATGGAAGTCTGAGCCCAATCTCTAGCTCCCAATTCTTGCTCGTTCAGAAAACAGTGTGGGCTGAGACCTGCACTGTAGCAGTGAACTCCAGTGTGACCAGAGAGGCAGACTACGTGGACTGAGACGAGGGTCAAAGGGCAGGCAAGGGGGGGATGGCCAGCCAGGACTGTAAACCTATGAAGTCAAGGATTACCTAAGGGACAACACTGGGCATGGCATGAGGAAGCTTCTAGACTGGGTTCGTTGAGGTGGGAAGACCATCCCTAACTTTAAGGGATGCCATCCCTTGGATTAGGATTCTGGGCTGAATAAAGAGGCCAAGTGAGCTGAGGTCCAGCACTCATCACTCTCAGTTTCCTTTTGTGGATACAGTGCCTTATGCTCCAGCCACCATGCCGTCCCCTACTATGGCAGACTGTCCCCTCCAATCATGAACCAAATAAACGTCTCCTTCCCTGAGCTTTTTTTTCCCCCCAGGTATTTATTATAATAACAAAGAATGCTACTAACGTGTGGGGGAAACCCAGCATTTCACAGGCTGCTCAAGTCCTGTCACGGGCAATGGGGAAGAAGAATCGTGGTGTCGAAGTTATCGGACATGGTGTCCCTTGTAAAGTGGGCTCCATAGGGCCACTGGGCTGGAGGCCAGTACAGAAGAATGACTGAGTGGGGGTGGGGTGGGGAGGGCAAGTGTAGGTCAGTCGGATAGAAAATGCAACCCATGGAGGGGAATGGTTTGCCCAAGGGAAACACCAGGAGGATGAAATCTGCTTTGTGTTGAGGGCGAGAATCAATGAGAAACAATCCGGGAAGGAGAATGGGTGCTTGTTGGGACACTACTCTTAGAGCTGACAGGAGGGAGAGTAGACTATGGGGAGAAACACGATGTTTGTGTAGAACTCAGGACTGTTCCTTCTTGTGTAAAGAAGGGATGATGAAAGAGGTTGCTGAGTTAAGGGGCTGGTGGTTCCTTGTCTAGTGGCTGGAGTCTTCGTGGTAGACAGGGGAGACGTGCTCTCCACTGAGCAGAAGTTGAGTAGGTGTGGTGGCCTGTAGGGAAACTGAATGTTGACCTATTCACAGTGGGACAAAGGTTTACTAGATACACACCACCAGACGGGATAAGGCAGATGCAGGTTAAGAGCCAAACCCTGGTCCAACCTCATGTGTTTCTTTTACCCGGAGGCTCAGTGGTAGACATATATCGAAATACAAGCAAGTGGACCCGAAGGCAACACTTTCAGAACACATGTGGTTTACCAAGGAGGAAAGGATGGTGGCCATTTTATAATGAGGCAGTAAGCATGATGGTCCCTGGAGCTAGAATTTAAAGGCATGAAGAACAGAGAGGAGAGGGAGAAGGAGACAAAGGAAGGAGAAACTGAGGGAGGTGGGGGAGAAGAGAAAAGAAGGTTGTGAGGGTTGAGGGGAGGAAACAGTTTCATAGATGGGTAGAGGGTTTAGCAGCTTTCTCTGTGAATATGGCCCATGGGGTATCGTTAATTTGGGCTGACTACTTCTTGGCTTTCTTCCCTACCCCCTCTATCATCCTTTCTTGTCTCACTTAGCTCCACACGATTACAAAGGAACACCGGCAGCCCCTTTCCTCCCCCCAAATGCATTCAAATTCCATCTACACTCAAAATAGAAATTATTTGGTATTGCGTGCTATTTGGAATTCTGCAAGCTTCATCTTCCCTTCCATTGACACAAGCAATCAAAGACAACTTATGTTTGATCTTAAATAGCAGGTATAATCACATCAGCTGAGCAGTCCCATTCACCCTGTGGGCCTCCATGCTCTCCCTTTACCACAGCTGGGTGATGTGAGTGGTTTTAAAGTTTCTGCTCAGTTCTGATGAGTTTTGGCAAGCCCCATCCAGCTCAGTCCTAGCCAGCCCACTAGCCCGACCCACGCAGGTTTCAGTACCGAGGCCAGCACCCACCCACACAGGCAACTGTTTGGAAAGGGCATGAGCGGTAGAACAGCCTTCCTGGACATGAATCAAGAGTTATTTTAACCTCTCTAGTTCCAAGGGTCCCGGGAGATCTGTGCAATTAACCTGGGTCACGACTGCAGAGCCTTGCTGCCCATAGCTGGCAAGATGGGTACAGTGCTGTGGAATTCTTGACAGCCAAAGCAAACCGGGGAATTACAATGAGATTTATGGAGTGTGGACTTTCCTGCTCTGCCACTCTCTGCCAGCCCTTCTTAACCCACTACCAACCCAGTCCATCCATTTCAAGTACTCCATTTGCAGCCTGAAGTTACATGAGGGGATTCCTGGGAAAATGGGGAGCTGGATAGAGAGTGGAGACACGGGGCTACAGGTTACATCTGCCAGGTGTCACTTCTGTATTCGGGAGTTGGCTTATTCGTGAGGTCATTGAGTCAGGTGATCTCTAGTGTCTTACACAGGTTATAATAAACTGGATTCTCTGAGAAGCAGAACCTCGGGTGTAGGCTCAAGCCTAAGGGGTGAGTCAGGGTGAAGGACTTGGGAAATGGCACAGTTGGGACAGTGTTTTTTGGGAAAGCAGGAGGATCTGATTTCAGTCTTCAGCATCCAAGCAAAAATCTGGATGCAGTGATGTATACCTTCAACCCCAGGATTCCTAGGGCTCACTGGCCAACCAGTCTAGTAGAATTATGAACTCCAGGTTGAATGAAAGACTTTTCCCAGGAAGTAAGGTAGAAACCAATGGAGGAAGACACCTGATATTGACCTTCAGCCTCTGTTGCACACAAACACACACATGTACTCTCTCTCTCTCTCACACACACACACACACACACACATGCACACATGCACACATACACAATGCACATGCACACATGCACACATACACAATGCACATGCACACATGCACACATACACAATGCACATGCACACACACACACCACCACCACCACCACCACCACCACCACCACCACCACCACCACACCACACGGGAAATATCTATGAGGAATTAGGAGCTGAACAATAAGAGTCCAATATGGGCCTGTAGATGAACAGCTTGCTACTGTCAACAACCGGTATCCAAGCCACCAGGGACTCCTGAGAGGTGGCATGGGACATGTGCTCCGGACTGATTCCACTGACAAGGTCATCGGTCACATAGCCCCCATTCAGCACTGATTGGGAGGGTCTCTCTAGGTCCTCATCCCTAACACCGCAGCTGTTTTTGCCACAGTTGGTGAAGACCCTCGGGCAGAGAAATGCAGGTGCAAGCAATAGAAGATGCTCAGCAGGCTCCGGAAACAGCAAGTGAGCCCCTAGGGGATGTGGGCGGGGCAGCCATGCACATTTAATACCCTCTAAGTCTGATGACTTCCTCTGGCCAAATGAAGAGAAACAAGGCCCCTCCACCTGAGAAGGACCGGTAGCGAAAGAACCCCTTTTACTTCAGACACCAAAACTTTCTCTTCCTCTAGAGCTAAAACCTCATATTGCTGAATTTCTTTTTCCTGGATTAAGAAAGCAGAATGTTTGCGTTATAGTCTTGGAACTCTAGTAACTATGACCAAGTTATTCGCTCTCTGTGGTCATTAAGTTCTGTACCTGCATACTTTTGCTTGCACTTCGAATGGCTGTCATCGTAACCAGAAACAGGAAGCAGGAGCCAGGCTTTGAAGGAACTGGGGCCAGTGATGAAAACAGGTCTGATTTCTGGGAGATTTCCACTGGTCCAGGTCATGACATAGAAATGGGAGCAGGAAACTGGCTTTAAGTCAGTCCAGCCCACACATCTAAAGAATCCACTATGTCGTGGTGAGCTCAACAGGGAGAGCCTATGGCAATAGGGTGCTCAAGTCCTGGGGACAGAGATTTGGCTGCAGGTGAGAATTCTTGTTTGGAGTATCAGCTATCAAACCAATTAAACTGATATGACCGTCAATAAGACACAGGAAGAAGGAGTCAGCAGATATGAAAACCGAGTTCCATAATAGTCCCAGCAGGAAACCCAAAAGTGAGCCATGATCCAGGGTAATATAAGGGCTGGGGGACCCTGATAGAATGCCAGTATGTGTGTGGTGCTGACACAAGAAACTGCAGTAGCAGAAATAGCCATTCAAACTTTACCTGGTGGGCATGAGAACATGCTATGTACATTTGATACATGTCTGCCCTTGATAAAATGTCCTCATAACTGGGAATTCCATTCATGCAATCGAATTTATGGTGGGGAAAAATGCCAAAGTATGAAGAAAGGATTCTTTTGCCTTGCACTCACATACATGGATTAGAGTAAAGGCTGAGTACAGAGGAGTTTACATCAACAGGTGTGGAAGAGGCTCTCCATCGGGGTGACCTCTGTGAGGAGAAGATTATCCAGGAGGGACAGAGTAAAGTCCTTTATCAGTCCCACTACTGGGTATAGTGGGGTGACAAGCAGGAAAGGGGTTCCATGCAGTGTCTGGGCTGTGGAGTCGGAGGACGGACAGACTCTACTTGTGAAAGAAGGAGGCATTGTATGGGTAACCTCTGGGGAGGGAACAGCAACCAATGGTCGCTAGCCTACTGATTACCTGGTGCCTACCCTGTAATTCTAGCACCTCGGCAGTATGTCATCCCTGGGGTTACCCTGATACAGTCCAATCTTTCCTCTTGGTAAACTGTCCAACTCCTTCAGGGTTGTTTATTCAACGACTCAAATCACCCATACCTCCAATGGCCATCTTGCAGTTGGGGATGCGGAAAGAGAAATTTCTGGATGGAAGGGGCTCGCCCAGGTAGAGGGATGGAGTAAGAAAAAGAGGCCATCTTGGAAGGAGAAACAAGGAGGGAAAAGAAATAAAGAGCTGCAAGCGGGAAAGGAGATTGAGGGAATTTGTCAACAAGCCGGGCATCCCTTGAGGTTCTCTGATGGATGAGCAGGATGAAAGTGTCTCTGTGGCTATGTGCCACATGCAACACAGATGGAGTGCTGTCTGCGACACCAGAGAAGCTGCGCATGAGTAACCCCAGCATCTCTGAAGACTGACACCATCCCCCAAGAGTGGCAGCCATCTGCCCCATGCCGTACCCTCAACACATGAGCCTACCCTGCTTCCCTAGTCCCTAATTACACTCGCACTTGGGCACGTATCACTCTGTCTGCCTTCAGGGGGTTGAGGATCTCCTTGGCCGTTGCTGTCTTATATATTATCTATCTTTGTAATTTTGGAGGGTGTATTTTGGGGATGTCAGGGTCTCATGACCTTGAGCTCTTTGTGCAGCTGAAGAGGACCTTGACTTCTGTTTATTCTTGGCCTCTACCTCCTCCAGTAACGGAATCGCAGGCATGTGCCACTACGCCAAGTTTACACAGGCGTGGTGTCACGCGTGTTACACAGGCACTTGACAAACCGGGCTACACCTCCAAGTCTCACGCACCATTCATATCTGAAGAAAGTTAAAGGTGAGTCTGGAACACAATGGCTTCCTTGCAAATTCATGGATTACAGGAGCCATTTGTGCACAGGGAAGCTGGGTGAAAATGTGAGAGAGTGCACACGTGTGAGAGACAGATGTGAGGGTGAGGGGTGTGAAGGCAGGGAAGTCTTGTTGGGGAGATAGAAAAGGAATCGCGGCAGAGATGTGTTCCAATACCACATTTCTCAAATATCTTTTCTGGGTGGTGTGGAAATGCCAGAGTAAGTTAGGACACACAGTCCTCTAACCCAATGCTACCCCTATGGAATCCACAGTTCTTCTAATGGCCAGCCAGATATGAAAACTGGGGCTGCAGCAAGCCTACAGGCATCTACTGTTTTCGAAGCACCTGATTTATAGGCGAGCAGGATGCTAAGGGTCCTTCTGGAACCTGTGGAACAAACCCCTTGCAGATGAAAATAGCGGCGGCTGGGAGGGGTGGGCCGTATAGGCAGCTACTCTGTAAGCTGGTATTCCAGCTGGGACATTTACCAAACTCCGTGTACCCCCAGAAGACATAACCGCAGAGCGTGAGCAGTGCTCTGTCCAGGATGCGTGGTGCTGAAGCAGCGGGGTGAACTTCCCGCAATGCGGTGAACTGAACCGGGCTGCGAGGCCCGCAGTGCAGTGTGAGACTTTCACTGCAGACACTCCTCTGCGCCCCGACCTGAACCTCAGTTCCGGTGGTTCTGCCTCCTCCTCCTCTGCTCTGAGCCATCTCCTACAGCGCATTATCCTACTTCCAGGCTGATTATAAATGACTATAGTTCCGAGATGGTGACCCCTTTGCTGATCGATTCCCTTGTTAAGAGACCTCGCAGGCAGAGTAGATTAAAATATAATGTATTGCATTGAAATCTAATGCCACACTATAGAATATTCAAGCGTATCTACATATTCAAAGTCTCTCACTCCCTCTCAATTTCTCCTGGAGATGCCCAGTATATCATCATAGTGGTTAAGCATCCATCACTGGTGGACAAAGACATGTAGTGGCTTGCGGGGCAGGAACAGCCTTCAGCGTAACATCTGATCCAGCTGCCTGTGCCTGGCTCAGAAATAGTGCAGTTCTGTGGGACTGGCTAATTCTTTGCCTGTAAACTGGGTGGAAACGGGCGAAGGGAGGCCAATGCAAACATCTCACCTTTGACCTGCTCTCTAGTGTCATTGCCCCATCTCACATTTCTTCATCTAATAGCTGGAAGAAACAGCTGGTCTCTCTCTCCCATCCTGGCCACCCCTACGTGCCTGCTGATTTCCTGGTCCCGGCAACAAGACCCACCCACTCTCTTGTCTTCATGACCATCTCTCTCATTTGATTGGGAGCCAATCTTATGGGGAATGGCTGCAAGTTAAATATCAGTATGCAGAGGCTTCAAATGGTGCAAGGATAGGTATCAGAGAAGAGAATCCAGTGTGTTGAAAAGAATGACAGGCAAAGAATCTCATTTAATTTGATAGCGCGATGAATATTTAAAGTTTTATAAAGAAATACAGGAAAGCAATCAGGCTTATTCAGGCGTATGCTCTGGAGAGCAGAGTAGCTCCCCATGTGTTGGCAAGACGGGGAAAGGAGATGGGGGTAGGGGTGCGGGTGGGGGTGGGGGTGGCTGGGAAAGAGCATAGACACAAATAATCTTCTTCCCATTCTTTGTATCACAGTGGAAATGAGTTTACTTGTTAAGTTGTGTGTGTGTGTGTGTGTGTGTGTGTGTGTGGCGGGGGGGGGTCCCCCAGATAATTATCATAGCATGCTGCTGACACCCTAAACAGTTCCTTTTCAAAATTGAATTTCTAATAGCCTGGCTTTGGAGATTATCATATTGAGACACGAATCCCTTGGAAAGAGGTTTGGGAATCATACACACTGTGTGATAAAGGCACCTGCCACAGAAACAGGCGGGGACATAAATCTTCCACCGTGTGTTCAGAATGCCTGATTGTGCCACCTGACTGACAGAGGGGTCATCATAAACCTCTCAAACTGCCACCCCATGGACAGTTCCTCCATTGGAACTACACAATGACTATGCTCACTATGTTATCAGCTCCCATATCAGATCCCAAGTTGAGGGAAGGAACTGTATGAGTCCTGCCTTCAAAAAGCTTCCAACCCTGGCCTGGGAAGATGGCTCAGATAGGGAAGCGCTTGCTGGATAATGTTGATGTATAATACCAAAGATTCAAGTTCAATCCCCCAGGAACCATGCATGGCGTGGTTATATGTGGCTCTACTGTGAGTCCTGGGGTATGGAGATAAAGAGACAGGGACCCAGTGGCTGTCAGCCTAGTCAGATCCCTGAGAGACCCTTTCCCAGAAGGTAAGGAGAACGACTGTCTACATGCCTCATGGGTAAAGGTAATGGCCGCCAAAGTGGACAAACTTGAGTTTGATCCCCACAGAGGAAGGAAAGAACCAATGCCTGCAAGTGTCCCAAGATATCTACATGAGACACTCTGGAAAAACATGCTCCCTACATACATACACAGCAGATAAGAAAGTAATCCATTTACTTTTCGAGCATGATGGAAAGTTTCTAAGGAAGACACCCGAGGCAGACGTCTGACATGGATATGCCATGCATGGACACACATGTGCACAAAATAAATAAACTAATTTAATCAAAAGCTTCCACGGAGTGACAGGCATGCATGTCCACAATGAAGCCCGGTGCTTGGAAATCCATCACAGAGTAAAGACAAGAGTTAACCAGCACAGAGCAAGAATCTGTGGATGCTTTTTTGGAGACAGGAAGTGGCTTCAGGTTAGACCCGTGTCAGTCACCATAATTGCTCTGCTGTGACCTATTGAATGCTCACCTTTGAAGGCTTATGATGCTGCTAAGAACATGGATACTTTATGCCTGAGGGTGTCTCCCTGCCCACAGAGACAATTTTGCTAGAAGCGTAATGTCCCCGGAAGTCTTCTGTCAATGACAGATAGCAAGTAGATGGCTGATCACGTCTGGTTCTTCTCTAGAGGGCAGACTAAAGCACACAATGCTGTGCTCCAGGAGTCGGTGGGAGGACATTCTATCGGAAATCTCTGCTGCATACCAGTCCTTGTACCGTATTCCTCAGGTTTATTCTTCTCACTTTCCACTCCCCTAGTGCCACGCTCTAGATTACCTTCCAAAGCCGGAGTGCTCACACCCTCTATGGAAGTCTGTTTGGGAGACAGCTGTAGCTTAGTGCCAACAGCTGGTATTTGTTAGGAGACCTCAGCTGTGAGGGATTGGAATCAGGATCTGTGAGTTAAGAGCACCTGCCATACAGGAATGAGGACCCGAGTTCAAGTGCCCCAGCAATCTCGTGAAAAGCTGATAGTGATTTAACCCCAACACTATGGGGAATAGATCCTATCACTTGGGTTTGCTGGCCATGAGGGTTAAATGAGAGACCCAGTCTCAAAGCAATGAGGTGGTTGGTGATAAATCAGGATGTCCAACATCTTTCTCTGGACTAAAGTGCATCAGAACACATACAATGCAAAAGGAGGTGGCGAGGAGAGAGGAGAGAGGAGAGGGGAGGGGGGAGAGAGGAAGAAAGTGAAGGAAGGAAGGAAGGGGGAAGGGAGGAATGGAAGGAGAGACAATAGCTCAATGCTCCAGAGTCTTCCAAGGGCTTGAGAGTTCTTCTTGGGCCTCATCAAAGTTTCACACTCGAACCCCTTTACTCTCCTGTAGTTGCTGTCAGTGCCCGACCCAGGGTCTTCGTTCTAACCCATCTCTGCCCGCCCAGGTGTTCATCTTGGGCTCTGCTACATGGCAAAGTCATCTCTTTGAGAAAGCAGAAAGCATTCTACTTGTTTCCGAAGGAAATTTAACAGGGAAATCACATCAATGGTGGAAAGTGTTTAAAATCAGAAGAGGGGAACATTTTCAGATTTGAGATTCAAGGGGACACTGAGGCAGATGTCCCTTTCAGGTGAGAAGTTTGCTAGAACCGTTATTAATGCCTTAGGAAGGCAGGAGGGCTGCAGCACAGTGGGGACTCTGAGGAGAGGTTGGGCCCACATGGCAGAGGAGGGGGATTTCTTTTTATAGGTTTTACAGGAATGGGGGCCATTCCATGACTCGCAGTTGAGGAATAGCCCAATGTCTGTACTGAGAGTCAGGCTATCTCTGAATCAGTTATGATCAGATAGGGGGTACAAGAAGAATCTAGAAAAACAAGTTGCTTTAGTTCTGGACACCAAATGACTGTCGTTTTGGGAACTGTCACCATTCAACCGAAATGGAAGCGCCTTACAGAGTGTAATACAAATGTCTGGCTGACAGCTGTCACTCAGAAGGTGGACGCTTTGGGACTCCACTACTGATGGCAAAGTCAACAGAGAAGTGTGGTCATCAATATCCCAAGATCCCATCCTCTCTGACATGGGTGGTCCACTGGGAAAGCTGGGGTGGGATTCAGGGGCTGACACCAGAAATTAAAACATGGGGAGCTGACATACTCTCCTCCTGTCTTCCGTTCTCAGTAAGCAGTGTCCATCAGAAGGTCAAACTGGACTCCAAAGGGCTCAGGAGGGGTGAGTAGTGTGGTTCTGTAGCACAGCAAGAGGACAGCCCACGGCCATTTATTGTGTATTTTTATAATGAATTAGAAGACAGGAGTCTGAAGGCAACATGAAGAGATGACACAAATGTAAGGAAATGGAAATGATAACAGCCCTGGTTGGTTTATTTCCCACAGCACACGTGTGCTGAGTCCATTGCACCATACACAGGTAAATGAAAGCGTCAGGAATCCGACTGTCCATGGCAGTAAGGAGTAAGGATGGCATGACAGAGCAGAAATGAGTCTCATCAGTATTCAATATTCACCGTAATTTGCAGAGCCTGGACTCTGGGTTTCCTTTTGCTCTGGTGTGTGTGTGTGTGTGTGTGTGTGTGTGTGTGTGTGTGTGTGTGTGTGTGTGTGTGTGTGTGTGTAATACCAGTCAACCTAAGGTATCCTTCAGGAATCATCCACATTTGTTTTTTGAGACATAGTCTCTCTTACTGGACAGGAGCTGGCCAAATAGGTCAGGCTGGACAGCCAGTGAGCCCCAGAACTCTTTCCACTCTCCCCTCCAGCACTGGGACTATAAGCATGTACCACCACACCCTGCTTTTTTATTTGGGTGCTGGGAATTGAACCAGCTCTGTCACTATCTAGTGAACGCCCAGGCTGCATTCAGAATGAAGTCACTGGCACCTGCCCAGTACCCCTGCTTGTCTTCATTCACCTACTGACCCAGATCCCTGAGAGACTTGGAGAGATTCAGGTCTCTCACAGGGGATGCCTCTCCACTCCTGAATGATGTCAAATTCTAAAGCTCCCTTGTTGGTCCTCCCTAATGTCCCCAGATAAAAAACACAGGACTTGTCCCCTGACCCCTTAGAGTCCCCTTCACAGAAAACGTGAGTAACAAATCTCCAGCCTTCCTGAATCCTGGGCAAACCCCCTGGCAGGCTGCCAACCTCAGCTCTCTCTACACTGGCTGCTCTACTCGAGCTGACTCCTAAGATTTCCCCACCCCCCAGAAAGTCTGTTTGTCTCTCATCCCTCTTGAGCTTCCGTCCCTCCTCCCATCCCTCCTCCTATCCCTCCTCCCATCCCTTTTTCACAGCTAAATTTCCCCAAAAAAGTATTCCACACCCACTGCCTCTACTTCCTCACCTCCCACAAACTCCCAACCACTAGCAATCTGGTTCCCATACCCGAACAATAGCAGAAATGTACTCTCTTAAAAGGCCACCAGCGACCTCCAACTTGGCCAAACCCCACAATCCAGCCTGGTCAGTCCTTGCTCTCCAAGACCCACTCCTCAGCCAGGCCATGCTCACCCCTTTTGGGGGGGGTGTCTTTATTTGTTTTTAATTCAAAAGTACGTGTGTGTGTGTGTGTGTGTGTGTGTGTGTGTGTGTGTGTGTCCCTCCCATGTATGAGGCCCTGTGTGTGGAGGCCAGGGGTCAACAGCACATGACTTTTCTCTATTGCTCTCCCCATTTCTGTTTTGAGGCTGGGTCTCTCCCTGGACTGAGAGCTCAGTGACCGATAGGCCAGACTGGCTGACCAGAGCTTTGGAGACCCACTTGTTCCTGACCTCCTGGCACTATGGCTGCAGATGCACACTGCTTCACCTGGCTTTTGTAAGGGTGCTGCAGAGCCTGAACTCAGGTGCGCATCAGGCACTCTAGAAAAGGATCATCTCTCTAGCTCCCTGTTTGCTGTTTGACCACCCCACAAGCCAGAAGCTGAGCTGGTCAAGTGCAGCTCACACACAGGCTGCAGATGGGTGGCAGGCTAGGTTTCCATGTACCAGTCAGACCCATGGGTAACTAGAATGCAGAAACACATCTGCATCACTGCAGAGTCCCCCTTGTGTTCCTTTCTGCTAATTACTTGCCCAAAGCCCTGTTCTTGAACCCCCGTGTGGGCTCCTTGATAATTAACAATGTCAAGGATGACATCTGGGGTCTCAGGGAGTCTGTGCACTCAGTGCCTGGCACCTAGACTATATCAGATATTGGTTTTGTGTTTTGGGGGGGAGGGTTTCTTGTAGCTCAGGCTGAGCTTGAACTCCTGATGTGCACAAGGATGACCTCAATCTTTTGATCCTCCTGCCTCTGACTCCCACGTGCCAGGATTACAGGTTCGACCAACACCAGGCCCAGTTTATGAGTACCCCACATTAGAAAGCTGTTCTAATGCATCTCCGTTGTAATGTATATTCGTCCTGTTGGTTCTCTCTTAGCAGGATCCTGCACGGTGTAGCACATTCTGGAGGCATTTGTGCCGTTTAATCCTCCCTTCCACCCCAGGGCATGTCCACACTTGTTAGTCGGTTGGAAAAGTGGGTACAGGAGGTTCCTTAACCTGCTGAAATACCAGCCTTCTTTTACAGATGGGTGGCTGGGCTCATGAACTGAAACCCAGAGAGTTCCTTTCCAGAACACATGTTTTTAACCAGCACACCTTCTGCCCTGTGACCTGGGCAGACCAGGAGCCTCCTGTGTCTCCCTGATTGCCCCAACTTCCAGCCTTGACTTCTCCCCACCTGGACTTCCAACTCTCTTATTTCTTTCCTTATCAAAACACCATGAGTCCTTCTAAAAGTCTTCACATGCTATCATCCCCTTGAGATGATTATTTTAGCATTATCTTACATATATGACTGCTTTTCCGGCAGGCATACCACACATGCTCCTATGAAGATCAGAAGAAGGCATTGGATCCCCTGGAACCAAGCTTACAGGTGGTTGGGGGCCACTGTAGTGGTTGGCCTGATGCTGCTCCTATTATAATGCTAACATTGGGCCCCGAGACTGGTTTTCCCCGGAAAGAATAGAGTTCACACGTAGCCCTAAGTGACCCTGGCCCCAAGTTATTTCTGATTGGTAAATAAAGATGCCAATGGCCAATAGCTAGACAGAAGAGACAGATGGAGTTTAGGTTTCGAGGTCTTGAGGTCAGAGATGAACCATGGGGGAGAAGAAGGTGCAGGAGGAAGAAGGAGAAGCTGCCATGGGTTAGGTGAACCATGAACACATGGCCTGAGGGCTGGGCGATTGGAGTTAAGAGCAGCCCAAATGAAGCATAGTAAATAGTAAGCAATAATTCGGGGTTATTAATAGGAAAGTATATTCTAATACCACACAGAGAGTAGGCACTCACCCAGCTTTTGTGCTGCTTACGGCTTGTTGCACATTTAAAGGCTGTGCGTGCCTTTTATCTGGGATCTAAAGGGTCAAAGCCTCGGTAGAAACTTGAGTTGGGACTAAATAATCTCTACCACAGGTCACCTTTGGGTGCTGGGAATTGAACCCAGGTCCCTTGTGAGATTAAGGAGCCCTCTTGGTGACAGAGTCAACTCTCCAGCTCTTTCCCCTAAGATTTTATCTGCTTAGAAATGCTTTCTACACCGAGAATGAAGAATTCTTCTACCAAATGTGCCAGCTTTTCACTGTGATAGTTCAGATACATGGCAGGTCAGCACTGCCGGGGCGTGTGATGGGGCCACAGTCGATGTGTCTTTCATTCTCTGTGTCTTTCATTTTTCATAAATACCAAGGAAATTGCATCAGGTTAAATTGAATTGTTGTCCCACTCGGGACCAGGCAGGGCTTGGTTCCTGCTCAGTTCTCCAAGTTCCTGTGAAAGAGAAACCAAGGGCTTGATTAAGGAATGGAAAGAATCCTGTAGCCACTTACAGTTCCTACTGCAATAAATCTCCGGGATGAACAATGCCGAGACAGGGACATAAATGACAATGGCTGTGCTTCCACAGTTGACTGGATTATAAAACAAACCACACGCTTACGACTATATGTTCCAAACACGCCGTAAACGAAAGCAGAGAGGGGCAGGGGGTAGGAACAGTAACTGAGGGTGGAGAATTTGCTCCGTCGACTTTGGAGTCTAAACTGCTGAATTTCTTTCTATGAATTCTCCTTCCTAATTTCAGGGCTGGCAAGAGGGTTCCATGGGTAAGGAGTTTGCCACACAGTCCTGAGGACCTGAGTTCAGGTCTTGGGACCTACGTAAAGGTGGAAGGAGAGAACCTACTGACCTCCACAGGCATGCCTTGGCATATGTGCACCTACATCACACACGTGCACACACACATACACACACACACATGCACACACACATACACACCACACATACATAACACACACACACACACCACACACACACACCATACACACACACCACACACACACCATACACACACACACCATACACACACACCACACACCACAAACACACACACACCACATACACACACACACACACACACACACCCCACCACACACACACACACCACACCCCACCCCACACCCACACACACACCCCCCCCCCCCCCCCACACACACCCACCACCCACCCACCCACACACACACACACACACCACCCCCACACCACATACACACACCCACCACACACACTCCCCACACACCACACATACATACCACACACTACACACATACACACCCTGCATACACCATACAACCCACAATACACACAGACCACACACATGCACACACCACACACACACACACACACACATGCACACATGCACACCACACCACACACACACACACACACACACACACACACACACACACACACACACACACACACACACACACACACACACACACACACACACACACACACCACACACACACTTCTAAACCAGAACTATTGAATGGAGGCTTTGCTCCCTGTCACCTTCTTGATCTAGCCACCTATTCTGCTTCTCTCGTCTGAGTTTCCATATCCATAATGTAGGTGACAGCACCTGCTCCAATCTTAATGAGATTGAAAGTGATGCTCAGCTCGGGTGGAGAGGAATAACGAGCTCTTACTGGTGTGTATCCCATGGTGAGAGGGGAAGCTACAGGGGAATCCAGTGAAGCTCTGGGGTGGTGGTGGAGACTGTCTCAGCCACAGCGGAGAGCTGAGCTTCTTTCTGTATCTACTCAGCACTCACCACAGACCACACAGCTGACTGTTACGTCTGCACCCTTAGCACTCCCTGGCGAGTGACTGTGGCAATCCGGAGACATGGCTGGCTGGTCAGTGCTTCCAGAGGGGACCGTGCGTCCAAGGAGGTAGATGAGTGTGGTCACTAGTTCTGCTTCAAATGGCTGTTTTCTCTGTGCGTGTGCAGGTGTGTGTGTGTGTGTGTGTGTGTGTGTGTGTGTGTGCACGTGCACACATGCAATTTTGGGTGCTATTCTCTAAGTGCCATCTACCTTGTTGTGTTTTGAGACAAAGTTTATTGCTAGCCTGGAGCCACTTCCCAATACTGGGATTGCAAACACGTGCTACCATGCGACTTTTAAATACCAAACTCGGGCTGGAGAGATGGCTCAGTGGTCAAGAGCACTGACTGCTCTTCCAGAGGTCATGAGTTCAATTCCCAGCAACCACATGGTGGCTCCCAACCATCTGTAATGAGATCTGGTGCCCTCTTCTGGCCTGCAGTCACATATGCAGGCAGAATGCTGTACATAAAATAAATAAATAAATCTTTAAATACCAAACTCACACCTTCTAAACAGCAAGCTCAGGACCAACTGACCTAGTTACAAGGCTTTCGAGCGGCTGTTTTCTCTGCTGCTTTTCGTTGGCTCTTGGAGACTCCTGAGCACTGACACTCATTTTATAGACAAAGAAACTGAGTCCCAGAGAGAGAAATGTTTGCCCAAGGTCACAGTAGAAATCAGGAGCGGGGCAACCATCATTCCTTCCAATGTTCTTTTTACACCATCCTGAATTCTAGAATATTCTAAGAGTTCATCTGCTTGTGTGGCTACATGGCATGAAGAGCCCCTGGGAAGTATCTCTGGTCATCTCGGGTTTCTCTTTGTCCAGCATTCCTAACTCTTTAGGCTACACCAGGTGATTCCTGCTTAGCATGTCAAGACTAGAACTAGAAAGGCTGCACACGTGATGGAGCTGGGGACAAGGAGCCAGAACTCTGAGTCTCAAATCCTATCCATTGAAGTTGGGGAGATGGGGTCTTAAGAACACTGACGACTCTTGCAGAGAGCCTGGGTTCCATTCCCAGCACTAAGATGGTGGATTACAACCTTTTTATTGTTCCAGTTGTAGGGGATCTGACACCCTCTTCTGGCCTCTGATGATATTATACACACATGGTACACAGCTACACATGCAAACTTTCATAGACATAAAATAAAATAAATAGTTTTTACAAAGAGAAGAGAAACATCAGTCAACAGCTCTAATCTCTCCAAGTTGATGGGTTGCTTTCCTGGGCCTCTGTGGTTTTGTTTGCAAAATGGAGATTGGGATCTATTTCAAGGGACCATTGTGCCAAGCTGGGGACAGGGGCACCCAGAGATACCTGCTATAGATGGCAAACGGCAGTGTGGTTTTCGTCTTTCTCCTTTAAGCTCCTCCACACAGTTTAGCAAAGGTCTTGGTGGTGTGCAAACCAACCTTTGTGAAGACGTGTCTGCTACTTTCTCACGATGCTTTAGGATGGTCAGGAGATTTCGTTAGCTCAGCACCAGGACTGGGGACAGAGGCAGCAGAGGGAGACCGCTGGGCTCTAGGTGGAGGGAGAGGTAAACAGAAAGCTGCAAGATGGAAAGCAAACTGGATTTAGAAAACAAACTCAGGCTAATGGCTGGAGGTGGTGTTAGTCATTCTGTTATGGAGTTGAGGAATACATATGCATACTAATCAGAATTTATTTTGGCTGCTTCTTACTATACAATTGGGAAAGGAAGAAGGATAAAAGATACCCAGAGAGGAGGAAGTCTGCATGTCCGAAAAGCTAAGACCAGGGCCTCAGCTCTTGCAGGCACACAGACTCACCTTTTACTGGCCTGTGGGATTTGCTTCCTGAATGGGACGCTAAGAGTGAAGGATAAGAATCCAACTTCCAGTCCATGGACTGTGGAGAGAGACTGCAGAGGCTTGTGTGGCTGTGATCCAAGAGCTCTGTGTGTGCATGCACATGTACATGTGGTTGTACAGGATTGTATATGTCTACATATGCAGAGATCGGAGGACTACCTTGGTCTCATTCTTCAGGAACTGCCCACTCTTACTCCTTCTCTTCCTTCCCTCCTCCTTCTCCTCCCCTATCCTCCTTCTCTTCCTCCCCCTGCTCCTCCAGGGTCTATCATTGGTCTGGAACTCTCCAAGTAGCCTGGTCTAGGTGGCCAGTGAACCCCCAGGATCCACCCATCTCCACCTCCCCAATGCTGGGAGTACAAGCGAGTGACATCGCGTCTTTACATGTGGATACTGTGGATTGAACTAGGTTCTCACAAGCACTGTATTGACTGAGCCATCTCACCAGCGCCCGTGTGCCAGCATCCCTCTTGCTCTCTTGGCCCACAAGTATTTTTCAGGCCTGTGAGCCGAGGGACACTCAGAGGAGCACCCACGGTTTCTGGGATTCTAGGCTTCACTACTCCTTTACAGAGCATACTCAAGGCTTAACAGTTCCCTCCCGTGATTCTGTAGCCCTGAGCATCTGTCCTAGCTCACCTGAACCCCTTACTTCATTTTGAGACAACCTCCTTTTTTTTCCTACTCAGGGAACATAATACATAGGGGAACTTCTCTCTCCTATGTCCTGACACCCCTCCATGAACCACCGAGACCCAAGCCCACCTTCTCTTTCAGCTAGAAGCCTTTTCAGCATACATCTGCCACTGTGATTTTGCTCTGTACCTCCCTCGACTTCCTGGTCCTTATGATCTCCTTTGAAAGAATTCAGACAAGACATGTCGTTCCGTGTAGAAGATGGGGATTGTTCAGAGTAGGCAGGTACACTCTTGGGGTGAGCATAGATGCTGGGCCACTCTGTTGATCTACTCTTTAGGTGGGCTTTATAGCATTTCTAACATCTCTGTGATAAAGCAGCTTCTCCTGAGGGATGCTTCACTTTCCTGTGATTAACAGGTCAGTTTGGATTGAGTCTTGCAGGAGGGGGCTATGGTAGATCCTTGTTCTTGATCAGGAAATGCCTTGGTATGCAGTAAAACCATAAGATTTAGTGCTTCTGAGTCACATATAGACAGTCACCTATTAAGGACCTCGTGGTCAGTTCAGGTCCTTTTTTTTGAATCAGCAATTAAAGTTCTGCAGTGTCAGCTCTTCCTAGGTTTCACGAGATTGTAACTACTGGGGTAGGAAGGCTCAACCCCAGTGTCTTCCAAGCCTGTTAGTGCCTAACTACCTAAGCCCTTCCACCCTTGCTGAGGGACCCCATAAGATACTTAGCAAGTCTGACGAGAGCCAGCCATAAGGTCCACAACATTCTGGCTGTTGTATGACACTATCCCAAGCATGACATGATTCTGTCTTAGAGTAGATGCTAACTTTGCCTAGTAGCTATGGCAGCTCAAACAGATCAAGGCAAAGAGAGCCAAGTGTATACTCTAATTAAAAGAACCACTGACATCCCCTAGTAGATATAAGAGGGGAAGGTCACAATCTGCTGTTCCTCCTTGGTTCACTGTCAACTGCAAGTGGTTTGTCAGAGACGCCTGAGTATACAGGAAGTAGATGATTAATTGAAGAGGCTGTTCTATCGCACAATTGCCATGAGTTCATCATCCATGATGGGTGAGAATTTTCAGTGATGCCGCTCACACTGTCTGAAAAGCTCACGAAGTCACTGGTCTCACGGCTTTGGCCTTTGGTGAAATTGTGCTTCTTCCTGTCATCGATGCTCATCTGGGATGAGCAGTTGTTTGTGTCATCCTAGGAAAAGTTAACACAATATGAGAGAACCATGCTTCCAGCCCAGCCAGAAAACTAAGAGATACAAACACGAGGACAAGCGAGTGAGGTGTCCCAGGAGAGCAGTGGCTGCTCTAAGTGGAAATGAACCTGACCCTTCTCCCCAATGGGTTTGGAGTTTTACTACAGCATGGAGGGCAGTCTTAAAGTTCAGCATGTAGCACAAGCCATGCTCCACTACACAGAAATGTAGAGGAATGCTTGTATGTATCTAAAATGTGTCTGTCCGGTGGACATTCTCTGAGCGGTCATTTGTGGATCTGCATCTCAATATCTTAGCTTTGAAACCAGCAAGTACAAAGAGGCTGAAAATACATTAATATATTTAGCACGATTATTCCAGGTCAGGGGGGTCCAGCCTGAGCAAAGAAGCAGGAAAACAGAGGACTGAGGTTCAAAGCTGTTCACCTCAGGCTATTCAGAAGGGCGGGGGATAGCGAGGAATCTGTCGACACATGGCTTATGTTAGGCTCCTCCCCCTCCCATGTGCATAGTAGTGGAATGACCTTCAGTTACCCCTGGCTAACCTCTGTGCTCCATACTCAGACAGCTGCTCTTATATAACCTTCTGGGCTTACCCAATGATCCAAGAAACCTTCATTTGGCCCAGGGGCAGAGGCGGCAGCCAAGTCGTTATCTCTTGATTTCCCTACATACATTCAGGGCCTCACCCATCTTCCAAGGATGCTCAGAGGTCCCCCGCCCCAGCTAGAAATGTCATTGACACATTCAACCCCTGTGAGGGGAAGAGACTTACTGTGTCTATCACGCCCCTCAACACCACAGTGAACTTCTAGGGCATCTAAGTCCAATCAGTCAGTTTATGCTGAGGCAAGCCCAATGGAGTTATCCTCTAAGTTACTCAGGATCCAGGTTCTGTCTCTTTTAGAGTAGCTATGCTGGCTTCTCTGAGCTGGGAGACCTTCCTGCCAGGAACGAGGTCCTAGCTGTGCCCTGTCCCACACCCAGCATTTCTTCCTTTATTAATTCCCTCCATCGCGTCTTTCTCACGCCTTTCTTTTCCTCAGTGCAGCTCTGTTTCCGTGCTGTCCTGCCCTGTACCCATCCTTGCTCTTCCAGTCCTATCTTTTCATGGGTGAGCCCAGTAGCCTTCAGCCCCACCCCCTCAGGGGAATTCAGATATTACCTCGGCTGCATGCTGTCTTTTCACTCTATCCACTTAAAAAAAAAACTATTCTGTTTAGTCTCTTTTAAAATTACTATGTTCATTATAGTAATATATTTCTTAATTATGACACTATGCAAAAGCCGGGTAACCAAAGAGGAATGCTCTTAGCAGCTGCCCACTTCCTGCTCCCTTCCCCTTCTTTTCTTTATTCTCTCTGGTTCAATGCCTCATGTCTTCCTCTCCTTCCCTTCCTCTAGCCCCGCTCCTGCTCGCCTCTCTTTCCTGGAATCAGCGTCCTTCTTTTCAGGGCCAGCTCACCCTTTACACCTTGAACTGCATCCTAGCCATCCTGGGAAGCCTTTCTTTCTGGCTTCCTGGAATCTTTCCAGGGAAGGATTTGTCTTCAAGGATCTTTGTGGCTCACCAATCTGAAGGGTTCCTTAGGTGCACCTGGGGAGGTGCCCTGCAGGAGACCTGCCTGACTGTTTGCACCGCCTCCGTAGGTCTGCACCCAGCTGGGGTGCCCAGATAGGCAAGGGACAGGTTCTTTCTTACAGCCCTGCGTAGCTGAGCCAATGCTGGACCACAGAGACACATCCATATGCCACATGTGCCTCCCTGTGGGTAACTGGGACAGGTGCACGGAACGAGTGAGAGCGGACATGAATAGAGGCGCGCTCTTTGCCCTTGGTTTTGACAACCGGAGCAATAACGGGATACCACAATTCATATCCTCTATAGGGAAAGATACATGGGGGCACTTCACAGCCCAGGCTTACCTTCCCAGGAACTGGTCACAGAGAACCTAAAGGCCACCAAGTCTCTGTTGCACCAGCTTGGTGATTCTAAACCTACAACCAGCCCAGAGTGATTACTCTGATACCTACCACGTGCCTTAGACATTCCGCTTTAATCTGGAACCTGGGATTCTTCTGTCACGTGGGGGTGGGTGGGGGAGGATGGTCTGCTGGGCTGTCAAACAAGAGCTTCCATTCGCCTGGGCAGTCTTGAAATGTTCAAAGAAAGTCTGTTGTGTGTGCTTATGTGTGCATACCCCCAGCACGGATTGCTATAGGTCACTGGCTAAAGCGAGGGATTCTAGCTGGGTTCCGGGCTGGGTGGGCGCGATCCACCCATCCCCACCCCAGCCCGCAGCCCCTGGCCAACGCAGTCGATCAGATTTTCCTCCGGCAGGCGGCGGGCTGGTGGCTGTGTGCAAGGCGTACTCTGCACGAGAGGCGGCAGCACGGACTGGACCCGGCCGCGGGGATCGCCCTACGCAGGAGCTGCCGTGTCACTGCGCGGAGGATCGAGTGGGTCCTCGGGGTCTCGGGGCTCGCGGCCCTGCAGGGCTGCAGTTCTAGCCCATTTACCCCGAACCAACGCTGCCAGAACCGAGGATCCGCGGCTGTGGATCCTGACTGAAGCGGGCGCAGGGGTTGGGAGCTACTGCAGCTCCGCAGGCGGCCACTGGGGGTTGCAGTGCCCGAGAGCCTGGCGGGGACAGTGCGCTTCTCTCTGCCTCCGAGTCCTGGGGCGCCTTGGGTCTCTAAGGCTGTCTGCACCGCTGGCCGCAGCTGCCTGCACAACCAACCCGCACAGCATCCTCCCAGATCCGTGCCGTGCGATCGCTGAGTGTGTGTGTGTGTGTGTGTGTGTGTGTGTGTGTGTGTGTGTGAGAGAGAGAGAGAGAGAGAGAGAGAGAGAGAGAGAGCTTGTGCGCGCGCACGCGTGGGGGGGCAGTGGTGTGCATGGGGGAGTGGGGAGTGTATTTGTGTGTGTGCCTGTGGATGTGAGTGCCTTGCTCCCCTCTGATACACACACACACACACACACACACACACACACACACACACACACACAGAGAGGACAAGCTGGTCTGCACTTGAAGACATCCCACATTCCAAGAGGCCGCAGGTTCCTGGGGATGCCGGGGGTTTCTTCAATCAGGAAAATCCTACCCTCATCTTCCTAGAAGGGATTATCTTTTCTATCCTTTTTTTCCTCTTTTTTTTTTTTAATCTGGAAGAGAAGAGCACAAGTTGTACTCCCCCTCCCGCCCCTTCTTCTTGCTAAATGCCATGGATATAACTGAATAAGCTGCTCAGGGCTCTCCCCGCGTGGATGGTCCGGGGCCACCATCTGCCTGCCTTCGCTGGATCGCTGCAGCTGGAGCGCTTAGCGTGAGCCTGTCTCGGGCCAGGAACGATGCGTGGCCGAGCCAAGGAGCCCGGGCGCCCTGCGGAGCCGGCCTTGGAGCCTCCCCGCCGCGGGTAGATGCCGCCTTGCCCAGGTGAGTAGCTGTCGCTGCTGCGTCTTAGCGATGTTGGGTGTCTAAGGGAGATGGGCTCAGGGATGTGCGCACCTGGGGGAACAGGGGAACTTTGCTTCTTTTCCTGCCTCACTTGAGGACTTCATCCTGGGTACTCGTGTGGACTCCTCTATTTCATCCTTCCTTCTACATTGTGTTTTGATAGTGTGGGGGGAAGGGGGAAACTGATGGGGAGGGAGGAGAGCGGGTCCTGGTGAGGCTTCAGTCCGGTCGGTGTGGAGGCTTGGAAGCTGGAGGAGGAGACCCCGGTCTCCCACAAAGGCAATCCTTGAATGCAGAACTTTGCCTCCAGACCATGCTGTTGAATCTTAGCACATGCCAGACATGGCTAGGACGTTGCTGGGGTCTGGGCGATGGTCCTGGGGTCTTCCAGAGCTTGGTGCCTGGACGGGTGGGGTGGAGATAATCATGGATTGATAGAGTGCATGGAGGAGGAGAGGGAGGCATGGCTGCAGGGACCCTATCTTGGCCTCGGGCAGATCTAACCAAGATCAGGAGGACTGTTTGTGCCCACGGGGCTCGCTGAGAATGCCATGATGAAGCAGTACGTAAGATGCACTGGCCATGCCCATGTTGTAGTTCTCTGTCTCCCACCCAGCCCTGCCCTGCTTCGAAGGCTGACCTGAGCAAGAACTGAGACCCAGACTGGCAGACAGCTCCCAGGGGGAGGGCTGTGCCTTGCTGCCCATCTTCCCCACAGGGAAGATGCACAAAGGACAGAAGCATTGGGTTCCAGGGAAAGAAGTCCAGAGAGCCAGAAAGAGAGAGGGGAGAGGGAGAGAGGGAGAGAGAGAGAGAGAGAGAGAGAGAGAGAGAGAGAGAGAGAGAGAGAGAGAGAGAGCAGGAATCAGGCAGAGCCTGCAGAGGAACTGAGCACGACTCATGCCAAGTGCACTCAGAAACAGCTGCAGACAGACAGACACCTGCAGGGAGAGGGACTGTTAGAGCCTGTCCTCCAGGCTGGAGCTGCAAGCATGGCTATAGATGTTAGCCCTCTGTCCTGGTTAAAGCAGTGAGCTTGCACGTGAGTGTGTGTGTGTGTGTGTGTGTGTGTGTGTGTGTGTGTGTCAGTCTGTCTGTCTGTCTGTGGCTTGAGAGATCTGACCCCGGGGCCCTGAGGAGAAGCCTGGCTAAGAAAGTAACCTCCAGGCTGTAGAGTTCAGGCTTCACAGCAGAGGTGGGCTGTTGCTCTTGGGCGGGGGCCTGACGGGAAGTAGTGCTGGAGCATCAGGGAGGCTGTTGAAATATGCAAGCAAATAACCTGGGGTTTTGTACCCACAGAGTTGTAAATAGCAAGCCATGTAGCCAGGAGGACTGTGGGACCGGTTTAGGGAGCCTGTCTGAGGCTGAAACAGAGAGAAGGTTGGATCTGGAAGACCCGTGCTTCAAATGTCAAGCCTCCCTGACCCAACACTGCTCCAGCCCTCCCATGGACTGAGGTGCATCCTGTACCTCGACTGTGAGCAGGGGGTGCAGAGTTGTGTAGCCCTTCTCTCCTCCCTCCTATGCTCTGCTGCAAGCCCCCTTCCTAGCGGTCCAGCTCTGGTCCAATGTCTGCCCCGAAGGTAATTCCTAATCTTCGTGCCCTCACCCCTGGGAACACAAGCAGTAAACTGATCATTTCTGGCGCAGTCGCTGGTGCTGCTGCGCTGGAGGCAGCTCCTAGGCACAGCTCCTGGTGCAGGACAGGGTCTGTCATGGCTGGAAGGAGGCTGCTATCCGATATCTTTCTTTGAAGTATGGGCTTTTTCCCAAGGCCTAGAAATGTGAACAGCTGGGGAGCGCGAGCAGAGAGCATGGAAAGGCCAGGCTGAGGAGAATAGGGGGCTGAAGGAAGGGAAAGGGATGTGGATGGAGGTGGGGATGCTCTAAGACCCTGTGGCCCTGACTTGACTGTTTTCTTACTTCTTGTTCTCAATCAAAGTAAAGTGAAGAGCTCGGGCTTCTGGCTCCCAACCGTCAGCCTGAAGGGTGGAGCAAGTTTGTTCTTTTATGTTGCTCTCCTTGCTGTTTTTGGTGTGTGGAGAAACTTCTGAGCTCTCGGTCGTGGGGGTGGGGGCGGGGTGCCAACTCAGGGACAGTTGAGCATTGATGTTGGAATTCAAATTGCTTTCAAAAGTTCCCCTGTTCTGAGGCAAGGAGGACCACAATGGCTGACCCGGGGGAGTCACAGTCCGATGGGAGAGGCACGCACACACACGCACACTCACACACACGCACACACACACACACATACACGCACACGTGCACGCACACGCACACGCAGAGGATCTCATGGATGTTTTTGGCCAAAGGAAATGGAAGTAGGCTTTTACAGTCCTTTCGTCACATCCTGGAATAAAAATTAAATTTGGATAGGCCACGGTCAAATTCTGATTCTGCCTTATTCCTCTTAGTCACTTGAGCCCCATGGTCTCACCCCCATGAAATGACCCAGTCATGCACATCTGGCAAATGTGTGCTGACCCATGTTTTCCTGGCAGGCTCCATACCCTTTCTCAGATCCCAAGAACGACCCATCCTCAGGGGAAAGTAGGGAGGCAGGGAGAAGCTGTCCGAGACATGGAAGATGAAGGACGGAGGCTTCATCTACCTTCCCTGCTGCCCTGCTCCTTCAGGGAGCTCTCCAGAAAACTTTAGGAATTGATTTAAGGCCATCAGTTTGACCTCTGGGGCCCAGGTAGCTGTTTCTCTTCTTCCTTGTGTGCTTTGGGGTCTTCTAGCCATGAGAGTCTGCTAGGGAAGCCAAGCTCTGTGCCTTACAAGATTCTTACCCTTCCCTGCCTGAGACTTGAGTGGGAAACCCAAACCCTTCCTCCTCCGGCCCCTGATGTCTCCTCGACACTCTGTCCCCCACTCCACCCTGACCTCAGAGATACCCTCAGGTGTTTGCTACCACATCTGACTTTCCCCCTTTGATGCAGAGTTGTCTTATGTGTAGTTCAGGCTACCCTTGTGCCTTAGTCTGAGGAGTGCTGGGATCCCACGGTCTGCAGGGGCGTGAGGTATCTTGAGAGCATACATTCTAAAACCCCTGTCCGGCTCAGTCCTGCCCTGGCTGTGAATCAGGCCCACATGTCTAGAAACAGTCACTGGACAGTCCGACCGTTCGGAGGAGGCATCGGCAGGATCTCTGAGGGAAATAGTGGGTGAGCACCCAGCATCATTTAGAGATCTTTTCTCTGTCTCACATGTGGATGGAGGCTAAGCCTTGACCCCAAGGCCTGGTTTCTGATGTTAGGACTCACTCAAAAAGTTGGTATCTGTGTCAGCAAAAGGCCAAAGGCCCAGGCTGGGGCTTTGCTGGTAGGTTTCTCTGGACTAGATTTGGGCGGGCCTGCCCTTCCCATCAGGCATTGGACCTGGTGCTGGGCACTGTGCCTTCTGGGGACAGCGCAGTTAAGGTTGCTGAGGACAGCCATGTTGCTGAAGAAGGACCCAAGGGTGGCAGAGGGTGTGGCTTCTGGGACGATGCTTCTCTGACTTTTTTCATCTTTACTCCTGGAAGGACACTTTGCAGAAACTTTTTCCTAGCCGTTTGTCCCACAGGATTTAAATCCTGCAGATGTACTGTTTCTCCTTCTGCACTGGGCACAGAGCCTGTTTTACAGAGGGCTAGGGGAGGAGGGGTTTGTTTATTTGATTTGTGTAGCCTCTCCACCAAAAAGCAATTTCCCCTCTTGGGGGCGATATTGTCCCCGCTGAGTCTGCAAGTCTGAGGGCTCTCAGACAGAAGCAGAGGACATGGATTCATAGATCCAGGGGCAGGAAAAGCCAGCAGATGCTAGAGACAGATTCCTGCTGCCTGATGACCCCAGCCCTGAGCTACAGACAGTACCAATGTAGCTTTTCAGCCATCAAAAGCCCTCTTGTCCCCTCCCTCACCCTGTTTCCTGGGTAGGATTCTCAGGTGGAAATAGGAGGTAGCTAGGATGCTCTGTCCTAGAACACAATGCTAGTCTTTGAGCAATCAGAGGATGGCTTCAGAAAAGAAAAGTCAGAGACAAAAACATTCCCGTCACCAGGCTCATTTCAGTATTGAGGCCCCCCATGCACAGAGTAGTTTAAGTAGCATCCTGTGCTGCTCAAGCTGTGCTCTGTGGATCATGTTTGTGCTATCCCACCTCCTTGCCTGGTAAAGGGAGGTTGAACAGAAGACGATATTAGAGTTCTGTAGAAGAGACGCAAGGCTGTGGTCTGGCTTCTGAACCCCAGAAATCAACCATCATCGATTTAGATAGAACCAGGTCTGCTGTTTGGAATATCCGCCCCCCATGAGCCAAGGGAAATGGGGACCCAACAAACACTAGGACACAGGTGGTAGACCGAGTCAGAGAATGAGGAGCAAACCTGTATACCTATCATCCCTCTGTGGGATAGTCTGCAGAAGGCTAATGACTGTCTTATATTTACAGTAACAGGCGGGAACTGGAGGGCTCAGAGAACTTATTACTTGATATCCTATACCCATCCATACCCCTCCCGTGGGAGCTGTCCCCAAGGCACAATGGCAGGAGCTGAGACCTGGGCATTCCAGAGGGCCAGCCTCCTTCCTGCCTTAGATCATATCTCTAATAGAAGTCCCAAGAAGGACTGGCGATGTAGCTCAGCTGGTAGGGTGCTTGCCTAGCATTCGTGCCCCATGGTTTGATTTCTAGTACCCAATAAACCAGGTTTGGCTGTGTAGTACTGTCACCCAGCACTCAAAAGTGGAGGTGGAAGGATCAGAAGTTCAAAGTCATTGTCAACTATGTACTGAGGTTAAGGCTAGCATGGGGTACATGACACCCTGGAAATACAGTATCTCTTGGTTTCTCTTCCTTGTCTGGGACCTATTTCCTATTCTTATCTCCAGGCCCCAGTGTTCCACTCACCACGTTCAGTTGCCACTAAGGACTGAGGAACAGAGGTACACACTCTGGAGGTTCCTGCTGTAGAACGGCTGTAAACGAGGCAGCATTGTGGCATGCTCTGGTCCCAACGTGTGTAACAGACGTAGTCCTTCGGCCACCCGCACTGTTGGTAGAAACTTGGGGAGTGAACTAGGCCCAGTCTAGAACTTAAGTTCTGTACCTGAGGAGAGAGAGGGAGAGATGTGGGAACCTGAGCACATCTGCAGCGGAACGGGTCTGTCGGGTGGGGTATGAATGGCTATAGGTCACGGTGACAGTAAGTACGCTGAGCCCTAGTGAATCTGACTTTGGAGTTGTGCAGTCTCTCCCGTCCCCACCTTCCTTGGTAAACACAGCACAGTAACTAGTAAGGCCAGGCCTTGCTCAGGCAATCCACAGAGTGAATGAGCTACAGGTGACGAGGGTAGAAGCCATGTCTAAACTTCGAAATTTCCATCAACCCCTAAGAGCCAGGAAGGGCTAAAGTCAAGCCCTGGATGTCCTCTACTTTCTTGTCCTCACCTTCAGAATGGGGTCTGGATGCTCTCCCAAGACCCTCCTGAATCGGATTAGTTATCTTTTCCATATGTTCGCTTTTGAGATAGGGTGTCACTATCTGACTGTTCCCAAGCTCTCTCTGTTGACCAGGTTGTCCTTGAACCCACAGAGATCTGCCCGCCTTCTGCTGGGATTCAAGTCCTGAACTACCACACCCTATCTGGTCAAACCAGTGATCTTTTGATTTACAAGTTGATGGAGCAAAGGTACCTCTGCTGACCTATTTCAGCCCCAGAGTGACGGAGCTGAGGACCTGTGACCTCTTCCTCATCCTCCGCCAGACAACACTGCTCAAATGCTCCTCTTGGCCTGGTGCCCTGCTCTGGCTGGGTTCCCCTTGAAGGACTAGAATCTGGGGATGCAGCCGAAGGCAGCCATCTCTTTCCTTGTTGACTGCACACAAACGCACACTCACATTGAAATCCACCCACCTACAGGAGTGCAGAACTCACACCTGCATGCCCAGGTACACGTAGACACACGTTGGGAGTGCACATGAATGTATGGAAGTGCACAAGCTATGTGCACTCACAAGACACGTATTCTCACACACTAACCTATATACACACCTGCACGCAGAGGGATACCCTTACATTTCATCCCTCTAAGAACACCACCCACTGTACAAAGAACGTCTTTGTAGTTCCCACACCCCCGTGCTTACATTGTAGGATGAATGAAGATGGATGAGGGATATAGACAAGGTGGCAGCAGGTCCAGCAGGCATCAGAGTTCACATAGGCACATGGATGTTCCCTGTCACTGAATAGGACTAGAGGATTTCCTGCTCTATAGAGTACTCAGGGAAGCAGGAAGCTTAAATCCTATCCATGGGCAAATGATGGGAAACTGGGGGCCAGGGAGATCTTGCTGGGTGGTAGATCTGGCCCTGGAGATCTCCTTGTGGTTCAGGACATATGCTCCCTAGCAAACTGGTTGGTGGCCCTTCTTTCTTCCTGTTTTTGATCTGGACCACCTCTAACTAATGTGTCGAGAAGGAAGGATTGAGCTCTGTCTCAGGTGGGGCAAGTGTTCTCATCATTACCCATCAAACTTTGCTCCTCAGAGGCAGGACTTGGCATGGTCTCAAGGCCTCAGCCCACATGACCTCTTTCCTTTACTTTTTTCAATTTAGTCTCAGTGCCCACCTGGCTTAGTCTCTTGCATGTGACCCAACTGTTTCTATGGCTGTTAGGCCTCTGTGGGGTTGTTAGCAGGGATCCTCAGCTCTGGTTGGTTTCTGACATTGTTCTTCATCTGCATGTGTATGTGCATGTGCCTGTGTGTGTGTGTGTGTGTGTGTGTGTGTGTGTGTGTGTGTGTGTGTGCATGTGTGTGCACATTCGGGATTCCCCTGAAGTCACTTATGATCACCTGCATGGTGTAAAATTGATCATGGTGATGGTGAGGGGGATGATACAATGTGGTGGTGATGATGGTGGTGAGGAGATAATAGTGGTGACTGTCGTGGTTGGGTTGTAATGATGATGATTGGAGATGATGATGATGGTGGTAGTGATATGAAGATTATAATGGTGATGAGGATGGTGATGGTAATGGTGGAGCATAGACTATGGTGGTGATGATGGCATGATGGAATAAAGGCTATGGGAATGATGATGGTGATGGTGATGGGGATGGTGGTGGTGGTGATGATGATGACGGAGTTGAAGCTATGGTGATGATTGTGGTGATGATGATGATGATGGAGTGAAGATGGTGAAATTTAATGACAGCTGAATAATGGTGATGACTTCAAGGATGATGATGGCAGTGGTGGTGAAGTGAAGGTGATGGTGATGATGGAGTGCTGGCAATGATGATGGGACAGTGAAGATGATGATGGAGTAGAGGTAGTTGTGATGATGAACTGATGAAGAAATAACGATGATGATGATGGTGATGGTGGTGGTGGTGATGATGATGATGATGATGTTGGTGATGATGTTGATGACAATGATTGAAGGGAGGTGGTAGTGATGATTACACCAGTCTATGGTATACCAGATCATGTGCTGCATATAAAGACAACTTAGGAAACAAACCCCCAAGCTACTTCCCAGATCCCCCCTCCAACCTGACTCTAAGCCGACGCCTTACCATCTTACCCAAGTAGACATCAATGAGCTAAAGCGATTGGGGCCATGGTCTTAATTTAGGGACAGCTGACCCTAAGGAAACCATTTAATCTTCCTTATGGCTTGAGCACTTGCATCATCTGGATTGGACTGAGGAGAACTGAGGGAGAGACCCTAGAATAAATCCTGGATGCTCTGCCCAGCGTCCCAGCTTCTAGACATGTGATGACTATGGACTATTATGCCCAGAGTGGAGCAATGCCCTGTATGTAGAGAGGCAAGAATTGGAATGTGAAACTGTGAGCAGGGACCACATCTGTAGTCAGAGTGCACATTGCTTTGGGGGAAATTATGATATTTTCCATGGGCTAAGATTTGTCATTTCTACCAAGCTTACTGGGCTGGAGCGCACACTCATTGTAATGACTGTACAACCATTATGCATGAGGGGAAGTTGAAAAGAAGGAAGTTATCAAAGACTCTTATTTCCTGAGGGTATCACCACCACCACCACCACCACCATCATCATCATCATTACTATTATTATTATTGTGCTCTCCAACTACAGTGTGTTTGGGGAAAGGGTTGTAGGGGTGTGGGAGCAGACAATGTGGGTTGAGGGTGGCATATATGGGTTCACAATGGCTCCACTGTGGAAGATAGCCCATCCCCCACATTACTGGCTCTCTCTTGCATGTCTTAGTGCTGTATAGCACAGTGGCAGAGATTCTCACAGACAGGCTGTGTCTACAGAGCATAGCATGTTGAAGGGTTGGGCGTTTTAGCGGATCTGAGCATATATTGAGCCTCTGGGCACTGTAAGGAGTGCCCCCAACATGGAGAATTGTCTCCATCCTCTGAGAGTTTAAATGTGGTGTGGAGCTGTGTGTGTGTGTGTGTGTGTGTGTGTGTGTGTGTGTGTGTGTGTGTGCTAAGTTGAGACAAGACATGGTGCCTCTGTGGAGACATGTGGCCTTTGACTAGACCTCATTGTGTAGAGAGTAGGTCAGAAAGACCCATATCCTGAATGGTAACATCTGTGCCCTCCCCAGGGCTGACCCCATTATGGGAACAAAGGACTCCTGAGTTTTGAGGTAAAGGAGCTGGAAAATTATTGTGAGCAAGGAAATAGCTTTGGGCCTTACGCCCCCAAAAGAAGGCTGGACACCCCTTGTGAGAGGGGACTGTGCTAGGTAGCTTTGTCAATTTGACTCAAGCAAGAGTCATCTAGTTAGATGGGATCTCATTTGAGAAACTGTCTCCATCAGATTGGCTTGTGGGCATGTGTGTGGGACATTGTCTTGATTAATGATTGACATGGGAGGGCCCAGCCCACTGTGGGCTGTGCCACCCCTGGGCAAGTAGTCTTAGGCTGTGTAAGAAAACAAACTGAGTAAGCCAGGGAAGTAAGCCAGCAACATCACTCCTCCATGGTCTCTGCTTCGGTCCCTTCCTCCAGTTCCTGCTTTGAGTCACTGCCTTGGTTTCTCTTAGTGATGAGCTGTCCCAGAAATGTAAGATAAGCCCTCGCTTCCCCCAACTTGCTTTTGGTGGTGTTGTCTGTCATAGCTGTAGAGAGCGAATTAGAACAGGATGCCCACAGCCTTGGGTTTCAGACAACTGTTGGACTAGGGAAGGGGTGGGGAGAAGTCATGAGATACGTGTCCAGGGCGAGGTGTGGGCTGCTCATGAGTGTGAACGTGAGCACCAGAGAAAACAGGAGTCTCGCAGTGTGGATGAATGGGTATCAGCAAGAGTCTGAGAGGAGAGGTGGGCTGGGCCACTCTCTATCCACTACACCGTCGGGCCATGGAGACTGAGGCCCGGCCCAGGCTCCCTTCCCATGACAGAAGTCCAGACTCTGAGCCCAGTTTGAGACTCTATGTCTAGGTTGTCTCTAAATCTCAAGCCATTGAGTAGTGTGTCAATCAAAGACTCAGCTCCCCAGAATAACACACAGATGGAGAGACAGAGCTGTGGCTCACACAATAGAGCAGGGATGGCTGGGATATCTGGCCCAGCTTTGGGGAGGTGAGTTATCTCAGGCCAGGCCACCTGCTGCTCTGTCACTGGGCAGTCAGGCCCGTATTTACTGTTTATTGGTTTTTAAATTGCAGTACCACATCGATTCCCTGTTTCACTTCAGCCCTTATTCCCTCTCTTCAGCCTCTTATCCTCTCTCTCTCTCTCTCTCTCTCTCTCTCTCTCTCTCTCTCTCTCTCTCTCCTTTCTCTGCATTGCTGTGTCTTTCTCTGTCTGCTCTCCTTCAATTTTGCTTTTAATGCAGGGTGTTCTCGCCATTGTGTCCTGTTACCTAAGGTACCATGCTTATATTGTGTGCACGTCGTATCTTCTCCTGTCCCTCTGTGCAGCCTTTTCATGCGTTAAAGCTGAACCTGTGGCTTGGCTAATCTCCGTTGAACCCCACGACACAGAGGAAGTATGGCATCGTCTACATTTAAATGTGAAGAAATGAGCGCTCAGAGAGGCTAATGGACTGACCAGGTCACGTTTGGGTTGTAGGAGGTTGTAATAGTGGTTTCTGGCTATCAGGGCTTTGTGTGAGCCCAGCACTGCATTAATACAAGCTCGCTCACTCTCTCTTTCTCTCTCCCCCTTCCCCCTGTGTGTGTGTGTGTGGTGTGTATGTGTGTGTTTGTGTATGTGTGTGTGTCTGTGGGGTGTGTGTATATGTGTATATGTGTATGCATGTGTATGTGTGTATATGTGTGTGTCTCTGTGTGTATATGTGTGTATATATTTGTATGTATGTATGTGTGTATGTATGTGTGTATGTGTGTTTATGTGTGTATGTATGTGTGTGTATGTATGTGTGTGCCTGTGGAATGTGTGTGTGTGTGTGTGGTGTGTGTGTGTGTATGTGTGTGTGGGTATGTGTGGGTGTGGGTGTACATGTGTATGTATAAGCATCTGTATGTGTGTATATGTGTATATATGTGTGTTTGTGTGTATTGTATGTGTATATGTTTGTATATATATGTGTGTGTATGTGTGTCTCTGTGTATTATGTGTGTGTCTCTGTGTACATACATGTGTGTATCTATTTGTATGTATGTGTTTGTATATGTCTATGTGTCTTTGTGTGTGTATGTGTTTGTGTGTCCTTGTGTGTTTGTGTGTGTATGTGTTTGTGTGTGTGTGAGTGTGTGTGTTTGTGTGTGTGTGAGTGTTTGCGTGTGTTGTGTGTGTGTGTGTGTGTGTGTGTATGTGTGGGGGGCACAAAGGAAACGCTCAACTGTCATTCTTTACTTAGGTGTCAGCTACTTTGTTTTGAATAATTTTTTTTTTTTTTCCTGGAGCTCCCCTAAGTAGGACAGAATGCTACTTTGCTGAATAGTAAGTTCCTGGAGGACCACCTGCCTCTGCCTCCCTGGTCCTGGGATTGTAAGAGTGGAATGCAGGTCCTTGTGCTTACAGGGCAAGCACATTACTGATGGAGCCTTCTCTCTAACCCCGCCATAGGCTTGACTTGTTGATGCTATACTCTCACTGATTGTCTCACTGATTGTCTGGGATGGTCCTGTCAGCATGTTTGACAGATGAGGACAGAGCAGCCAGAGAAGTTAAGTAGTTTACCTGACATTACAGTAAGATTGCAGGACTTGGGATTCAAATCCAAGAGCCGGTTTTTGCATCCATACTCTCAACCACTGTTGTCCCTGGTTGTGAGTCTAAGATGGACTAGGGACATCGGGACCTTGGTCACCCGGGTTCAGGGACTGGAAAAACATGGAACTTCGTATTCCAACCTCAGCCAGCTGTCTAAGAGCTGTTGTCTTATGCCTTTCTCTCACTGAGCCTGTGTCCCTTTGTGGAGACAAGAGTTAAGGCCAATACTAAAACCCTTAAGGCTGCCCTGACTAATGACTAAGTGAACGGTTCCAGCAGGCTCCAGGTTCTGGAATGCAGTGCTCTGTGCTTAAGCCCTGGTCGGTTCTATGATTCACACACATCCATTTTCTTTGCAAAAGAGATAACAGGTGTGCATATGGGGAAATTGAGACTGCAAACTGTCCTGGGAGCTGTCATAGGCTGCTGGAGTTGGGAATTCCTGGGAGCAAGACTTGCAGTTTTAAAATTCAGGAGAGGCAGGGTCACCAGGTAGTATAGCAAACACACATCTGAGCCAGGACTTGAGCGCTGGGTTCGTTACTCTTCTCATGTGTCGTGAAGTGACTCAAGGCAGGAAGGGGTGGTAGTGGGTCACAGATTGAGGGGATACAGTCCACCATGGTGGGGAAGACACAATGAAGGGAAGGTGAGGCAGCTGCTTGGAGGGAGATGAACGCTGGTGCTCAGCTCCCTTGTTTTTATTCACTCTGGGACCCCACCCCATGGAAGGGGGCCACCCGGTTTTATTATTTATTATTTATGTATTGCCATGGTCTTTCTCACCTCCATTAAGCCAATCTAGAAACTCCCTCAGAAACATAGCCAGATGCTCTTTCCTTGGTGTTTCTAGAACCACCACAAGCCCTCTGTGTCCAAGGGCAGTTACTGGGCACCTGTGGGGACATCACCTCTCCTGATGCCTGTAACCCTGGTAAGCAAACTCTAGAGATGCCGTTGTACCTTGATCTCACCATAGCTATGAATTGGGCAGTGTTACCCAAATGATAAGGAAGAGGCGAGATCACAGTCTAGAGTCAGCAGTGGCTGCAATGTACTTGGAGCTCCCGAGCTTGACCACAGTGACACATTCTCCAGACCTCTCTCCACAACTTCCTCATTCAGCGTGTCTTCATCCTAGCCTTGGGTATTCTGGATTGACAGGAGCATTTATCCCTATCAGGAAAGGCTCGGGAAGGTCAGGTGTCTTTGCTAAATACCACACAGCTTGCAAAGAAGTGAGGAGCAGGGAGCCAGTCTCATCCGGGCTTCTGCTCCTCTTGTCTTATATGATAACTGGGCCGAAGCCCCATTGCCTCGAATCTATTAAGGTGTAAGGTCCCAGTCTTCCAGGGCCAGACATACAGAGGGCAGGCCAGATGGACAAGGCGGGGACGTTGGCTCCTCATTTCATTTGATGGAGTTGTCACTGTCTGATTCTTCCCCAGCAGGGAGAGGAGGCATGTCAGCCCTCCTGCTGGCTGCACATCTGCTGATGATAGAAACCCAGTGGCCTCCAAACCAGGTTCTCAACGGACGGACATGGCTGCATCCCATCCCAGCTGGGGCTGGAAGCAGAACCGGCTGCATCTCCCTGGTCAGGCAGCACAGACAATGTTCATGCCAGGCTCGCTCCCAGTGCAGCTGAATAAGAGAGTTAAAGGGACAATGACAAGAGTCTATAAATTCTGAATGATGCTAAGAAGAGTTGCCTGGGCCCTAGGATCCATAAAACCCACACGGCCTCCCGTCAGAGTGATTAATGGACCCTTCTTCTGTTGTCCAGTCTCCCACACAGAAGAGACCTTTCCTTTTTTAACTTCTAAACAGTCCCATAATCCTTAGCAGGACACGGTGGTCTTGGGGTCATTTGTAGGGATGAACCCCCAGTCCCACTGTACAGTTAGAGGAACTGAGACACCGAGTGGGACTATGATTTGGATAGTGGCCCTGGTTCCTTTGGGCTCACCCAGGAAGCTCTCACCAGTGTCCACGTTGGGTAAGCACAACCGTGTGCTGGGCCCTGTTCTGAGCGCACCGCACTTGGGATCCATTTCATCCTTGGTTCCTCTGTGAGACTGGTTGTGTTACTGCCCCTAGGTGCTAGGGTACATAGTGAGGAAGCTGACAAGAAAGGGTGTAGGGAACCCCTCACCATCACACAGCTGAGCCAGGCTTTGACCCCGTGCTCTCCTTTGAGATGTTAGTCAACTGTGGGTGGCAGGCCTAATCAGGACATATGAAGCACAAGCGCTGTACAGAAGGGAACATGGCGTAAGGTGGGATGAAAAGAATGTAGGAACGAGAGCATCGTGGGGACAGCTAGGTGACACTGTCTTCTAGATGCGAGGGGGTTGCTGCCACCCATGAAATCTCAACAATATGGTTTCTCTCACAAGACAACACCAGTCAACATGCCTACCCAGATGGGGGAGATCGTCACAAGACCCACCCCTAAATAAAGAACTGAAGGCAGCCGGTGGCCGCTAAAGGAGGGTTTCCTCTAAGGATAAAGCCCTTTGATAGTTTTCCCATTCTAAACACATGTACATATGAGCAATATGGGTAACAAAAATGGGAAAATGGGACCGTGTGTGCATGTGTGTGTGTGTGTGTGTGTGTGTGTGTGTGTGTGTGCATGTATGTGTGTGCATGGCCGTGTGTGCATGTGTGTGTGTGTGTGTGTGTGTGTGTATGTGCATGTGTGTGTGCAGGTGCATGTATGTGTGTGTAATCATGCCTGTGTGTGTGTATGTGTGTATGTGTGTGTGTGTGCGTGTATGCATGTGTGTGTGCATGTGTGTATGCATGTGTGTGTGCGTGTGTATGAAGCAAGAATAATCATAGAAGAGTTCATGAATTCGAGATGGGATAGAAGACACAGGAAAGAGTTGGAGGGGTTGAAGTAACATAAATACAGCACTAGGAAATTCCAAAAAATTAGGATTTAGACTTTATAAATGTGTGGGCAGAATGCCTCACGGCAGTAAAGAGGTGCAGCTGTCCTAGGGGTGGGGCTGTAGCCTGCCTCTGCCCAGTGGCTGAGCACCTGGGCCTACCCTGTCCTGGCTTTCTGTAGCCTGTGGCTTCAGCACTTTCAAAGACAGACAGGCATCTAGGAGCAAGCAGGACAGGTGGAGTCTTCAGAAAGCGGCCCAGAGTCTAGCACCAGGAAGCTCAGCTCTGCTCAGACTAGCTGGCGTGCGTTCGGTGTCCTCCTCAGAGCCTTTCTCTCCCGCTCCTTCCTTCCTCGGAATGTGGCTGGAGATCTCGAGGCAGCGCATGGCTTCCAGGCCCACTGGTATACCATCTACATCAAGCCTCTGTATTGACCCTGACTCTAAGCTCCCTGTGAGAGGCGGGATGAAAGCAGGAACCGCACTGCCCACTCGGCACTGAGCTACTGAAAACATCTACCAGTCCCAGGAATCCTGGGTGTCTGATATTTCTAGTGGACTGGATCATGGCTCTCTCTGTTCCTCCTGCTCTGTAAGGTGGGGTTTGGGCTCTGTGGTGTATCTGCAGCTCAGCCCTGCTGTCCCATCAGGGGGCAGTATGGAATAGGGGCTCAGCTTCCAGGGACCAGGGACTCTGCTGAGGGTGGAATGGTCAGCCAAAGATGTGTAAATTCCCAGATCTAGGAATGAAGAAGCTGGGCAGTTCAGCCCTCCATCCCATTCACATGCGGCTGGGGGATGTTTGTTGAGTTCCTGGCATCGCTTCTTGCTCAGGACAGAGGTTACTTCTGCTTGGTGTCTCCCCTAAGGGTGCTGCAGGACTGGTGGGGAGGCAGAGAGATGGCTAGGTAATCGTCTATCGTGCAATGAGGTAGGATTGGAGACATGAGCTGAGAAACCTGAGGGGCATTCAGGGGGAGGTGAATCAGTCTTAGCCAGGTGTCATAGGTCACCACCATCGTGCTTAGCACTGCCTCTGGGTCCCTGTCCCTCTAACTCCTGCACACGGGCCCTGTGTGCCCGTTACAGGCACTAAACAGCACTCAGACAGAAGGAACTCTGCACCCTTACCCCTTCCTCCATGCAGGGCTTGGTGCGCCCCGGGTGCTTCCTAGACTACATTGTACATCTTTCCCTTTCCTACCTCTGCGCGCTCATGCTCCAGGCCCTCTGCCTGGAATTCCATTTCTCCGCCCTCTCCTTGGCCCTCTTCCTCCTTACCGTCCTTCGAGTATCAGTTCAGATGCCAACGCCTATCTAAGGTTGGTTTGCTCGCACTCTCAGGGCAGCTCCCAGTAGTGCTTTGCGCATTCCCCGCTTTTGCTCCCGTGCTAATCGTATCTCTGCATCCTGTAAGGTGTGCGAGGCAGAGTGGGAGGGGACGAGGAGAGTAGAGAGTATCCAAGCACAAACTCTGGAGCTACGTAAATGCAAACTCAGACACCGTGCGACTCTCAACGCTTCTCGTTTCTTCATGGGCTCGTTCTGGTCCCTCCCTCGGAGCTGTGGTTTGGGTTAAATGAGTTAATATATGGAAAGCACTTAAAACAGTGTCTGGTATATGGCAGGTTCTCAACAAACATCAGCTACCGTTATTATTTTTATATCCAGTGCTTAGAATAGTGCCCGACTCAATAAATATTTGATGATGGGTTGAGACA
This sequence comes from Rattus rattus, assembly GCF_011064425.1. NCBI lineage: Eukaryota > Metazoa > Chordata > Mammalia > Rodentia > Muridae > Rattus > Rattus rattus. The sequence continues at coordinate 80,981,335 of NC_046157.1, read as the reverse complement.
CCTGGGGCTGAATCTTGAAAGGAGCTGAGCAAGGTTGGTAAGAGAGAGCCGTGGTCCTACTGGAATCACCTATGAGCTTTAAACATCACTGGGCCCTAAGCTCTGCTCCCAAGAGAGTCCCAACTTCATCATGCTAGGTGTTGCTTGGCCGTTCACATTTTAAAATCTCCTTGGAATTCTGACGCCAGTGTAGAGAACTACAGACATAGGAAGACTAGCACCCCGACAGATTTGCTGGAAGAAGAGGGACCTACGTGAAGGGAGAGTGAGGGGTGAGGGCAGGGAGAATGAAAGGCCAGGGTAGCAGGCTAAGTAAATGTTTGTGTGAGGCAGTAGGACTCCTCTATAATGTATGGAGTAGTTTTCTTCTAGCAACTCAATCTTGTTAATCCAAACTTAAAATCCTTCTTTGCTACCCACTGGCTTCTCTGCTGAGTTGTTTAACATGGCACTTGGGGCCTCCCTGGCACAGTCACAAGGGGCTCCGGGTGCAAAACGTGCTCAATGCAGTAACAGCAATTCCAGACTAAGCTGGTGCAGGGAGGGCAGAATAAATCCTGGCCATCACGGGTCCTAGAAACAGCCAAACTCAAAGTATGTTACTCTGGACTGATAGAAACTCATCTCGGGTTCTGGTCATTGGAAGACCATGTCCTTTGGTCTTCAGGCCAAACTTCTGAGTGAGAGTAGGTAAATTTAGGTTCCCCAACCCCTGAACCTGAGTGATCAACTCAGAGATCCTTCTAGACCCACTTTCTATTCTGACACTGAGGTCTTAGAACATTTTGTAGGTCCATCTCTCCCTGCTTCCAAACAGGCTGTTTGCTGCTTCCATGACCTCATCCTGGAGAGACATCTGTTTCAGCATCGGTTGGTCTATTTTCCCAATCTCTGTCAGCTAGTCCTGGGTGTGGCTCATATACACTGGACTCCACCAACCATGTGAATCAGAGCCGCCTCTGGCTGGCATAGTGGCTTGTAACAAAGTGGCCTGAGTCTCCTCTGCTGAAGAATGCGCTCTGCCAACCCTTGGAGGCAGCCTGCTGTGGTTTCAGGCAGGTGGTGCTGTGTGGAGACGTTGTGTGCCCTTCCTGAGGAGGGGCCTAGCAGCTTTGGGGTTCACATCCCACCCTATTTTCTATCCTGTATCTGCTTCCTGGTCTTTCCAGATGTGAGCCAACAGCTGCATGCTCACCCCTGCTGCCGGTATCTAGTCACTCTTTATGTAGTACTGTCTCAACCTAGATGGACTGTATCCCCTCAAACCATGAGTCAAAATGAATTCCACCTCTCTTAGGAGTTTCTTATCAAGCATTTGATCACAATGACGAGATAAGTAACCAAAGCAACCTGTGGAGGGGATGTTCAACCTAACTCTGCTGTTTATGTGCTGGCTGACTTTGGGCATCATTTGACCTCCTTGAGCTCATGCCATGGCTAGCTCTAATTGCAAGCTGGATACAAACTAGAATCAGCTGGGAAACTAGTCTCAGTGAAGGATTGTTGATGTGTGTGTGTGTGTGTGTGTGTGTGTGTGTGTGTGTGTGTATAGGTGTGAGGTGGGGGTTATTAACTGAAACAGGAGGACTGAGCCCACCGTGAGTGTCACCATCCCCTAGGCAGGGGATCCTGACTGGTATCACAGTGGAGAGATAGAGCTGAGCATAGGCAAACAAGCAACTTCATTGCTCTCCGCTCTCCACTGTGAAAGTGTCTAGCTTAAGTTCCTGCCGTGTGTTGTGATGGGCTGTAACCTGGAACGGTAAGCTGAAATAGATTCTTTTCTCCTCTAAGATGTTTTTTTGTCAGTTTTTTATCAGAGCAGCAGAAATGAAAATAGGACAGTTTCCTTTTCTGTGGGAGCAGAAGTAGAAGCTCAGAGTCATTTGGCCCTCACAATTGCAGGCTATGGCAGCTGCTGTAGATAAGAACTGCTGAACTTCCTGGCACAGAAAGGCTGCAAGGCCCATGAACACAGACCAACTCCCGCTTCCCAGGCACAGGCAGGAGATTCACATAGCACAGTCACAGTCCTTGTGTCTCTGATGCAGGAGGGTGAGAGGGAGAAGAGAATGATTTCTTAAGAAACCCAGGCCAACTCAGCCCAAGGCGAAGACTATGACGGACACTTAGATATCTGATGTGGGATCTTAGCCTGTTGATTTTGCTTGTATTATTCATTTTAGAGATGAGGTATCATGTAGTCCAGGAGGACATCAGACTCCGTATAGAGCCCAGGATGACCTTGGGTTTTTGATCCTCCTGCCTTCACCTCACAAGGGCTGGAATAACCAAAATATGCCACCATGCCAAGTTTATGTATAGCTGGGGATTGAGTCTGGGGCCTTTATTCATACTAGGCCAGTGCTCTGTCAACTGAGCTACAGTCCCTGTAGTTAAGGAGCAAAAGCATAAATGTATTCTTCAGAGGGATAAAAATGGAGAGAGAGCTGAAAGCAGAGAAAGAGAGTGGAGTTTACAGGTGAGGGACAAGGTGTGTCTTGTGTGTCAGACAGGACCCATCCAGGCATGACTGTCCTTCAACAAGCCGTCTCCGGGCACCGTGGAGCACTGTATCATTGTGGATTTTCCAACAGATCTTCATGAATTCACTCCTGAGGTCAAGTCCCATGGAGCTCCTGATGAGGCTGCCTCCCTCTTGCTATATCCAAAGCACCCCTGCCTTAGTTGATCATGTCTGCACGCTCGTTCTCCAGGCCTGACCGGGTGGGGGCACAAAATGTGTGTCCTCATACTGTGTCAGAATGGAGCGTGTGAATCCACTTCTCCCACGTGTCCCTCATCTCTGGAGCTGGAATTCAAGACAGAAATAAAAGGAAGGAAGAGTCGAGCTAGCTTTGGAAAGGGGCTTTTACATAGGGAAGTGGTCCCTTGTACCCATATTGTGCAGCCTGTAGGGGCTGTATTAGGGAGCTTCCTTCTTGCCCCCTCTTTTAGCCAATGCCCTACATCCTCACTGCATCCTTTTGGTGGGCAGCAGATGGAGACCGCCATGTTGGTTTTCCTCTCAACCTTTCGAGGCAATGATAAGGCCAAGGGAAGTCCATCTCCTTCTTTCCTCATAGAGCCAAGGGCATGGTTCATGATTCCCTTCTCTCTTCCCTCTTTCCTAGGCCTCTCAGAGGCAGAGCATGCATCCTGACTGACCTAGGAGCTTGTCTTATCCTCTCTGATGCTCTTCTCATAGCTAAGTTTCAAAATGGTGGGAACAGGAGCGCCACCAGGCATTGTGACTGGGATGACAAATGAGCCTGATGTTTGTGTCCTCCTTCAAATGTGTTTTGTGTTCAACAGTCACCATGTCGATGTTTATCATGTCAAAGGGGGCTTTGTTGACTGGCCTTGAGCTTCATGCCTTCTGCTAGGTCCTTATGGGAGGCTACTGTGCATCTATTGTTTCTTTTTTAGGTTACATGTTTCATATTTCTGTTTTGTGTGTACACATATGTAGAGTCATGTGGAAGAGCACAGATACCAGGGCATGGGTGTGGATATCAGAGGCCAGCCTGAGGGAGCTATTCTTTATTTTGACCATGTGGCAAGAGTGGTATTCCCTCCAACTAAAGGGTAGGACTCTGTCTTAGAATTGGAGGAAGCTGACAGACCTCAGACCAGTTTTCTCGAGGCTTCTCTACGAACAGATGAACGTTAGATTATGTTTCTATCTCAGACAGAGCTTTGATCCAGGCCTGTCCAGCCCCATCAGCAAGCCATATATAGGGAGGGAGTGTTTCAGGGATACTGAGGTGGGATGACAAGAAGGGTACCACTGGGCTACACTGATGGTGATGATGGTTGTCAAGATCATATCTAGAATGAGACACAGGTTACCTTAGAGAGGAGAGACCTCTGAGGTAGTCATGTTGTGGTACAGGTTCCTGTGGGTTGAAGAGACGGTTGTTGAGGTCATGGTATATAGTGACAGTCCAGTGGTATCGGTGATACTGGTGACCAGTATCACCAGTACATGGTTCTCCCATTTGTTTGGTGGTGAAGATGACCGCTGCCGTCATGACATACTATGAGTTGTATTGTGTTGATGGAGCAGATGACTTATGGAGTGGATGACTTTATGGAGTCATGGTGTAGCCTAGGGAGCCAGCTGAATGACTGTTGTGGTCCTGGCGTACAGTAATACTTTGATTGCACTAACAGTAGAATAGAATATATCTTGGGATTCTGCTTACAGCACAAAAATGGCTGTTGTTATCATGGTATAGTATGGAATTCAGATTGCAAGAAGTTGAAGTCCTGGTCATGGTGAAGGGCAGTATCCCGACCATTGTTGATGAGGTGGCTGTTATGGTCATAATTAGGGTGGGGCACGATTGCATCGATGGAGGAAATGACAGTGGCTTGAGCTTCTGACTGCACCGATAGTAAGGACCGCTGTATCGCCATGGGGCAGGAAGTGGGTGCTGCTAGCGCTAATGGTGGAGGTTGCTATGTGGTCACGGTGCACGGTGTGTGCCTTTGGAGTAACCAGGTGAGGGCATGAGCTGGCAGGTGGTGTCCATGGTAACCACAGGGATGGTGAGGGCAGGGAAGGCTCTGAGGACACGGCTGGAGATTATGTGGGGATTGTAGCTCCCTGATTTCTATTCTTGTTTCTTGATGTTCTGGGAGATGGGGCAGCTTGTGACATGTTTCCAGGCTCATGACAGGTGCCTTGTGCCCAGAGGGGGAGGCTGCCATGTGGGACTCTGCTGCTTCCACCACAGCCTTTGCTTCGGCTCTGTACCAGCTTAGAGGAAGGAGTAGGCTTTGAAAAGCAACAGGTGATGTTCTGATGTTCAGCCTAATGGAAACCCCTAAACCACCAATCCACCCAAGGTCTTTGCATCATGATACATGACTGGAGATTGACAGAAAACCCTGGTAGCTCTGGCTTTCCGTGCTTCTATCCCATGAGGAGAAATAAGGACTCAGGCAGCCTGAAAGTCTCAAAAGGAACCCCCTGCCCCCCAAGAGCTCCTTGGATGTCTCTACTGTTGTTCCTATGAATCTGGGTGAGCGGGAGAGAGAGACAGAGAGACAGAGAGAGCTGTGAGCCAAACAGAGAGATGACCCTTGCACAATTCTGTTGGCATGCAGAGAGCAAGTCTTTAGACAGATGAGTCCACCTATCAGCTTAAAGCAATTCCCAGAAGTCATGGGTGGGGCCAGAAGCCAGAGGGTGGGAGGTGGCACTTCAGGAAAGCCCTGAAGTTGATCTTAAGGAGATACCCCTGTGGCTTCCTCTTACACAGATAAATATCCATATAGGCTAGTGAATGTCAGACTCACCTGCAGCTCCTGGACAGACATGGCCAGAGATAGGCCTCTTGGGGTTAATGGTGAGTGTGTGTGTGTGTGTGTGTGTGTGTGTGTGTGTGTGTGTGTGTGCATATGTGCATTCGTGCCTTGGCATACACAATGGAGATTTTCTAGTTGGTCTCTAGGGAAGCCTTTATCTCCAAGCAGTGACAGAAATAGACCTGAGTGTTTTCCAGAGGCTTCTCTAGCTGGTTACTATGAGCGTGTTGGCAGGACCACGGGCTTTGTGCCTGCTTCTTTTCCAGTGACCAGGGCTTCTTCAGGCCTCCAGGGCAGTATGGGAGACTCCTACAGGTCTCTGACCCTGGCTGGGACCACAGGATGTCGGTAAATAGCCGCTCTCTAACCTAGGTTGACCTTGTTTCTACTTGTAGATATGAATTGGGCATACTTTCCCCTCACTCCCTTCTTGTCTCCCCCTCTGCTCTTTTGCCCAACCCTGTTCTGTTCATCCGACCAATTCTACAGAATCTAATACTGCCTGCCCAGAGCATCAACTGCAGATGCTGACAAATGATATTGGCTCTCTGAAATCACAGTGAATGAGAGGGCAGATTTGACCATGGGATGTGTCTTCAGTGTCAGTCAGTGGTCTTCATATTTGACTGGGAGTCCATCGCAAATCCCCGGGAAAGTGACTCAGTTGGTTAAAGTGCTTGACTTGCAAACCTGAGGACCTGAGTTTGATCCCTGCAATCCCACAGAGGGGAAAAGCCAGATATGGTAGTGCAGGCTTGCAACCTCAGGGTGAGGAGGTGGAGACAGGAGCTTCTCTGAGGCTTGCCAACCAGCTAGCTAATCTAGCCTAATGGATGAGTCTCCAGGCCACTCATAGACTCTGTCTCAACAAAAGGGTTGGGATGGTACCCGGGAAATCACTCTCAAGTTAGTCCTCTAACTTCCACACGCATCCATATGCACAGACATCAAAATACAAAGCTATGCCACACATTCGACGACACCTACATACAAACATTTGCGTGAAAACCCAGGCCGTACTCACGACACTCACACACTCCCAAGGAATCTTAATTGAAACAAGAGTCCGTGAGCCGCATCCTGGCTGAGCATTGTGTCTTTGCTCTGGGCTCTACGGCCTTGTCTTGTTCTTTCAGCATGCTGGTCATGACGCACTGAATCAATTTCGTGACCATTAGTGGGTCATAGGCCTTGGTGTGATAAGCTTACTTAGAACTACAGGCCAGATCCACTGGGTGTGGGGAGCCTGTTCCGATTCGAGTCCAGAAATGGAGCTTCCTTCTCAGGGTGCGTCTCCCCCTTGGCCGATGCAGTGTTGCTAATGCGGAACCTCATGCCAACCCTGCCTTCAGTTTCCCTGATGCTTCTGCCCACTGTTTCTGAATGGCTAAGAGTTTTTCCTTCAGACCATACCCACCTAGCAGGAACGATGACTCATGCCTTGCAGTCTCTGGGCTCAGTCCCAGAAAGAGCCCTTAGGACTTAAAATGCTGTGTCTTGAAAAGGGTGAGCAATGGCAGAGGCTCAGGCTACCAGCTCGAGCTGAGGGTTCAGGCATGGGGGGTGGGGGGTGGAGGTGGGGTTATGGGTACAGAGAATGCACAGACCCCTTCACCTCAGAGGCTTATTTAGCAACCTCTGTGTTTCCTGTGCTGTGTAGGGTGTTAGGACCACAGAGTGTTGTTACCACAGACTCATGTTTACTGAGATTCCTCGAAGGTGCTCTATTCAGAACTAGCCAGAGGAATGTAGGGTGAGGGGGCAGGGTTCCTGTTTTCTAAGAGCTGGTAGCCTGTGGTGGATTAAGATTTGGAGACCCCTGGCAAAACCTTGCCCCAGGACCTGTGGAGGATGCAGGGCCAGGCGTGGGGTGGGGTGGGGAGGGCAAGGCTAGCCCTTCTACACAGTTGCTTGCACTTGCAGCATTGGGGAGGTCAGGACAGTAGAGAAGGACATGTAAAGATCTGTGCTTAAGACCAGGGCAGTCTTGTAGGATAGGAGCTGGGAATCCGCAGTGTCAGAAGGTCAGGCCGAATGCAGCTCACTTTGAGCAACGGTGTGGGCAGAGAGGGATCGGCAAACCAAGGGAGGGGTCAGGAGGGCAAGGATGGAAGGATACACAAGCACACACACACACACACACACACACACACACACACGAGAGAGAGACAGACAGGCCAACAGACAGACAGACAGACAGGCGGGTGGGCAGGTGGGCAGGTGGGCAGATGGGCGGACCAAGCACTAATACCCTTCTGGAACTTTGCTCCTTTGCTAATCTGCAAGGCTGGACAGCTCCTTGGGGGTGGAAAGCCAGCTGGGTATTATAGGGGATTAGCTGGGTATTAGCCCCAGGGCCCAGGTAGTCACATCCCCCCACATTAAGCTAGGAACCAACCTCTCTACTGGCTACCTTGGCCTTGGGAGTCTGTGCTTGCTCAGGTCTGAGACAGCCCAGTGGTTGGGGATTCCAAGTGGCAGCGTGTCACACCCTCCTCCCAGGTCTGCTCTAGACAGGATTTACAGCAGCAGGAGTGATAAACTCCAAATAATGTCTCGAGCAGTGGCATCTGGCTATGGGCTGAAAGCTGTGGGCCTGTAATGGCTTCACTTAGGAGTTCTGATTTACAGAGTCTTCGGCAAGCCTGGCTCTTTGCAGGAGAGCACTTACAGACTGACCCCTCCCCTCCAAGGCAACTGCCCCCCTCCTGTACTAGAAAAATGCAATAAACACGATAGCCTTCTGCACCTGCACCCTGCCCACCCCACTCCGTGGAAGGTCTCTCCTACTTCACAACCTCCCTCTCAGACCTGATCTGTTGAACAGGTAATATTGCTTCCCCGTGCCTCAGTTTCCTAGGCACATCACCCACCTCCTAATTGCTTTCAGGGGCATGAAGGAACAGAACTCAAGCACGTTTGGTAGACCAGAAGAGTTGCTACTCATAAGGACTTTACAATAATTTAGCCATTGCAATGTCAGCCCAACCCTTCCTTCCTGTTCTAAGCTCCCTACTCCACAAGTCCCAGGCCTCCCTCTCCCCTCCTTCGCTTTCCTCTGACCCACATGCATCTTCCTCTACTCTCAGTTTGCTGACTGGGAAGCCTGGAGAATGAGGTGGCCCTGGCTGCTCCTCACCTCTCACCTCCAGCTCTCAGCCATGGGGTGGGGAGCAGCAGCCATCTTGAGCCTGAAGTTCTTAGCACAGTGGCTAAGACCTCCCACAGTCCAGGAAGGAAACCCTACGGCTCCCTCATCAGCCACAGAATTGCATACAGCGCTAAGGGTCAATGTCCTGCCTATGTTGTGAGGACTCAGGGTATGGCTACAACTGCCTAGATGCCCTGAGAAAGGGACCTGTGTTAGCGGAGGCTTGGTCCAGCCGTGACAGCCTGGCTCTGAGCCTCCTTCACTAGCATACCTCATACCATTACTTCTCTTTGCAGAGGTCTGCTATTCATGGCGATCAAGGCCTCGCTATGATCCAAGGGTTTCTGTGGGTTCCTCTAAATCTTCTCAGCTAGATCCTCCTGACCTGGGAACTATGTTGTAGATCTTCTGTGGCTCTCTCCAGGGTGATGGCCAATAGCGAAAGCTTTAGTTTAACCCCATCACTGCGACCTTGGGCCCATTTCAGAACCCCAGGGCCCTGTTTTCTTAGACAATAATAACACTTTCCTGTCTTTGAAGCATTGTATCTGAAAGACGCAGGGCATCGCTTCAGAGGGTCAGATGCTTCTGGGCAGATTCAACATGGCTTTGGCTTCCCAGAACTCATGCTGGCCCCATGGAGTCCTTGTCACTGTGAAACAAGGAGGAATCTCCCTGTACTATTTGCCTATGGGAGTATACCTCCCACCCCAACAGAAGGGGTGTGTGTGTGTGTGTGTGTGTGTGTGTGTGTGTGTGTGTGTGTGTTTTGTTGTTCCCTATGTGTCTCTGGATGACCTGGAATTTCTAATCCTTCCGCTTCTTCTTCCCAAGTGCTGCCGTGATGGTTTTATGAAGTGCTGTGTGGATAGAACCCAGGGCCTCCTGCACACTAGGCAGGCGTGCACTCTACTGACTGAGTTACGTCTCTAACCGGAAGAGGTCAGTTTCAGTTCTATCTCAGTAGCCACCCAAGCAGCTTGGATGCTCTTAGGTACACATTCTGTGGTCAATTTCTAGCCCTCACCACTCTGCTACCCCAACCTCCATTTGTATCACATTCGATTCTCCTATCTGAAGGGCCTGGCCCTTCAGGGTTTCAGGGCTCCAGACAGAGACTTCCAGACTCCGAAGTGCTGGAGTAGGAAGGAGCCCGGAAGGCCCCGCTGTTGTTCTTGCCTCCTCGAAGCTGCCCTGGATCCCAGCTTAGAACTATGAGGCCAACCCTAGAGACACCATCAAGAGGGTGTGTGGCTTTCCAGGAAGCTTCGGTGGGCAGCGTTGGTGCAGTTTGAGGAGAGTAAGTCACAGTGGTCAAAGTACAGCCAGTGTGTCCAGGACGGAACACCACACGCACCCTGGGCTGTCCTGAGAATTACCCTGATCTTTGGTAGGCCTCTTTTTTGGATGCTCAGTAACTTAGAACATCAGTCAAAAAAAATTATTTACTGGGTGAGCCACTTGGCAGTAGGTAAGAAATTGAGAGGACAAACAAGATCAAAGCCATGTGTGGGTGGGGTCGTCTGGTCATCCTGAACCCTGTTGGAGCAGACTCTCCCTGAGTGATCTGCTCCCTCCGGAAAGTTCGTGGGAGAGCCTCAGGCTTAAGGTGAGTCTGGCCACAGGGAAGATTGGAGAACCCAAGGCCTTAGAGCTGAGCCTAAGGATGCCTCTCTCAAGTCCACTACCAGCATTTCTGGCATCCTGAAGCAGCAGCAGGAGCTCATTCACTCTTCCTGCCTCTGACTGTGGCCTCTCCTCTCCGGATGGGGCAGGGACGACTTGTGAGTGGCAGTCACCAGCCCCTCTGAATCAATATTTCTGAGGGAATTTTTTTTTTCTTACACCCAGCCAGCTTGTGTCACGCGCAGAGGCTAAGGGGGGCGGGGCTGGTTATCTCCCAGTGCAGGGGCTGGCGGGGGGCGGAGCTATTTCCCCTCGCTCTCCTGAGGTCATCCCCCAATACACAGCTCCCCCAAGTCCTGTCCCTTTCCAGACCCAGCCTCCAACTCACCTCACAGTGACCTCATTTCCCTGGCTTTTTTCTCGGAGAGGTGGGGGATGTGCAGGCTGGCGCTCTCCCTTCAGCTTGCCCTTGTGGGGGGATGTTGGGGGAGCAGGCAGGAGAGGCCCCCAGCAGAGCGCTTTTAATTATACTTGCCTTTTCTAATGCTGGCAAGAACAATGAGTTATGGTCCCAGGAAGAGGAGAATCCAGGGAAAGCGATTCGCTCAAAGTGAGAGGGAAGGGGAACTTTCCACCACCGTGCAAATCACGGAGTTTTTTTTTTTTATAAAAAGATTACAATATAGCTAATTATACATTATGCGATAATGGTTTTGTTAGACACAGCGTGCTGCCCTTACTGCCTGCTTTGGCTGTGAAGACCATTGAGCCCGTGGGTTGGTTTATTGTAGGTGACTTTAAACCAAAAACCTGCTGGGGTGGAGATCCGAGAGGGACAGGAGATCAGTAGGTCAAAGTCAGGACAAGAGTGATTTGACAGAGCGGAAGGGGAGGAGGGGGAGGGCGGTTGGAAACCAGGTGGGGCTTGGGGCTTTGGCCCCCTCATCTGATCTGGGGCATCAGTTTGTACCTCTGTGCAAGGCAGGGCTCGCTGGAGTGTGATAGCCAGAGTGCCCGGTTGTGAACTGCAGGGCTGAGCCCTTGTGGAGTTCACATTACCTCAAATTAATGGCTGTTCTTAAGAAGCAGGGCAGCAGAATACATAAACAAAAAGAGCCTGTCTCCACAACCCTTCTGCCCACCCCTCCCCCACTTCAGTGTTAGTCTGCCCACCAAGCGGCATCCTGTCACTTGGACCTACCTATCTCCATGACTATTCATTTAGCTTCCCACACCCATCCATCTACACAGCCACTCTTCCACTCATCCTCCATTCACCAATCCACCCATACGTCTATCTACCCCGTTCATCTACGCAGTCATGTACCTACCCATCCACTCCACCAGTTTTCCACCACATCCCTCATCTTTCCTCCCCCGGGCTCCTGTCACCCATCCGTTCACCTCACTCACCCATCTACCCACCTACCACATTGATCACCCCACCCATCTGTGAATCCCTCCATCTCTCTTGAGTCCTGGCTTGCTCTTAGGCAGAACCAGGGCAGGGAATCCAGCTTTTCAGGAGGTTCAAGAAGAGAGACCCTCAGTGGAGTACCAGCTTAGTTCACTGGGCAGAGGTCCCAGGACTAGGAAAGCATCATGAGCCATGCGCTGGGTTCACTTAAGACATCCGTGCTTGGACAGACATTCTCATTCACTTTGGCGTGTCACAGATCATTCACTTCCTCTTTGCAGGGGCCTATGGGTAGGAAATAGGAATTTTAGTCTCAAGTGACAGCAATGGACCAGTCAGTGAAAAGGCCTGGTGTATAGATAGGAGGCTGAGGACTGTTTGGATCTGAGAACCTGGGCAAGTCAGCTGAGAGGGAATGTCTGTTGAACCCATTAAGAGAAGGCTACCAACGGTACTCAGGGCTGGAAGGGTGTCAGTCCACTGAAATCTGCGGGAGAACTAGGAGCAGGAAGCACAGGATCAGGGTCCCAAACCTCCGCGCCTCAGGCTTCCTGACAGGAACATCCCCCATCTGTCTGCCAAGTGAAACATAACTCCACATGCTGGGTGCTCTACAACTTCCTGTAGCTCCAGTTCCAAGAGTATGGTATTGTGGTACACACACACACACACACACACACACACACACACACACACACACTCACTAAGAATAAATAAAGTTTTAAATAAAGACGCTTTAAATGAATGGTGACAGTGCAGAGCAGCCTTGCTTTTGGAGCCCTTCCTGTCTTCCCTTGTTACAAACTGTCCCAAAGTTCTATTTGACGTGACTCAGTTTCCGTCTTTGCTGTAAGCCATTTGGCCATTGTTATATTTATTTCTCTCCCATGTGGGCTTTGTTGACTATTAAAAGAAAATTGGCTGTGCTGAAACACCTACTTCTTCACTTAATAAATCCAGTGTACATTGGTTGATATTTACCATGGCTAAACCTCCTTAAATAGTCAGAGGGCAGAGACAGGCTTAGCCGCCAGGAGCTAGAGATGCAGGTTAATTAGAAAACAGAAATGGCAGAGGCAAGCAACAGGAGGTCTCCTGCCCAACCCGAGGGAGACAGAAGAGGATAGATGGGAAGGAGGCAGGCTCTGCCTCCGGCAGAGGAATGAGCTGATGGGTGTGGCCTGCTCGAGAGTCAGGGAAGCATCAGCCCAGATTGAAGAGAGTCTTCGCTTGGTGGATAGCTGATGTATTAATCACAGGATTTAAGGATGGGGGTGTTACTGAGAAAGACAAACAAGGACGGAATAAGAAGGCTCCACCAAGAATTATTCTGATCAAGAAAAGCTCATGAAGGAGTTCTGTTTGCTTGTTTGTTTGTTTGTTTGTTTGTTTTAAAGGATGCTTACCAAGAAAGATGGGAAGGAATGGGCAGATACTAAAAACAAGTTGCTAGGTTAGGGTGTATTTTCTGTTCAAAAAAATTGAAGTTTTTAAAAATTAATGTGTGTCTGTGCGTGTCTGTCTGTCCGTGTTTGCATGTATATGGAGGTCAAAGGACATAGGTCAGTTTTCTTCACCATGAGAGTCCCAGAGTTCAAACCCGGGCTTGGCCACAAGTGTCTTTACTATCTGAGCCATCATGCTGGCCTAAGACTTTTTTAAAAAATAAGAAATAAGAGTTAAAATGATTCGGGTAGCAACCTTATGCTTTCTCTGTGTCTTAATTAACTCGTGGTTTTAGCTGTGGATGTGACTTGGCATGAACGTTCCACTCACTCATGGTGGTGTACTTAACCTCGGGGATGGCTTGGGTAAATCCCATGTGGCCGTGTCTGCTTCATATTGTCGACAGGTGACCAGAGCAGACAAAACTGTCTTAACACAGAAACCAGTTCTTCAAGTGACCTTGAGCCAGCTGCAGTGCTGTCAACTGGGAACTAGAAGGAAATACACACTCCGCCTCTCCTCCCCGTGTCAGCTACATTTCTGACTGATGTCACCGAGCCCCTGACAACTAGAGTCCAATGCCTCCCTTGAGGGAGGACCTGTTTATTCTGGCTCACGGGCTGAGGATACAGTCCACCACGGTGGGGAAGACAGAGCAGCAGAAGCTGTTATATGCAGCTTCAGGAAGGAAGCAGAAAATGAACAGGAAATAGAGAGGGTCTTGAGGCCTGCCCCAAAGTGACTCACTTCCTCTATCGGGGCTCCACCTCTTAAAGGATACACAGCTCTCCCAAGCTGCACACCAGCTGGGGGATCAAATGTTCAACCATGGGAACCTAGAGGTGGTGTCTCACTACAGCCCTAGACTGTTCAGGAACGTTTGTTTGCATGAGTCCCACTGTGCACCAAGCCACCTGGAGAGAAGACTCAGTGAAATTAAGGCTGCGGGAGTTAAGGTCAATGTCTCCTGGCTGGGATTGGGAACCTAGACTCTATTTCCAACATAGTTCTCTGTGTCACCATGCGGCAGGACGGAGGTCACAGACTGAGAGCCGCTGCTCAGAGAGTGAGGTGGAAACACCTGCTCGCTAGAGTGGGTGTGGGTCATGTGGGAATGGGATGCCCCCGTTCCCAGCAGACAGTGTGACTTGGGGAGGGCGGGTTCTTTATTCCTTTGGGCCTCAGCAAAATGGTCTTCGTAGGCTTACATGGTAATTCTCTCCTCATCTTTCTTTTATTTTCTTTTTTTAAAGTGAGCGTTTGGTGGTGGGGGGGTATATGTTCTTCCTGGTGTGTGTGTGTGTGTGTGTGTGTGTGTGTGTGTGTGTGCATGCACGTGTGTATGTATGTGTGTGTGTGTGCATGCGTGTGTGTATGTATGTGTGTATGTGTGTGTGCATGCGTGTGTATATGTATGTGTGTATGTGTGTGTGTGCATGCGTGTGTGCATGCGTGTGGTTGTGTGTGTGTGTGTGCACATGCACACACTCACCCAGAGACCAGAGGTTCATGTCAGTTGTTTTTCTCCACCACTTCCCGCTTGCTTGCTTGCTTGCTTTATTTATTTATTTATTTATTTATTTATTTATTTATTTATTTATTTTTATTTACGTTGTGTGGAGAGCTACAAAGTTATATATGCAGGTACACATAACGGGAATTGCTGTCAAATCTCCTGGAGCTGGAGTTATAGGCAGTCGTGAGCTGCCCACTGTGGCTGCCAGGAATTGAGCCTGGCTCCTCTTTCAGAGCAGTAAGAGCAGTAGGCACCTTTAACCCCTGAGCCATCTCCAGACCCCGTTTATTTACTGTGAGACACAGTCTCTCCCTGCAGCAGGACTTTACCGATTCAGCTAAGCAGGCTAACCAAGGAGCTGCAGGGAACCCCAGGGCCAGGGTTACAGACCCATACAAACCACTGCAATCTGCTTTAACCTGCATGCTGGGTATCTGAACTTGTCCTCGTGCTCGCATGGCCAAGCACACTCTCCTGACTGAGCCGTTTCTTCAGCTCCATTCGTCACCTTTTCAAACATCTGTCCCCAGTGTACGGATGTGTCAGAGGAGAAGAGAATAACTCTGTCTTTTGTTCTTCCTGGCATTCTCTGGTACCTCCTCACCCCTCAGCAGTATGTCATGGAACATCCTGACATCGTGACTTTCTTTGTCCTGGGACAAAGCTCCTCAAAAGCCACTAGTAGTGGACCTGTGGTGTTCTTATTAATCTATGGCTACCTGAGTTCCTGGCCCACTGGCTGGATGCTATGATGAAATCCCCTCCTCCTCCAAATGAAAGAAGTTCAAGGGAAATGCCACCATGAGTTCAACCCATACAAGGAGAGGCGACCGAGAACACTTCTTGGTTCTCCTATCTAAAAGGCTGTTAGAATGCGGGCTCTGGAGCAGCTTGGGAGTCTTGGACTCCATTTCTTGCTGGCTCTGAGCCCTGCAGTCTGCATGCTGTTTCTGGCTTCCTGAGCCTGATGTCCGTCTTGGTTTTGTGTGTATTCATCCTACTTTCTAATGTGCACTCCCAGAGGGCAGAAACCCTGTCTCTGATATCCGTTACAGCATTTGCTATTGGTTAGAACCATCTCTGGGACAGTCAGCTTGTCTCCATCACCCTGTTCCTGGGGCTGGAGAGAGAACTCAGCAGTTGAGAATGCTGGCTGCTCCTCCAGAGGACCCAGGTTCAGTTCCCAGCACCCACATGGGGGAAGGTGGGACTCATAAGGGCAGGGGACCTGACGCCTCTTTTGGTCTCTCTATAGGCACTTCATGTGTGCTCACACTTGCGTGCGTGCATGTGCACACACACACACACACACACACACACACAAAGAGATACACATACATATATCACATAAATGAAACTTAAATAAATCTTTAAAAAATACTGTTGCAAAAATACTCTGTTTGTGAGAGTCCCTGTAAGTTTCCAGAATAGGACCCCATATTTTTGTTACCTGTCTCTGTGGCCAGGGTCCTGGACCATCACTGATTGGCTTAGCATCATCTATAGACTCCATGCTGGAGTTAGAGATGGAGTCAGCTTCCCAAATTCACAAAAGGAGCTTCATAGATGACGTGCGGTTTCAGGCCTGACCTTTGGAAGTCAACCACTCTTTTCCACACACGTTGCCTCTTAGCTGCCAACACATATGCTTGTATCCATATACACTCCCATCCTACCGTTCACACATGAGAAACCCTCGGCACACTCTGAGGGAGACATTATGAAATGTCACTGCGTTGCACTTACTGCCCTCGGTCTAGCGCCTTCCAGTGCCGTGTGTTTCCCCTCCTACTTCTCAGGTGTCACTTATGACTCAAGTACAGACGGGTGGAGCGGTCAGCTGTCTGCAGCTCCATCATGCCTAGTATGGGTGAGCAGTGGGCAAATGTGAGACTTGCGGCGAACGAAATCCACAGCGAGGCACTGTCCTGTATCCTAGACTCCCTGGCAGTGCATGCCTTCCAAGGTTAGCTAGACTGGGTAGGAGCCCCCCTTCCCGTCCATCATCTTCTCTGAACACCTCTGAAGTGGACCTTGGAGAGGACCATCTATCTTGGCAAATGCCAACATATTGGAGGAGGCTGGGAACTAGGGGATTACCTGAGGGTTAGAGCCATCAAGGGTCATTGACATCCAGGCTTGACAGTGTAATTCTCTCTAAGGGCCTTAGATTTTCAGTCTGTTTACTTCCTAGTCAATACCATGTGCCAATGAACATAGTCAAAATGTTGCTGAGTCGGTCTTAAATCTGAACACCATCTCCTAGAAACAAGTTTTCTTGCTCTGTTTGTTCCCTTGGCTTTTACTGTCACAGCCTCTGCCTCCTTTGGGAGTTGTAGGGTCCCTACTTTGGGACATGGAGGAATTAAAGTTCTGCTGTTTGCTCATGGCTGGACCCCAGTTTCATCCTCACAATATAAGTTCCTGTCGTCACTGCCAGGAAGGTGTAAAAGATGTGCACATAGAGACC
The DNA here is from genome assembly GCF_011064425.1 of Rattus rattus. Classification (NCBI taxonomy): domain Eukaryota; kingdom Metazoa; phylum Chordata; class Mammalia; order Rodentia; family Muridae; genus Rattus; species Rattus rattus. The sequence continues at coordinate 80,964,393 of NC_046157.1, read as the reverse complement.
TGTGCTTCCTGCTGGCCCATTGTTATGTCTCACAGCAGTTCCCACAGCTGCCCCTGCTCACACAGGACACTGTCCTCACCAGGTTTTAGATGATCATGATCTCAGGAAACACAGACTGCGGGTCACACTCAGCAAGGCTTCCCATCGAAGCTCTATATTCTTACTTTCTCTTCTCTCTGCTCTCCATGGGCCGGCTTCAACTATAGAAAAACCTTGTTATTTTTTTTAATGAAAGTCATCAATTATTCTAATTGCTAAACATTTCTCTTACCTGCTGGTAGGGGTTAGCTTTTGCTAACTTGACACACACCTAAAGTCACCCGGGAGAAGGAAATCTCAACCGAGACAATGTCCCATCAGCTTGGGCTGTAGGCAAGTCTGGGACATTTTCTTGATTGGCGATTGATGTGAGAGGATCTGGCTTATTTTGCTGCCAGTGACACTCCTGAGCAGGTAGTCGTGGGTGGTAAAAGAAAGCAGGCTCAGTAAACTTGTGGAGTAAACCAGTAGTTTCCTCAGTTTCAGTTCCTGCCTTTAGGTTCCTGCCTTGACTTTCCTCGGTGACAGACTGTGGTCCAAACCTCTTTAGCACCACCCCTCCCCAGCTGCTTTGGTCATGGTCCTTACGGCAGCAATAGAGAGTAAGCTATGACATGTGCTGTAGCTTTCTCAGGCACCTGGCCTGACACCAAAGGAAAATGAGGCTTTAATCTAGTCACACGGTCCTTGCTCTTGCGTGACAAGTCTGACCAATTTGCCAGGCTGGGGGAGTGACAGCTCTCCTGCTAGCCCTGCTGACATCTCCATGCCGATGAGAGCAGGCTTCCCTTCACAACTCACTTCACTACCATTTGCTAAGAAATTGTCTTGTAAATATACAAGCCTGAAATGACTGTGCTGTCAGCCATATCTCAGGGTTCCTTAAACCACAGGACCCAGTAGCTCGGAACAAGCAAACTTTGCTTCTTGCTCATTCCAATCCTCAGGTTTGGCTGTATAAGTCATGGAAGTCCTGCCCAAGAATTCAGGGTCAAGTAAGTCAGCATACTATGTCCGACACCAAATCCCCAACCTGCTTATGTATTTGCTTCTAAGTGGCCAGAAGCCCAATTTGTTGTGATGTTTTAAAGGTTTCTTCTATCCTTAAAATATCCATAGCTGTATGTGGGTATGCACACGTGAGTGCAGGTGCTTGTGGGATCCAGAAGAGGGCGCCAGATCCCCTGGCACTAAAGTTGCAGGCAGTTGAGAGCCATTCCATTCCAGAAACTCAGGTCTTCTGTAGGAGCAGTATGCACTCCTCATAGAGCCACCTCTGTAGCCTCTGAGCTAGCTTTATAAAATAAGATCTACTTGCTTGTGAAGAGCATGCGTGATCACACTTCACATGGATCCCTCAGAGGTTGGCTCCTTGCTGCCTGTGTATTGACTTTGTCCTCAGTACAGCCTTCTCCCTCTGTGGTGAGATGTAGGTTGTGCAAATCCATAGAGCAACATACACAGCAGCTATGACACAGCCTCCCAATCATCTCAAGAGGAATGCCTACTCCACTCCGATTGGATCTGCTGTGGGATGCATGTGCACGTTTCTCTACCAGTTGCCATGGCCTCTGTCATGAAATGCATGTCACTGTTCCAGAGCAAGGTGAATTTTCCAGAACCATGTAGCTCCCCAGGTTGAAACCAGGGCTTGCGGGGAGGTCGCCACTCATTCTCCTGATCTGGGGATGATGTTAAGTTGCTGATGGCTGTCAGTTGTGGAGCTCTTCTCTGTGCCTCGAGTGCCCAGAATAACCTGTAAACATAGAGAGGTGCTAATTTTACCCCCGTTGAAAATAGATGGGAAAACTGAGGCTCTTACATAAGGCTCATCGCTGGTAAATATCAGAGTGAAAAGATGGTCCAGAGTCTCTCAGACCACACGAGAACAAGGCTTTCAGATCTCAGCTCCTTGGAACTGTGCTGTAGTCGGGGTCTCATCAAGGAACAGATGGCAAACATCCCAGCAAGCTATTTTGGAAGGAACTATTTACAAAGACGTGGGCATGGTATAGAGAAGACATGGCAATAATGATGTAGCCTGGGGTCAGTGACACTAGGAAGATGGTTCCTCCCCTACACTGAGAAGGGTGGAGGGAGGTAGTGAGGCTGTAGAGAATGTGGACAGAACCCAGAAGGTGGCCCACCTGTGTCTTGCTGGGGATGGAGTGGCCAGCATTCCTCTTGTCCCCTCCAACTCATGCTCATCCCCTCCATGGGTGGAGGCAGAAGGCCCAGTGGCCGCTGATGGGCAGGGAACCAAACAGCCTCCTGCACAGCGGTCATGTGGAGAAGGGCAAACAAGGGATGCCAACAGGGGACACTACGATGCAGGAGACTTTGGTGTGGCAAAGGAGAATGTATGAGACAGGAGCATCACCAGGACTGGGGATCACTTACTGACATTAATCGAGAGTTACTTTATTGCCACTTTTTTACAACAGAAATATGTTGTTTGTTTTCACGTAGTTGCTAATTAATTTATTATTTGTTTAATGTTTTGTTCTATTTTGTTTATTGTATTCATTTATTTAGCGTTCGAATAGTCGCAGCCTACTTACTTCTTTATGCATTTATCCAGTCTTTAGCTAACGCTTTCTGAGCATGAGACAAGGTACAGAGAGCAGAGAGGGGAGTCACGGTGTCTGCCTCCAATCTAACGAGGGAGGCATTTCAGTTAAAGGAAGTAAGGCCGACCACTGCGGAATAATGGGACCCACGGGGACAGAATCAGCTTCGGGTGCTGAGAGTCACTGTTTCTCTTCGAGGTCCCGAGATTAGTCACTCTCTGACCACATGACAGGGTCTCACTCTGTAACCCAGGCTGGCCTTGAACTCTCAGTCTTTACTTCTCGAGTGTTGGGATTCAGGACTACCCGACCACTCCTAGCTAAGCCAAAAGTATTCTTAAACAAGTCACATGCAGTGGCTGTTGGTCGTGACTGTCCTTCACCAGGTACCTTCTATGCGTGACTTCAAATTGTCCTGGCGATTTTTGGGAAGAAGCTGCTGTCTGGAGTCTCTTTCTGCAGGTGAGGAAAATCAAGGCTCAGAAAAGACAAAGCTGTGACCCAGAGGGTAAGCCCAGGCTTTTGGTGTCTGCCTGCTTCTGCTTGAAGCTGGTGCTAATGAGCGTGAGGCGAGATTTGATGTGGCTTTTGAGGACCTAGGGTCAGATCAGCAGGCTACTGGGATTAACACAGCCTCTGCCTAAGCAGGGATGAGCTCTTGGGATCTGATGCAAGGTTTTTACACAGACCTCTGGAATGCGCCAGACATAAAGACCTACCTAGCAGACACAGCAAAACATCGTCCTCTGCTCTGCCCAGGTACCCTACTCCCTGCCCTGAACCCCCAGAGTTGCCAGTAGTCAGAGCTGTCCAACCCATTACCACAGCACAGTTCTCTGCCTCTCTTTGCCGAGCCCTGGGGGCTGTGGTGCTGGTTCAGCAGAAGTAGAGAGCTTGCCTAGTGGGCAGAAGACCTCGAGTTCACCCCAGCACCATCACACAAAAGAAAGTCCAGAGAGCCACAGCAGCCCTGCGGCCCTGCCTTCTCTCTCTGGAGTCCCATCAGGAGTATCAGGCAGTTCCCACAGATGTCACTAGGCCAATGCTAGCTGGGTACAGGACAAAGCGTCAGGCTGAGTATAGTCACCAGATGCTCCCCTGAGCGGGAGTGATTCCAGAAGCCAGAGATGCCACACTAGAAAGGAAGAAAGAGAAAGAGGAACGGAGGGAGGGGAAGAAAGGAAGAAAGGGAGGAGGAGTAGGAGGGGACAAAAGAAAAGGAAGGAAGGAGAATCTGAGGGAGGAAGGGAGGGGGAGGGAGGGAGGGAGGGAGGGAGGGAGGGAGGGAGAGGAGAAGGGGAATGGTAAAAGAATAGCAGGCTGTCCCTCGCAAGTTCACCAATTAGAGCACTTCAGGCCTCATGGGTCAGAAGACACTGGTAGCTCTTGCATAATGTTGTGCTGAGCCTAGACCCCGAGATCCCGGACTGTCCAACGTCATCACTCTACCCTCTGACTCTCCGGCTCTGGCTTTCCCTCTCCTTCCTGGGTTCTCTTCACCCAGTGTCCTCATTTCTCCCTCACCATTCTTTCCCTGCCACCTCCCTGCCACCATGCTGGTCCCCCTCACCCTCCTCCTATTCTTTGAAACTGCCAATCCCAAAGACAGGAGGAGAAAGACCACTGGCCCAATTAATCAAAGCAAGCTGTTTTGATTCGTGTGCACGGGCTGCCTCCCTCTAAGGCCGGCTTTAGAGGTCAGCATTGGATGTGAGGAAGACAAGGTTTTTATAGCTCGTGGGCAGGGGGTTTCCGAATGGGCGGTTTACAGGAGCAGAACGTGATCATAACAAGTTAGTCCTAAGTACTCCCGAAACAAAGACATGATCATTGCAAGATGTCATAACAGCAGGCAGTCATAACAAGGTAGCCATAACAACCCTTGAAACAAAGGTAGGGTTGCAAGATGGTTATTAACCCTTTGAAACAAAGACAGGACTGCCATTCCTGGAACAGGCGGTGCAGAACCATCTGTAGTTAAGGCTACAGGTGGGACATAGCCAAATCCTGAGAATAAGATCACAAACATAGACAGGAACGCACCTAGTTTATCTTTACAATAAATAGCTTTTAAGCCTAAGATGGAGACAGGTTTGTTCTCCGGAAGCATCCTGGCTTGTGTCTCCTAGGCTCCCACGGTGGCTGCCCCTGCAGACCGTGACCCACTGAGCATACTCTTAAAGCTGGCCTGGTCCTCCAGCCCTGGAAATGGGTGGGAATACACATCAGGCAGTTGCTCTGCCCTGTATGATGGACGTCTCTTTTGCTTTCTCCTCTTTTGTAACCAACAGCTCAGCCAGAGTACGGTGCATGATGGCTTTGGGTGGCTCTGTAAAGGGGCAGGGACTCAAGAAACCTGTTCTGAATAGTCATGGTGTATCAGGGTTCAGACCACCAGGTTTCACAAGGTGGCTATGACTGAGAAGTTCCTCAGCGTGGAAACATGGCTCATTGCTCCCAAGTTCCTCTCCGAAGGGGCGGGAGACGAGAAGGGAGAGAGAAGGAGGAGGGGGAGGGGGAGGGGAGAAAGAATTCAGTGTTCAGTGTTTGGAGTGTATTGCTATGTGCTGGGTACTACATCGAGTGCTTTCATGAGCCAGCTCAGTTGATCTACAAGGTGGACCGTCTGATTACCCTTGGTTTACAGTGCAGAAACTCAGGCTTGGAGACAAGAAGTGACTCACCCTGACTCTAGTGGAAGATCAAATTCAGGACACTGTGCTTCTAACCACTCTCCCATCCTCCGTCTACTGCCAGCCTTGATCCAGTGGGCCTTGGTCCAGTGGGCCTTATCTTAACCATCCTAACTACAAGAAGCCCTGCCACCTCTTTGCCTTACCTGGTTATTACTAGTGTCACGATACGAGTCTGTGCATATAGTGCATGTGTGTGTGTGTGTGTGTGTGTGTGTGTGTGCGCCTGTGTATGTGTGTGTGTGTTGTGTGTGTGCACATACACAGGTTTGGGGTTCAAAGAGGAAGACAAATCGCTTGGGGTCATTCATGGATCTGGGCACTGAGTTGGGGGCTGTCTGTCTCTGACCTGGGACACTTCTGCAACACAACGTGCAAACTGCCCTCATCACCGTTGACTGAGAGGCTGGGCGACATGTCCTCTGGAACCAGACATTGAGACTGCAGATGGGTAGGAGCAGGCATCTGTTTCCCACGAGCATCAAGTTGTCTCCTCACTTCTCGTTGGTCACCAGAAGCTGTGGAAGCTAATAATTTTCCAGGCCTGCCTCTGCAGCTTAGGAGGGTGAGGACTGGGCTCACAGGTTTTGTGGGACACGGGTATATGGGCCACTTAGACGTCCTGCTAGGGCCCAAGGGAACTGAGGAACCTAGAGCTGTTGACTCCAATCCTGTCAGAAAGGCTTAGCCACAGGGATCCCAGGCCCAGGGCTCGGGCGGACAAAGGCTGGCTTTTATCACAGCTTCCTGTTGACACTGAAAGTTTGAGATGAATTAAAAAAAAAAAAAAAACAGAACAGAACAGAACAGGCCTAAACAACTCAGCCCCAGGTGAGACATTCATGCCTGCTTTGGTTGTAGGCTGAGGGAGGGGAGACACATGGAAGCCATTTTTGTGTGGGGTAGGAAGTCCTTACTTGCTTTGTGGTGATGGAGAACTTGAATCCAGACCTGGAGTTACTGTATCCCAGCCTTCATCTCAGCTGGGCTTGTGGGGTGAGGGTGAGGGAAACAAGCTGGCTATTGTATCTTGGTGTGAAAGGTGGGTATTACACAGCTGCAAAGTCAGGGAGTTGTACTGTGGAAGGTTTCAGTGTCCAGTGGGTCTTATTCGAACCATTCCGGCTCTAACGGGCCCTGCCACTCATTACCTGGTCTCTTGTGACTGAACGTGTAGGTTTAGGAAGGCTGGAGAGGTGACTCTGAGGTTCAAGAGCGCATACTGTTCTTGCAGAGGACCCGTGTGTGTGTGTGTGTGTGTGTGTGTGTGTGTGTGTGTGTGTGTGCCACACACACATACAAAATTAAAGATAAAACTCCATCTCTTAAAGATGCAGGTTTGGGGAATCCAAAGACGGCAGACATCTTGTATGGGGTCACTCATGCAACCAGCCATTGAGGTGGGACTTTTTCTCATTGGTTAGCACCGCTATCCTATGAAAATGGCCTGATACACCTTCCAACGTGATCAGACACTCCCAAAGATCTCCAGTGCCTCCTCAGTCTTGTCTCTGGGGGTGGGGCGTTATCAAACCCCCCATTATGATTTCTCTACTTAAGCCAGTTCCTATGAATCCTTTCTCAAAAAAACAAAAGGGCCCATCTTCCCTGTGCCACATGAGCCGGCCATTTAGAATTGACTGTAGGCCTTTGCCACACTGAGGATGAGGACAGGACACTGTCAGGAACCCCGCATCCCCTGGGGACAGAGGATAGAGAGAGTAAAGAGGAGGCAAACACCCAGGTTGTTTTTGTTTTCAGCCGCTGCTGCCAGGATGCCTGGCTCTTTGCTGAAACAAAAGATGTCCGAGCCAGGGAAGCCCCCATCGCGGGCTGATGCTTCTCGCCTGGGACCTGAGCCATAATTATAATCCCTTTCTTTTGATTTTTTTTTCTTTGTGAAAACAGCAACATTCCAGCTAGACTTGGAGCTGAAAAACAGCACCATGTCAAGCTTAAGAGATTTATAAACAGTGAAAAAAAACAAGACGGGCTTGTTTCCTCCCGGCGCAGTCTGAGTGGAGGTGGGAGGTGAGGACAGCAAAGGCAGCTTGGTGGTGGGGATCAAGTCAGAGTGGGGTGGACACAGATGTGTAAGGCAGCCAGGGTGTCCACGGGCCAGGGGCACAAGCCAAAGGTATGTCCTGCTGCCAAAAAGTAAGCCTGCCTCTCTTGGCAGCAAGGCCTGTACCTACATAGCTGTGTACGTATCCTTAACATGAGCTCCGGGCTTTATCCAGGAAGGATTTACAGGGCTCGTGTAAGGATTGAAGCCAGGGTGAAAGCTCTGGTTGTCTCTCTGGCATCGGTGCTGATGAGGTAAGGTCCTGTCCAGCTGAGGGGGCATCCCTCTGTCAGAGAGAGAACCATGCTAATCATTGGTGATGTCGGAAGGTCTACCATGCAGTGTTAATCTGATTGTTGAGTCTCCGGATCGGGTGAGGCCTCTGACAGCCCTCAGACTTGATCACTCACTCTGGACTGTCCCTTCTGCAGCCAAGGCATATAAAGGACGAACAGAGCACCGGAAGAACAGAGCCTGGTCCTTCGTAGCCACACCCTTTCCTCTGCTTATAGGATGTCTTGCATTAGATGCCCGTGGGAAAAGGGGGAGGGGAGGGTGTGACTCTAAGGAGTCACAGCCCCTGTTGCCTCTTCAGAGGCCTGGGGCTCTCCTTCCAGCAGAGAACAACTAGGGGGAGCCAAGCTTCAAGAAGGCAGCTTGAGGGACACGCGGTCCAAATGGGGCATTGGGAAAGCAAGGGTGGCAGGCCCAGTTCCACCTGCTCAGCATCGGGTTTGAGCAGAGCTAAGGTCAGAGGAGAGGACCCCAGAAGGTTCTCTACTATCTTACTTCTTTGCATCCAGCTTAGCTCAGAGGCCAAGAACATTGGTAGTCTGAGGGGAGGCTACTTCTCTGGGAGGGAAGAGAGAAAGCCATCGCTGCGAGGGCTGCTGGCCCTGCTACCAGCGCCTGAAGACAGCACTCGGCAGATGTTTCCAGAGCTCTCTGAGTCTATAATGTGGCTGTTTCACTGTGATATTTCCCATCCGCCCATCTGCCCATCACGGCGGCCTTCTGCCTTCTGTCCCCTCCAGCCTGTCCTTCCTTCCCCCCTCACCTTCCTTATTCTCTTCCTCCTCCCCCTTTCCATCCTTCCTCCTCCTCTTCATAATTCCGCCCTTCCCTCCTCTTGGTCCAGTCCCCCCTCTTCCTCCAGTTCCTCTTCCCCCTCCCTCCTTCCTTCCTCTGGCCCCCAACACAACATTGCCAGGGCTGCATTCCTAATGATCCCCTGCTGCCTCTGTCAACTCTCAGGGCCCAGGCTTTCTAATTGGAAAAGCTCACAGGCTGCGAGCCTGCCTCAGAAAGGCAATCATGGGAGCCCACAAAGCTCCTTGCCGAGGCTGAGGATCCTTCTCCTGGCACTGTCCTGATGTTCACATTAGAACCGACAGGCGTGTACCACACAGCCCCCTGGCCCCCAGAAATTGATCATGAGTGCATGCCCGTATGAGTGTATAGATGTGTGGGCTCTGTGCACAGGCTGGGCGTGCCTCTGGGTGCCTGCCAGTTAAGCTGTCATGGTGTCTGATGATGCATATGTTGAACACAGCGAGAGCCTCTCTGCGGCCTGCAGGCCCACTGTTTGGCACCGGTCTCTAGGGGGAGGTGCTGGATTTCGACACCTCTGTTCTGGCACAAGCTGCTGCCATGTTTCTCAGCATCTTCTGCAAGCGAGAACATCCCACTTAGGGTGGCTGAGACCTGTCACTGTACCTTTGGTCAGTGTGTCTGAGACCTTGCCAGGGATCTTTGGGTTTTGTCCCAATGCCTTGGCTTGCTCTGCATTTTTATCCTCTGTGTGTGTGTGTGTGTGTGTGTGTGTGTGTGTGTGTGTGCACTTGTGTATGTATATGTGTGTGTGCATGTGTGTGGGTACATGTGTGTGCACCTGTGTGTGCATGTGTGTACATGCATTTGTGTGTGAGCACCTGTGTGTGCAAATGTATGTGCGTGGCATGTGCACATCCATGTGTGTGTGCTTGTCCATGTGTGTGCACCTGTGTATGTAAACGTGTGTGCATGCATGTGTGTGCGTACATACATCTGTGTGTGTGTGTGTGCCTGTGTGTGTATACATGTGTGTGCGCACCTGTGTGTGTGCACATGTGTGTGTGCACATGTGTGGGTGCATGCATGTGCACCTGTGTGTGCATGTGTGTGTCCATGTCCATGTGTGCACACCTGTGTGTGTATATATGTGTGTGCGCACCTGTGTGTGCACCTGTGTGTGTGTGCACCTGTGTGTGTGCACATGTACATGCATGTGTGGGTGCATGCGTGTGCATCTGTGTGTGCATGTGTGTACATGTTTGCGCATGAGTGCATGTGTGTATGTGTGTGTGCCTGTGTGTGAATATGTATGTGTGTACAGATACATGTGTGTGTGTGCCTGTAGTGTGTGTGCGGGTGTGTGTGCATGCATGTGCGGGTGTGTGCGTGCAACTATGTGTGCAAATGTATATGTGTGCATGTCCGTGTGTGTGCACCTGTGTGTGTGCATGCGCACGTGTGCATGTGTTTGTGTATGTGTGTGTGTATGTGCGCACGTGCGCGTGTGTGCAAGCACACACATTGTTATACATATGCATGTGGATGTGTGGAGGCCAGAGGAAAACATCCATGGACGGTTCTTTTGGAACAGTCCTTATTTGGGGAGAACAGATCTCTCACTGGGACCTGAGCTTGCTGCTGGTCAGTCTGGTTGGCCAGTGAGTTCTGGGGATTCACCCATGTTTACCTCCCCAGTGCTGGTATTGCAAGCCTTTGCCACTGCATCTGATTTTTCTGTTTTTCAATGGATTCTAGGGTTGAATACAGGTCCTCATGTTTAGAAGGCCAATAGTTTACTGACTGAGCTATTCACCAGCTCCTTCATTCTTAAGCTGTAGAGAGGAGGCTCTGAGGTTTTGTCTCCAACACCTGATATCTGCTTCTACTCACCCCTCAATGTGCACTGTGTTCCACCAAAGGGACTCCTCTCTGGGATGCCTTCAGAACAACCAGGGTCTCATAGACATATCCACAGGGCATAGTCAACCTGGCTCACAGGGAACAGCGTAGTCAGGCTGTTTTCTTTCCCTGCCTCTGGCAAAGATGGTCCTCTGGTGGCTTGACAGAGGCGAGGGCAGGGACTAGGTTTCCAGACATGCTCACACAAGTGCTCCGGGGTGTGCCACCCTGCACAAGCTATGACAGCAGAATATTGGAGGTATAGTCTGTTCAACAAGAGCTTTCGTGGTTCCAGACTAGGTTCCTTAGGGGGAAGGCTGGAGTCAGAAGGTTGAACTTGTGGCAGAGAGAGGGTATCCCCAGTCTCTGAGTTCTACCCTGGGAACACAGCCATCCTTCTGCCTCAGCATGTAGGGAGGACTGGCACTTAAGGCCCTGCCTAGGCCAGGACTCACAACTTCACAGCCCTGGTCTTTTCCTGGAGAGACACCTCATTCCTTCCTGACCCCAGTGGCTTCCTACAGCCAGTCGGACTCCTCTCAGCTCCCAAGGAAGCTAAGGAAAAAATTTACTTACCAAATATATCCTGTTCCATCATAGAAGCTTGCTGTCCTGTCACCAATGGCCTCCACTGTGCCCCTTTGGCCTCCGAGGGCAGTTGGAGACTCCCGTAGCAAGGAAAGGAGATGGAGTGGTGGTGGAGACACATTGCAAGGGGCTCAGGGAAAGACACAGCCTCATGCACTGTTCTCTCGCAGAATGGAAATACTGTTATGTTCATTATGTTCTCTGCCTCCAGGACTACTGTGCTGCAGCGGCAGCTGGCAGCCCCTTAGGGCGACATCACATCTTCCTTTCCCTCACTCCCAGTCATAGCAGATCCACACAGAAAAAGATCCATGGGCTCTGAGAGCTCCCCCTCTGCTTCCTTCTCCCTGGCTCAGGCCTCCGGGGTGGGGTGATACTCAGGCTCCCCAGTGCTGATGGGGAAGGAGAAGACTCCAAGGGTCTAGGTTTAGAAGATACCACCCCTCATGGTGGGGCATAGATTCAACCTGTTGTTTCAAAGACGGCAGCCCTGAAACCCAGAGGGAAGAATGAGAGGATTTAGAACTACTATCACGTACCCAAGTGATGGTCCTTCCAAAATTCGTATTAAATGCCAAGGACTTATGTAGCCCAGGCTAGCCTCTGACTCACTATGTAGCCAAGGATGGCCTTGAACTTCCGATCCTCCAGACCTCTGCTTCCTAAGCGCTAAGGTCACAGCTGTGCACCACCATGTCTAATTTATGCCATGCTTGAGATTGAACCCAGGGTCTTGTATACACTAAATGCCCTCTCTGATCTGAACTACATCTCTAGCCCTGGAATGTTATATTAGTAACTGTCTTAGTTAAGGTCTTACTGCTGTGAACAGACACCATGACCGAGGCAACTCTTGTAAGGACAACATTTAATTGGGGCCGCCTTACAGGGTCAGAGGTTCAGTCCATTATCATCAAGGCAGGAGCATGGCAGCGTCCAGGCAGGCATGGTCCAGGGGGAGCTGAGAGTTCTACATCTTCATCTGAGGCTGCTAGGAGAATACTGACTTGCAGGCAGCTAGGAGGAGGGTCTTAAAGCCCACGCCCACAGTGTCACACCTACCCCAACAAGGCCACACCCACTCCAACAGGGCCACACCTACTCCAACAAAGGCCACACCCACTCGAACAGGGCCACACCCACTCCAACAGGCTAATAGCACCACTCCCTGGGCTGAGCATATAGAAACCTTCACAGTAGTGATAGTGCCAAGTACAGTATTTTCCCGAAAATCTAACACGGAAACCAAACCATGGAGTATTAAGGAGGCTTTCCCGTATTCACACAGGTGGTTGGCTGCTAAGCTAAAGGGAGGCCCAAGTCAAATACAGTCCTTCAGTAAGTGCACTCTACTCTGTAGCCACAGCTACAGAGGACCAGGACCCTGAGTGTCGTTTATACACTGGGCTGTGACCCCATTTGGGATCTGAGAGAAGTGACTGAGGAGGGCAGAGGCCTAAACTCTGCTGGTCACAGGGGGGACTCTGGGTATTAGCGGACGTGTTCCACTAATCACTGTTCTATAACAAATAGAAAAAGGAATATGATCAAACTAAGACCTCAGCTTTCCCCACCTAAGGTCTCCTTAAAGTGTTTCCAAATGATTATTTTATCTTACTTGTATACCTCTTTTGCCTGAATATGTTTATGTGCACCCTGTAGCTGCCGAGTGTGTCCACATAAGATGGTACATGACCAGGAGTGAGCCACCATGAGGATGCTGGGAACAGGCCAGTCCTTTAAAAGAGTAGCCCGTGCTCTTACCTCTGTGCCTAAGGTCTCCTTATCCTATATGCAAGTTCAGCTCTCCTTTGGTTCTCTACTCAGAACACAGAGCTTTCTCCAGTGATCCTGGCCCTGTGCTGTGCAGGCTTAGGTGCAGTGTTGTGAAGTGGGTGTCTGGGCACCTTAGCAGCTTGCGGGGATGCTCCTGAGGGTGGGAGGCTGTATTGTCTCTGCTACTCCCACAGGTCCTAGGACTGTGCCCGGCCTGCAGCGGGTTCTCATGGGCTATTAAGTGAAGGACGAACAGAACCTGGTCGTCTCTCCAGGCTGCTGAGAGAAGCCATTTTCTCATCTTCCTGTCTCCTTTCTTCCTGTTCCGCCAACAGTTAGTGTTGGCTTACAGTGACCCCCTTGTCAGTAACTGTCAGGAAAGAAACATCAAGATGATTAAAGTTGGAGAAATGGTGCCTCTGGAGCACTGTTGACAGGAAGAGGGTCATCGACCCCTGAAACAGGAGGCGACCTCTAGCTCTGTTTAGGAAGGTTCTGGATGTGGACAACTGATGGCTGTTCTCAGCCTCTGCCTTTGGAGGTCTGACTTGCGAGTAGATGGCATAGACAGAAGTGGCCACTTGGAGTTGGGGACAGGTTGGGATGAGGACTGGGCTATCAGGTGCCTTGTGGCATTAGAAACTGAAGAACCTGGGGGGGGGGAGAAGAAACCAGAAGGTAAAAGACTGCCCAAAATTAAAGAGATGGCTCAGCAGTTAGGAGCACACACTGTTTTTGCAAAGTTCCAGAACTCATGTCCAATGGCTCAACTGCACTCCAGCTGCATATGACACCTCTGTACTCACACGGACACACCCCTAGTCACACAGACACATGGGCACACACGCATAATTAAAAACGATAAGTAGATCTTTTAAACAAACAAACTTGGGGCTGGAGAGATGGCAGTTAAGAGCACTGACTGCTCTCCCAGAGGACCTGAGTTCAATTCCCAGCAACCACATCGTGGCTCATAGCCATCTATAATGAGATCTGATGCCCTCTCCTGGTGTGTCTGAAGACAGAGACAGTTTACTCACATATAAAAAATAAATAAATCTTATTTAAAAAAAAACTTAAGAGGTATCACTTAAGTCACTCCTCAGGAGAAATAATCTGTGCTTTTGAGCATGTGTGTATGTGCTTGTGTGTATGTGTGAGTGTGTGCTTGTATATCTGTGTGTTTGTGTGTATCTATGCTGTGTGTGTGCTTCTGTGTATGTCTATGGTATATGCTATGTATATATGCTGTGCGAGTGTGCTGTGTGTGTCTGAATGTGTGTGTATGCTTGTGTGTCTGTATATGTGTGTATATCTACGATGTGTGTATGTGCTTCTGTATGTGTCTATGGCGTATGCTGTGTGTGTGTGCTTGTGTATGTGTCTATGGTATATGCTGTGTGTGTGCTTGTGTATGTGTTTGTGTGTGTATATGTGTGTGCTGTATGTGTGTGTTCCTGGTGCATGTGTAGGTGCATGTGGAGGATACATTCTACACATCTGTACCCACACATGTGGAGGACACAAGACAACCATGGTTGTGGTTCTTCAGCTGCCTTACACATTATTCATTGAGACAGGATGTCCTATTGGCGTAGAATTGACCAAACAGGCTAGAGGCAGGGTCCTCCTGCTTCTAATTCCTCAGTACTGAGTTTACAAGCGAGCTTCTACATTTTCACATGGGATCTGAGCTTGGCACTCAGTCGGGCCCTTGTGCTTACATGGTAAGTGCTTTACAAGCTGGGCCATCACCCTAGCTCTGTTCACAAAACATTGCTGAAAAGAAATCTAACAACCAAGGATACTGAGCCAAACCTGAGGAAGCTTCCAGAACTGGCCTGCTCCCTCCCCATGGCCTCTGCCCTGGCTGTGACATGGAATAGGGGCCTTTAAGCCTGAAAGAAGGCAGACAGCCGTCCACAGAGGTGGCTCTGGATTGCCCAAGGGGATAAGACACCATGGGGCGACTTGGGGTGGGATGGGGGGGTCCCTTGGGAACGTGAGATGGGGGAAAGAAGTGACTAGAATCTCTGGTGCCTGGGGCTCGAGGCGAGAGATGATGTCTCTAGAGGGAGTGGTAGCCGGCTTGCTTGCTGCTGCAGCAAGGTGGGTGTAAAGGTTCAGAGAGCGAGGATTTCTTCTCCTTGTCAGCCAGTCTCCTGTTAATTGAAATCATTGTGTTTATGATAATTCATGTCTGGTGCCAGAATTCCGGCTGGGGAAAGCTTCCTTTTCTAGAAGGAGCTGTCAGGGGGAAGGGCTGGGGGTTGCATGGGGAGCGGGTGGGGAGAGAGTGCTGGAAGAGAGGACTACTCCCTCTGCCTCAGTTATCATCACCCATACAGTCCCACACTATCCCCTCTTATTTTGCTGTCCCAGTCTTTCCCCAGGACCCCAGTGCCCAGTCTCCTGGAATTTACCTCCTCACAGTGCTGAATGAATTCAACGTTTTCCTCTGTCCTTGGATAGCAAGGAAAGGCCCAGGGTGAATAGAAAGCAGAGGTGGGGGAGGGTCTATAGGAGCCTCGAACCCAGACCTAACACCTGAACAAGCTGAGCAAGGCGCAGAGGCTGCGATGGGGCTCAAGAGAGGGGCTTCATGCATCCATTCGTCTTTGTGATTTCTGAGGGACCCTGGATTCCATAATGGCAGGTGGGGATTCGAAGGGGCTTACTGGGGTGGGTCATATGACTAGGTCTCCATGTTTGAAAGGGAAGGGATTCCAGAGGCAATCAAGTCCCCACCTCCACTTACTGAGGCTTCGGAATCAGATAGGGCAGGGTTAGCCAGGGAGGCATCCTGAAGGAAGGAGCACCAGATGTCTCCCAGTGGTGGATCCCCCTCATCTCTGTGAGATATGCTCTCGGGAAACTTCTTGGCATTGGTTTTTGTAGTGGCATCTGGCTACACTTTGATGTGGCCCAATTGTGACTACTATCCCCCACCCACTCCCCAGGGGGCGCTATTTAAGCACAGCTGCAGACAGAAGCTTGGACCCTGTTTATTCCCAGTAAAGGGGCATCTTGTCACCCACTTGTGCAGATGGCCAAAATGCCCACGGAGGAAGGTGGGATGTGGCTCCTTAAAGGGGTGGGTATGACTTCCGTAGCCCACAAGGGAAGCAGGAAAATTAGTCTTTGAGCAATAAACTATCATTACTGTGAGGATATATGAGGATATAAAACATGTGGGGCAGGGAGTTTTAGCCGTTTTCTGCTGAGGAAGGTCTTTGTCGAACATGGTAGTCCTGGAGCCATTAAAGAGGGTGCCTTCTGGTCACATAGCAGAAGGGATTCTTAACTTGTCTGGCTGGATGTATTGAGTGGTTGCTGTCCTGTATTCCTAGAGAGACCTGGGAAATTGTCATTAGAGGGCTGTAAGCAGGTGCTTTGGTTATAGAGTAGAGCCAAGAGATTTTCTGGGAAGGTTGAAGGATGGGGGAAGAGAGTGAGGAGAAATGGAGTGGACCGTGAGAGGAAGTGGGCACAGAGTTGACTCAGGGTGACAATGACTAGTCCCATTGCAGGACTGTTGAACCAAACTGAGCTGGCAGAGGTAGCAGGGAGCATGAAGCAAGGAAATGGGAAAATACAGAATCAATGTAAAGAATTGTATCTGGGTCAGGGTGTAAGGGAAGAAGGCTCCTTTTAGCCATTTTCTCCACAGCGTTGAAAAGGGCTTTTTGTGGATGTGTCAGGAACACATGGAGCTGTTGCAGCATGAGCGCTCCAGGGAGGGCTTGTGCGGGACATGTTGTTTGCGTGTAAGGTGAAGTTCAGCAAGTAGAACCTTTAAAAGACAGGGTGAAAAGCATAGGTAGAAGGATAACAGAGAGAAGAATGGTCAAGGGGAGAAAGCAGAAGGGACTTTTGTCTGGTGCCTGTATCTTTAGGATCCAGTGAAACCTGTTAGGATTTGTTGGAACGGAAGCAGCACTAAGAAGGGCAGAGGTCCCATCTTAGCAGCTGTCAGATTTGGTTCTTTATAACCTTGCAGGACAGCAGCAGTCAAGGAGTCGGACTGACCCTGGCTGATGTTAAGCAGATCTGATTTGGGGAGACAGAGAGGTTAACTGAAGGCTCTAGTTCAGCTGTTTCCATTCTGAGACCCCAAAACAATGTTCTCAATGGTGAGAAGAGGGATACGCTGGATGGTCCAAGACACAATCGTTCACTTTCAGGGCTTTAGGGGTGTTCATCTCTCAATGGGTGATCCAAGGCTGACAGACGGGAGATGAGGAGAACCGAATTTAGAGGTCCTCAGAAGACAGTCCAACCAAGGGGCCATGATAGCACTTAACCGTTGGCAGAGATCCAGGGAGTGAGTCAGGAGGCAAATAGCAGTACAGCCTTACAGGGAACATTAAGAGACACAGTTACATCAGAAAACCTCTCGCATCAGGATTAATATGAGTTAACAGTAATTGGACAAGCGGCAGGACTGTGTTCAGTAGAAGGATAAGGTAACTAATTACCTGATGTTACCTCAGTCTCCTGCATAAGGAGTAGGCACCCGGAAGCCTTGGAGAAGAAGTCAGTTAAAGTCAGCATCGAAGAAATAAATCTGAGCAGAAAGTGTCCAAGTGATATTCCCTGCTTTTACATACGGAAAACTTCATATATTTGTTTCAAATATTAACAACACCACCTAATATTTAGTGAACAAAAACAGAGTGTCTCGAGTAAAACACAACTTTTGGTTAGAAACAGTTTGATAACTGTAAGATTTCAAAACTTGGGACTGTTACCTTAAGCGACCTTATCTAGTGTTTGAAAACATGACAGTATATATTTCTGTTAAACATTGAATTGTGTACCTATACCCATTAAACATATTTATATTGTCTGGCTGTGTAAAGAGACAGTTTAATTCTAAGTTGTTTTCCTCCAAAAGAAATTGTTTCCAACTTAAAAAGCATACTCCCAGGGACAGAGACTGCCTTGATTTTTCCTCAACAGGCATTCCTCTAGAACATTCTAGAACGTCCTAAGTCACTGAAGCAGTGACTGCCATGTCAAGAGAAATGATCCACTCTCCAAAGTTTTCTAAAATTAACCTTACTAAGAGAACATTTAAAAGTCTGTATGTTTTCATTGCATACATTGAACCAGCAGGTGAGCTGTGAAAGCAGCCATGTCAAGCCTGTAATAAATAAATTACACGTAGCATAGACTGCACTGACAGAGAAGGCCAAAGCCAACTCTTCACTCCTTTTGTAGATGGGCAAAGTTCTAGACCACCAAGCGTCTTCCCATGTCAGTTTGGAAGACAATGAGGATGGAGTGGTTGCTGTCTGCTCTCTGTTGTTTGAGACATTTAGGATGTGGGTGCAGAAATCTGAGAATCCACCCACCACCCCCTGTCATCTGAGATGTGAGGAGTAATGCATCTTCAGCTAAGGAAGAGGGTTTTTCGGTCAGGCCCACAGAGCCAGAGCTGGTCAGGCTTACGTAGCTGGAGGCAGAAGCAGCGGACTTCTGCCTGGTCTTATTTCCTTGTCCTGTAATAAGGCTCGAAGGCAACTCACTCTGGTGGGATGGTGCTCCATCCAAGGCAACTGTTAGAGCCTGGTGGCTTCCTGCCATGCATGTATACTGTAAATTAGCACACTTTATGCAAGCATTCAGTCTTTTATAACCAAATTTTCGTGTGTCTGATTCTAAATACGTTTTATATTAAACAAACTTTAAGTTAACTTCAAACTTGTTTTGACTTGTTTCTGGTTTAGCGTTGACAACATACACAAAATACTATATAATGAGAGATAAAAATTAGTCTTTCCCGTAAGTTTGTCTCTGTAAACAAATTACGTTTATACTTAGTATGACTGACCATTTTAACTTGTACATCTCAATTATTTTTTAACAGTCTAAAATAAGTTGGTACCTTTCATAAGATTTCAATTTTACTATTTTATTCCACTAAGTTTGAGCCTTAGAGTATATAATTATTCAGTTAAAAGTCCCTAATTATCAAAATAAACTTTAAACCATAAATACAATTTACCAAGAGACTGGGCTTTTTAGTGTACTTCTGGAAAATTCTAGCTTTGTATATTACTCAGTTTCCCCAGATAGCTGAATCTTAATAAAGATAGCAAAAATATCATATTTTCGCATGACCTCGTTTTAAAACAAGCCATTGCGGGGGGGGGACAAACAGAGGGCTATCACATGATCACTTTAACAAAGGTGAGTGTAAAATCACATGACATGCTTCTAGCCTATTGAGTTACCAGCCAAGATGTCAGCCAGCCACAAGGTTGCTAGGTCATCAGCCAGATGCCAGCCCATCACATGTAGTCCAAGGGAAGTTTATGAGGCACTTATTTTTTTCTTTTTTTCTTTTTTTTTTTCTTTTTTTTTGGTTCTTTTTTTTCGGAGCTTGGGACCGAACCCAGGGCCTTGCGCTTCCCAGGCAAGCGCTCTACCACTGAGCTAAATCCCCAACCCCCAATTTTTTTTCTTAAACAAGAGCTGAATCCCAGTTACCAACACGGTATTGTAGCAAACTGTAGCATGGTGATTATTGCAAATTAAGATTATCTATACATCCTGTGTGTAAGACACGCTCAATGAACGTACAAATCACAAACTACAGAATGGTGAGGCTTCAGCAAAGCTTTGAGAATACTCAGAATGGGAAGAAGAGAGTTAAACACTTTGCCATTTGTAACTGCTATGAGAAACAGTTTACATTTTAGTTGTTCTCCAGTGCAAAGTGGTTTCTTAGACTGTTCCGTTCCCTTCTTTACCCTGTGGCAGAGTCAGGTGGCCGACCTGACCCAGGACAGAGACTTTGAAGGAAACTTTTAAACAAACATACTTGGATCTGGGGCAGATAGGCCAAAATCCAACTCCAGAAGCAGCCTCATTCTCGGTAGGGTAGAACATGGAATTCCTCTCCTCCTCTCCTCTCCTCCTCTCCCTCCCCTCCTCCCCTCTCCTCTCCTCTCCTCTCCTCTCCCCTCCCCTCCCCCCCTTCCTCCCCTCCCCCCCCCTCCCCCCCCCCCTCCCCCCCCCCTCCCCTCCCCCCCTCCCCTCCCCTCTCTCCCCTCTCTCCTCCTCTCCTCTCCTCTCCTCCTCTCCTCTCCTCTCCTCTCCTCTCCTCCCCCCCCCTCCCCTCTCCCCTCCTATCTTCTCTCTTCCCTCCTTCTTTCTTCCTTCCTTACTTTCTCTCTTTCTTTCTTTGAGGCAGGGTTTCTCTGTCCAGCACTGGCTGACCTGGAACTTACTCTGTGGACCAGATTTAGTCTTTAACTAAGAGATCTACCTTCCTGTCTTTGTCTCCCAGAAAAAACAGTGGGCATTCTGATTCTGAGTGTGGTTGTAAGCAAGGGCCTTGAGAAAGACTACGGTAAACTGTGAGTCTAGACCATGCTGCCATTATGCCCTATGGAGTTCATAAATCAGTTCAGATATTAAATGTCAAAAGATCCAACTTTGGCCCAGCAGTGGCCATTTCAATTCCGGGACTCCAATGAACCCCAGACTTAAGATGTCTGGGCCAGTGGAAGGTTTTCAGAGTATTTAGTTATGGGCCAGTGGAAAATTCCAGAAATTCTCAGCCAGTCTTAACTAGCGGAATCTTCTACTGAGTGAAATTTTGGAGCAGGTGAGGCATAAACTCTAGTACAGAGGTCAATGTCCAATTGCTTAAAGCATCCTCTAGGTCCTAAAATGACCAAACACACCCAGAATGTAACAGAGCAACCCCAACTGCTATAATTCAGGGTTAAGGTACCACAGGGCCAGTGGAAGGTTCCCAGAGCTTTCCGGCTGACTGAGTAGTTATCGTAGCCAGTAGAAAGTCTCTGGTGCCTTTGACCAAGTGGGTCTTAGGTAAGAACGCTTCGGTGAGCTCCTTGACCTAGCTAGGGCACCTCTGGGTTAGGTCCAGTGAATGACCTTGCTCTGGGATTTTGCTGTGTTTCCTGTGTCTTCAGGTTGAGTACAGAGTGACCTCCCACCTGAGTTAGACTGTATTGGGGTGAGACAACAAGGTGAGTGAGAAAGGGCAGAGGCAGTGAGAGAAAGAGCTGTGGAGAGAAAGGGACCTTTGCTCAGGTCCTTGAATAAAGGCTTGAAGCCTCCTGCTAGCAGCAGGGCCTCCACATGCTGTCCCAAGTATCAGCAGCATTAGGTTTATGAAAGGCAGCTGTACAGAGAAGGCAGAGGAAAGAGAAGCTTGCTCTGACCTAAGGTGTGGGACCTAAGTTAGGTAGGACCGAGTTTATTCACTTTGAGGGAGCATTTTATCACCCACGTGTGCAGATGGCCAAAATGCCTATAGAGGAAGGTGGGTTGCTGCCCCTTATCAGGGTAGAAATGCATTTCCAAGTGAAGCTAGGAAATGCAATCTTCTAACAGGAAACTATTAATTGTCTGTCCTGGAGGCATTAGTGTGGTTACTGGCTCCTAAGCTTTATAAGCTAGGGTGAGATGCCTTTGTCATGGCTTCAGACTGTGCCAGGGTACCTGGGCCTCTTGTGGAGTAGTGAGCTCCTAGGCTCTGGTAGTAATCAAATAAAGAATAGACACCCAATGGAACAGAAGCCCTGGATCCGATTCTAACTCTGCCGTGGCTAGATTTGTACCTTGGACACGTTGCTTACACTGTTTGTATCTTGGGTTTGTTTGCGTCCTACGTTTTTCTTATTTATGTGTACCTGTGTGTGCCTACCTGAATTCATGTGTGTTCAGGACCCATGGAGGCAGGGAGAGGGCGTCAGATCCTTTTGGTTCCCCTGGAACTGGAGTTACAGGTGGTTGTGAGTTACGTGGGTTCTTGGAACCAAACCTGGATCCTCTGCAGGAGCAGCGAGCGCTCTTAATCACCAAGCCGTCTCTCCAGTCCCACGGGCTTCAGGTTTTAATCTAGTGTGGGAACTAGAGAAATTAGGAATAGTAACTTAGATCGAACATCCCTGTTCTGAAAACCTGAAATGCCACATCCGACACCCTGTTTAAAACCATTCAGATTTTGGTGGCTAAGGAGATGGCTCAGTTGGTGAAGGGCTTACTGTGCAAATCTAAGTTTGGTACCCAGGACCCACACCAAAGCTTGGAGTGGTAGCAAGTACCTGCAACCCCAGTGCTGAGGAAGCAGAGAGAGGTGGGTCCCTGACCACCAACCATAGCTGAATCCAGCTTCGATGACAGATCCTGTCTCTGAAAATAAGAGAGAGAGCAATAGAGGAAGATAACCAAAGGCGACCTCTGTTCTTGCTGGAGGGGTGCACGTGTACACACATACCTGTGCACAAGTGTTTGCAGGTATGCAGTACACACAAGTACATAGGATAACTGTGTTATCAGTGATGCACATGCACATGTGTACATACACACGAGTGTCGACAACACTTTAGAGCAGATATTTGAATAACAGATACTTGGACTGGTTAAGTCTACACAGCTATTGACCAACTTGAAAAAACTCTGACATCTGAAGCAGGACTGGTCCCAGGCATTGAGGGTGATAGTTGCTTGACTCTCGTCTCACAGCCAGTGCCACAAGCTGCATCCATAGCCCCTAGCTCAGACCACTTCAGGGACAAACCTCTCACAGGAGAGAATGTCCACAGACCTGCACATGCTTGGTGCTTGTCTTAATTCCTTATACAATAGAGTATAATAACGAACTATTTACATGCCATGTATGAGCTCTAGAAAGTAATCCAGAGTGGCTCTGAAGAGTCTGGGAGGAAGTGTGTGAGCTGTGAGTATTGAGAATGCTGGTTTGGGTATGAATCCTCCTCCCAAGTAGACTCTTGTGTTGACTGGTCCCCAACTGATGGAGCTAATTCGGGAGGTTCTGGAAGCTTTAGAAAGTGGGGCACAGCTGGAGGAAGTAGGTTATCAGGAGATGTGTTTGGGAAGAGTTCTATAGTATCCTAGTCCCCCATCCTCCACTTCCTGTCTGTCCTGAGGTAAAGAACCTTCCTAACCACATGATCCTTCTGATATGATCTGTCTTCAGACATGGGGCCAAGACGCATAGACTGAACTCTCTGGAACTTGGAACTAAGACACCTTCTTCCCTTATGTTGCTTATTTATGTCAAGTATTTACTTTAAAATGTCTGTCTGGGTGTGCATGTGTGTGCGCGCATGTGTGTGAGCATGCACATATGTGTGTGCACATGTGCATTTGTGCATGTGTTTGTATATACATATGCATGTGTGTGTGTGCACATGCACATAGGAGGATGCACACACACACACACACACGTGTGTGTGTGTGTGTGTGTGTGTGTGTGTGTGTGTGTGTGTGTGTATTCATATGCTGCAGTGGCATACATGGAGGTCAAGAGGACAACTTGACAGAGCAGGTTCTCTCCGTCCACTACATGGGTCACAGGATTGGAACTCAGGTTACCAGGCTTGGTAGCAAGTCTTTACCTACTGAACTGCCTTGACAGCCCACATTGTGCTATTTTGTACACGCCATTTGAAGGTCTTGGAACCAATCGTCCACAGATATTGAAGAGTGCCATACCTAGCTTATAGTGTGGGGTATAGAGAAATTTCTACCAGCAGACCTGCAAAAGAGTTGTTAAGGAACAAAAGATTCTTGTTAAGAAACTAACAACTAACAAAGAGTTGTTAAGGAAGTAAAGGCTACTTGTGGGATTAGTGTCTCAGCTATACAGTGATTTTTCTAAGGAATTCCTTTCCTTGGGACAGGAAATGAGATAAAAACCTTGGCCATAACACCCAACCTTTCCTTTGATTCTTAGTGGCCATCCATGGGGCAGATTGTGTAGGTTTGAATGATAATTGTTTCCATGGACTCATATTTTGGATCCCCGCCCCCAATTAGTGGAATGTTTTGGGAAGGATTGGGAGGTGTGGCCTTGTCAGAGGAGGTGTGCCACTGGGGATGGGCAATGAGGTTTCAAAAGTCCATACTATTCCTCATGTCTCTCTTTGACCCCGGCTTATAGATAAGGATATAAACTCTCAGATATTGCTCTCATACCGTACCTGCCTGCCTGCTGCCTTGCTCCCTGCCCTGGTCATGGACTCTAGTCCTCTGGAACTGTAAGTCCTTCAAAATCCTTTCTTCTTTAAGCTTTCCTGGTCCTGGGGTCTTTTTCACATCAATGGAAAAGTAACCAAGACACAGGTCTTCTCTTGATTTCTGGGTCCTTGGTAAAAGCTGCAGAGCACCCTAAGTTAGCTCTCCTATCTCTCAAGCAGGTCTTCAGTCTCCCCAGTCCCATCTCTGCATAGTTCCCAGTCAAGTACAGATTGCGAAGAATTTCTCCTCATCCTTCCTGGTCACTACTGTAGTCCAGTCCTTAACCCATCCACCAAGCTACATCCTACATCCCAAACCTACAGAAGGTTGCACGGCACTTGTGCAAAACAGAAGCTGTATGTATGCACGTCTCTTCAGGGAAGTTATGACACTAAATTCAGCCTAAAGATCCTTAAAAGTGGGGCTTATTTCCCACCTCAGACTGAGTCTCCCTGAGGACAGGCCATGTCTCCCTTGGAGGCTTCCTGAGGACACACTGTGTCTCAGACTGAGACTTTGAGAACCTGCCTCTTTCTCTGGACAAACTGCAAAGCCTTGCGATCCTTCCCAGGTTCTTGCCCCTCTGCCTGGGCTGGAATAGATGCCCCGGTGTGACTGGTCACAGGTAGCGGCATCTGACATCAACCTCCTTTCTTTCCCTTTCTCTCTCACCTGACTCCAGCCTAGGCCAGTAAAATATCTTCCTAGCGCTGCAATTCTGGCCAGACCCATCTGCTTCTGCATCGCTGAGCCAGCTGCAAAAGCAGGTCACCTCCGTCTCCTTGCCTTTCTCATCCCCTTTGCCTAATCGAATTGCTTTTTTTCTCCTTCTCTGCATTGTGCATGTCAAAGACAGTGTTGGCAGGTCCGGGTTCTCCAGCGTCACCGGTCTCTGGCCTCTCTCTGAGTCTGCACAATCAGCAACTGTGGATTTCATTCTTTCCTGCCCTCTTTTCTCCTCCCTGTACCCCTCTGGCAGCAGCTGAACCTTTCAGAGCACCTCAGCTCTCAGGAGTCTGCAGTAGGCAGTAGGGACCATGGAGCACTCCTTCCCACCACTCCTCCCACCCACAGAGGAGGCATTTGGATGAGAGGTGACAGACCCTGGTGGGTACTAGGTACAGCATAGCTGTGGAGATGTCTCCTAGCTCCAGACACTTCATGTCCATGCCTTGAGGCCACCAGGGCACTGACAAGGACAATCCGGGCCTTGCTTCTTGCTCCCCTTCTGAACTTGGGTCCAGGTCATAGTTCAGGTTTCAGGCTGCCCTTAGATCCCCCAAGCATTTGGGCACAGCTGCAGCCTCCTAACTTAAGATGAGCAATTGTAGCTGTCATGATGATGATGATAATAACTACCAGGCAGTCTGGCTGTTAATGCCCAGGGTGCCTCCCACGGGGCACTCTCGTCATCTGCTCCCGTGACTGGCTGGCAGAGCCGCAAAGATTCCGAAGACCTGGGTCTGTTGTGATCACATTGCACACAGGCCTTGGGGTTAAAGGAGGCCTTCCTGCTGACTTCTTGCTTGCAGGGGTAACTCATACCCAAAGCATGGCTGCCCAAGGAAAGGAGACTGACCAGTCAGTTCCAGTTGAGACTCAAAGCCCGAGTCCAGTGGGTTCCAGTTCTGAGGCTCTATGTGGCTTGGAGCAGGCTTCTTGGTTCCTTTGTGCCTCACGTTAGCTGTCCATGCATTGGGACAAAGGAGCAGACACCAAGAAGGACTGGACCCATTATCCCCACAGGCACCAAGGTCCACACAACTCAAGTCCCATATATAAAACGGCAGATCGTTGCCATCTAACCTGGGTGAATCTCCTTTGTCTGTTTCTCAGAGGGTGAAACCGCCTATGTGGAGCTTGAATACCTGAGTTTGATCCTGAGGCCCACATGGTAGAAGGGCAGGACCAATTCCCCATGTTGTCCTCTGACTCCAGACATGAGCCCTTCGACCTACAAAACAAATAAAATATAATACATGATTTAAATTGTATACTGGATGTGGAGACATTTCTCTTGATACCGTTTGTTAATAACTTGAAGCACATGTACCTACTTCCCTCAACCGTAGGGTCCGTGTGTGCAAGGCTGCTTTGACACTTTTATACCAGGTTCCCATATACAGTGACTGACTCTACCCTTTCTTCTAAGGGATGCTTGGGCCACTGCTCCATATCAGTTGATTGGTGCAGGTTGGCTTGATCTGGTGGCAGGGGCCATGAGTTGCACTTTTAAGGAACCCCCAGGGTACAAGCAGAACCTTATGCTTTCTGTAAATAGTCAACAATTGATTTCTCAAAAGGGATGGCTTGAGAGCCATGTAATTTGATCACTGCCCCCTGACAATGTGCATGTGCATGCACGCATGTGTGTGTTTGAACAAGACAGAAGTAAAGATGAAAACATCCCACTCAGATACTTTTTAGAGCAGGGAACAGATTTTTAAAAATGCAAACTGTACATCAAGTAATAGGAAAATATATTTTGGTTCTGTATTTTATCCAATTAAGGGAAAGACAAGACAAAAGAGATGAGAAAGGAGGAGAGGCAGAGACACGGAGACAAAAACCCGGAGACTCGGTTTACAAAACTTCCTCAAGATATCCCAGGACCACAGAGAAACACCCCACCCACCAGTGTTGTCCAAATGCCAGGATCTCCGAATGCTTGCTGCAGAATTCTGACCTACAGACAGCAGGCCCTTTGTGGTGCTTAGCCAACAGTCCAGGTGACAGAAACAAGGGCTTGAGTAAGCCTGAGGTGCTGGGGACCTTCCCCCACTTCGAGGCTGTTGTTAATTCCATCCTGGGTTCAGAATAGCCTGGGTTCTGCTCTTTATAGCTCCCACCACAGTGGAAGATGCAGCACGTACATAAATAATGATTATAATAGTCTCCTCCTGCCATGATCAGTGGAAGTTAAAGTGACAGAAGAGAAATGAATGAGTTCCAGCTGGGATACCAGAAGGGCCTGGTGGGGAGCCACTCACTTTAGCTGCTTCCTCAAGGAGGTGCAGGCTTCCTCAGGTGTAGGGAAGACAGGACCAGGGGGAAGGCTGTTGAACCAGATAACTTGGAGTTAGGCTTCAACTGGACCTCTTCCTAGCTGTGTGTTTTTAGGTGTGAGATTTAACCTCTCTGATGGAGTCTCTCCATCTATGACACGAGGCTCAATACAGGTATCATAGGGCTATTATATTAAGATGTGAAGCAAGCAATGTTGTCTTGTAAAACGGAAATCATTGAGTTGAGGTTAAAGGATTGTGTTGGGAGATGTGGGCATCAGAGTGTGTGACCAATCCCTGGGTACATGATGTTTACATTGGGGTGGGGGCATACAAGCTGTGCTGAGTTAGAAGTCTATCCAAGCCATTTGTGGGGATGATGACCCCAGTAAGGCTGGCCACCACCCACACAAAGCTGTCTGTGAGGAGAAAGGATCTCAAGTGATGCCAAGACCACCAACCTGAAGCCCCCCTTAGCTTCCATCCCTTCTCTGTCTGCTGGCCTTGGACCTGCAGTACAACAACTGCACTTCCATGTGGAGGGCCCAATCTAAAACATCTCATGGCGCTGGGGGACTCCAACAAGCAAAAAAGTTGTCTGCTTCTGCTCCTTGTGTCTGCCATATCAAAGAGGCTCAAAACAGCAGGACCAGAAAGAAGCCTTCAAATCAGGGTCGGAAGAGCAGCTGGTGTCTTGTGTGGAGTCCTGGACCAAGGGCTAAGCTTGCACCTGTCAACCAGACTCAACTGTCACCTCCTGCCTGTGTCAGGTGCAGCTGGGACCTTGCCACACACATACATACACTGCCTGGCTGGGGAAATGGAGCCCACAGAGGTTTGGCACCTGCCTCAGAGTCTCCAAGCCAACTCTCCTGGTTAGCCTTAATTGTCAACTTGATACTGCCCGCAGTTATCTAAGAGAGGATACCTTAATTGGGAATTGTCTAGACAACATTGTCCTATGAATGTATCTGCTTGGAATTTGCTTGAGTGTTAATTGATACAGGAGGTTCTAGCCCACTGTGGGCAGCGTCATTCCCTAGGCAGATGGTCTTGAGCTGTATAAACAAGCTAGCTAAGCAAGAGCCTGCGAGTGAGCCAGCAAACAATAGTTCTAGGTGGTTTTTGCTTCCAGGTTCCTGCCAGGAATTACTTCCCTGGCTTCCTTCAGTGATTGACTGGTACCAGGGAAGCAGGAGTCAAATTAACTCTTTCCTCCCCACGTTGCTGACAGTCAGAGTGTTTTATCACAGCAACAGAAAGAAAACTAGGAAAGCCTTCCTGGCCATGACTACTTGTGTCCGCTACGGATCTCCAAGAGAACATCAGCAGAGAGACAAGAGGCAGCAGGACTTGGATACCGATGGCATTATTGCCAGCCATAGCCCTGCAGGTCCTTTTCAAATGACAGGGTGCTGCCTCATGTGGTCATCCTGTTAGGCTGGCCCTGAATGTCTGGCATGCAAGTACCTCAGGTTTACCGCTGGTCTCCCCTATGTGGCTGTGCAACCCCATCTCACCAAGCCACTGGGGTAGAAGCAGCAGGACTTGTCCCAACCACGCTATGGTTCAGGACTTAGAGCCTGTGGTTACAGGCTCACTTTCTTTTCCACTTTTAAGGTTTATTCTGACTTTTTATTTGTGTATATGTGTATTGTATATGTGTGTATGTGTGTGTGTTTATTACATGTGTCTATAATGTGTGTATAGCACACAAATGCCATGAAAATGAAGCCAGGAAAGCACATTGGGTCCCTTAGAGCTGGAGGGATGAGTGACCCTGAGCATCCTGGTGTGGATGCTGAGAAGCGAGCTCAGGTCCTCTGCAAGAGCGGCCAGTGCTCTTAGCCAGGGAGCCATCTCTACAGCCCAAGATTCCCTTAAGGTACATGTAGGAGCACAATCATGATGATGTCTTCCTTGCCCCTTGCTCTGACCAAACTGGCAGAAAGGAGCAAGTATAAGTCATTGAGGTGATTCCAGTCCCCAGGAGCTAATCTTCTCTGAACACCTCCTCACCCAGACTGACACACCCACAGTCACGGTTTACACCTACCCCACTTCTGAGTCTAGTCAAGTTGACAACCTATATTAACCTTCAAGGAGATAGAAGAGTTAAATATCTGAGCTCAGAGAAATCTGAGTTCCAATCTCAGCTCCATCCTTAAGAGGCTGTGTGACCTTGGGCAGGTAACTGAACCTTTCTGAGGTTGTTTTGTCATTTGTAAATTAGAGTGGTGGCAGCCACTTTGTTGGAGCAGCTGAGGTCTTGAGTTTAAAGCAGTAGCATCCTTCATGTGGGGGTTTCCGCTGTGTTTGGTGGTAGGAGGTTATTGGGTCAGCCTAGTGTAGTCCAATCAACTTGCTGAACTTGGACCCAACCCATCGTCAGCATAGCCATTCCATTTTCAAGGCCTTAAGTTGTATTTCTCTAATTAACTTTAAAATAGTGTCATTAATTGATCATGAATGGGTGATATAATTTATGCCATGAGTGTCAAACTCGGGCCAAGTTCAATAGAGTGGCCTCCCTGCAACTCTCTTTAATCACTGCGTCTTTAACCAGGCTTGTCCAGCCATCTTCAGGAGTCATCTGGAATACAGCTCCTCCCTTGTAGTTTGGACTAGCACATCATCTACAAAGGACCTTCCAGACTTTAGGAAGTTGAAGGATCGGGAAGACCTGAGATCAACTTCCGACTCCCCCCACTGACTAGCGGTGTGACTCTAGGTGAATCTCTTACCATTCTGAGTAGGCCTATGGATGTCTCCATAAGGACAAGGTGGCTAAGTGAACAAAATAAAACCGAACACAGGTGGGGGCTGGTCTGCCCCTTGTTCCTTTGGGAGACTTCTTTCTCTTCAGTCCTTTGGCTGTCTACACACTTGTTGAGATAGATGCCCAGGAATGAAAAAGCCAAATGTGGCCACAGCACCGGACTCTCCCCTGGCAGCTTCTAGAGAAATTCTTCCTATTCTTCTCTCATTGTTGTCGTCGTTGTTGCTGTTGTTGTCATTGTTTTGCTGGAGATAAAATTTGATGGAGATAAAATTCAGTCTCCTGTATACTAAACAAATGCTTTCCTGAGGAGCTCAGTCCTCAGCCCCTGCCTAACTTCTCTCTTCCTCCCCTCCCCCCTCTTCCCTCCCCCTATCCCCTTCTCCCTCTCCCTCCCCCATCCTTCCTCTCTATGAGTTCTTCGAGAAGTTTGTTGCTGTGTTGGCCATACTCTCCCCTCCCCCTCATCTCTCACACCCCTTCCCAGCTCTGTGTCCTTTTTTCTTTTCCTTAACCCATGGAGTCTGCTTTGAGCTGCCTGTGTACTTTACTCTGTGGTGTTTGGCCTTCCACTTGAGGGAGGTTGACCTGCTAAGGGCTGCATTCTTAAGAGAAAACTAACTTCTCAGACTCCTTGCAGCTGCCAGTTGCCAATTGCGTCTCAGCCCACCTCTCCTCACCATGATGATTTTTGACTTGAGCTTGCACGGGGCTTGTGCATGGTCTTACAACTGTTCTGGGTTCAAACGCAACCGTTCAGCTGTGTCCAGAAAACGTTGTTTCCCTGTAGCCATCCACCACCTCTGGCTTTTGGAATCTTCATGCCCGCTCTTCCTTCCACAGTGATCCTTGAGCTTTGGAAGAAGGGCATGTGATATAAATGTCCCATTTAGAGCTGATTGCCCTGCACCTTGTTAGCTTTGAATCTGGGTATTTGAGTTTCATTTAAAACACCCACAGAGGTCAGTAAATTCCTAAGGAGAGGATGAATTTCAAGAGAGGGGAGATAGAACACAAGGGTATAGAGAGCTAAAGAGTAGATAGTGGAATAGGAAGGGTTAAATTGGGGCTGGGTGAAAGGGCAGGAAGATGGAGAGGATACAGGAAGGAATAAATAACACAAAAGGTTTTCCCCAAAAGTTCCATGGAAACTTGCCTTTTATTGTCTGAATGCCTGTCCACCAAGAATATATCTGAAATACCATTGAGCAGCACTTCACCTGCCCTACCCGGGCATGCCCTTCCTCAGGCCCCCTTGGAGTGACAGCCTGAATCCAGGACTCCTACTGATAGGTCCAAGTTAATATCTACTTGGAAGCCTTGTCGTCAAAATTGTTGGATGAAGGTGAGGCTTACTATCATGGAGCTGAAAAGGGCTCCGTGTTTCCTTCCCACTCACCCTGACTTCGAGTGCTCCCACTCTTAGAACAGACATTACCTAGTGCTCCTGGTTCGAGAAAGGGGATGGGATGGATCTACCGGCAGCTGAAGCTGCAGCTCTCTAAGACCTTCCCTGTGGCAGAGCACCTGGTAGGATGGAAGTCTAGAGTCCTCTTCCCCCATCCCGTGAGGTTTGCCCAGTTTGAGCACAGCACTGACAAGGACCTTTCAACCTCTCCTGCAAGGTAACCACAACCAAGCGCGTGCGTGTTAAAGATGGCAGCATTTAACCAATGGGGTCCCTAGAGGAGGGTAAATTTCAGCCCAGAGCTGGAGAGGAGAGATCTCGTGAAGACTATGTTAAGGGTGGTCTCGGGGGCAAAATTCTCTGCCCAGAGGGTAGAGCCTGGGAGGTGTAAAGGCTGACGGAACAAGGGTGCTTCCTGGAGGAGGAGGTGAGGAGCCTCGGTGTGTGGAGTGAGGAGCGGCAGGTGGGAGGAGCTGGGGTGGTGGGGGCGGAGCAAAGGATGGGCAGGGAAAACATGTAATCCTCAGCGGCTCATAAAATTCTTCAGCTCCGGATCTCTGTCAGTTTTATATTAGCGTTTACCTAACAAGTAGACTGAGGGTGTGTTATTTACATGCATATATGGAGGCCGGCTGGAGCCGGGGATCCTCGCTCCAGTACATGACGTTTTATTGATTAATAAATTAGACACTTAGAGATCAAGCACAAATCAAATCCATCCATTTCAGACGCCCATCAGGTGCAAATGAATGTAAATCTGGCGGCTTCATTTGC
Source organism: Rattus rattus (assembly GCF_011064425.1). Lineage (NCBI taxonomy): Eukaryota > Metazoa > Chordata > Mammalia > Rodentia > Muridae > Rattus > Rattus rattus. The sequence continues at coordinate 80,932,719 of NC_046157.1, read as the reverse complement.
ATACGCAAAGCAAGCCATTTGACGGTCGTTTGTCATCTGCACCCCTGAGAGGCTGTAATTTGCTTAGCAAGACATCCCGCAGCAGGCCGCCCTTGTGCTCTCTGGGTGACTTCCGAGCCTGGGGAAGTGTGTGGCAAATCAGCGGGGCTGTGCAGAGACTTGAGGAGAGCTCCAGTCCCCAGCTCCCTCCAGCTGGATGCAGGGGACAGTTGATGTGGAGTGAGGTGGGATGGAGACAACTCTCTCCTCAAAGGCACTAGGAAAGAGTATAAGGCTAGAAAGATAATGCTCAGTGGTTAGGTGCTTGTCATAGCAGCAAGAGGGTCTGAGCTTGGACTCCTAGAACCTACATAGATTCAGACACAGCAGCAGTAGGAAGCGAATCTACAATGACAAGGACACCCATGGGGAGATGGGGAAAATTCGTGGAAGCCATCAGGCTAGCTAGGTGAAGAAGCAAAGGACCCTGCCTCAAACAAGGAGGAAGTGGAGAAGTCTGTGACACACGAGGTTGACCTCTGACCTCTATATCCACCATGACCCATTTGCACCCTCATTGACAGACGTGAACATGCATGCACACGCACAAGGTTGGGTCGAGGAGATTATTCTGGAGACAAATATTAGAGACCATGACGAAGATCCAGGTTACCCAGATACTGTGTTCTAATGCAACAGCCCCAAGAAGTTTTTAATAGGAGCAGAACAAAGAAACCCATAAATCAAAAGCAGTTTGCAAATGGATTGGTTGGAGGCATCAGGCGGCACAGTGGGGAAACCTGCTCTAGGCTCAGAGGCTGTCTGATGACCCGCTTAGTCTTCGGGCTGGCAGCAGCTAGGGGTCTGTCTGTACATTACAAAGGATTTACCTAATGGTCATAAAGGTGTCAGGGTACACAAAGAAGTGGGTGGTAAATGTCTATTTAGGGGCTAAGGTAGCCTGAGATAATTCTGGCTCCCAACAATCAGCCAGTCAACCTTGTAGAATGCTTAAAACATGCATGGCCTTCTTTCTTTCTTTTTCTTCCTTTCCTTCTTTCTTTCTTTCTTTCTTTCTTTCTTTCTTTCTTTCTTTCTTTCTTTTGTTCATGGAAACTACAGTTCAAAAGGTGGAAGGGCCTGCTGAATCTTGTCTCAAAGTAAACCAGGCTTTCGGACCATTACACACACACACACACACACACACACACACACACACACACACACGCAGAGGGAGAGCCCAGGAAAAGCTTCAGCGCCCCCCCCCCCCGTCTTTTCTTTCCCCTTAAAATGTGACCCTAAAACTCTGGCTCTCCTGGGATTCCTGCACATGCCCCCTACCTACAGAGCCCTAGTGTCTAGGCCAGAAATCTGAAATTCTGGTGCCCTTCACATACACCTTTGCTTCTCCAGCTTAACTATTTTGTCCCAACTTTCAGCAGTGTTCCAGGCAGGAGAAGAGAGAGGGGACAGCAAGTGTTCTGTTCAGCAAAGGGGCCTGCGTTTTCCCTTCCCACCCTCATCCTGGGAAGACTCTGAGCCTTCTGGCCCTGTGGGCATCATCCGAGCCACTCATTCTCCTGGTTGTTGCCCAGAGGCCCATGCCAGGTCTCCTTCCTGGGCACTGTCACAGGTGTGTGTAACCTGTCATACTCAGGATACACAAAGCAGAAGATAGCGAAGAAGCTGGCTGTTGTAATTTCATTTCTGTTGTAATGGTAAAATATCCGGACCTAAAGAGGCTTAAAGAAGGAAAGGATTTATTTAACTTACAATTGTAGTCCATTGTTGCAGGGAAGTCAAGGCAGGAACGGAAAGCAGCTGGCCACAGTCACAATCAAAAGTAGAGAGGATACACCCAAGATTTTTTGCTGACTTGCCTTCTCAGCCCTTGTTAGCTTCCTCTGCTGTACAGATCAGGATTCAGCCTGCAGAATGACACTGCCCATAGTGGCTGAGTTTGGTTAACAATCAAGACATTCCTCCAACCATACATATGCCACGGGCCAACCTGAGCTAAATAGCTCCCCACTCTAGACTCTTTTGAGATTCTGTCAATAGTCAGTCTCCTTCCACGTGTATAGATCATGAGAAGCTTCTGTTCCAGAGACTCTTAACTTTCCCGAACCACCTTCAGCCAGACACGCCATTGACTGGGTGGGCATTACCACTGGCTGAACAACTTCCATTGTCTGGGCACCACCATGGGTTAACACCATCATTGGGGGGGACACCACAGGACTAAACAGTCCTCCCTTCACTCCTACACAATTCCTCCAGCCAGTTCATTTCACACATGCAAAGTCAAGGCCACCGGAGAAGGGAGCCCAGTGTTTGTCTCAAAGGTCAGTTAGCACTGTGTCAGTGTGGGAGCATCTTGTGAAGGAGCTGCTTTATGGGCTCTGCTCCTCTTTCCTCCCACCCTGCTCTGTCAGGCTCTCTTCCGCCTTAGAAGAAGAAGGAGGAAAAGATGGCTAAGAGGAGGTGGGTCAAGTTGAAATGCTCACACATGATTCTCAACAGCCAAACCTGGACCATTCCTCCCTGTCTGGACACCCTTCCGTCATCCCCATCCCTGCCACCCAGTCCCCCAAGGGCAGAGCTCAGAGCATCTTGTTACTGTTTTTGCGAATCTTGGATGATAATTATATGTATAAAATTCAATTGCTTAAACCGTTCAGGATTAATCGGCACCAACACACGAAGCCGCGCTTTGCCTGTAATTAGCGATTCCCTGGCAAATGCATTTTGCAAAATAGCACTTGATTTTAATAACAGGCTGTTAGTATTAGAACGCTGTGCCCACTTCCTTTCAAATTGTCAAAGAAGCCCCCATTCCTGGTGCCCTGGGCTCTGCTGAGGACTGAGCACCTTCTGAGAAAGGGGTCTTAGTGGCAGTTCTGAGCACCCCCTCTTCTTTCCTGTCTCACAGGGGCACCAAGATCTCAGTTGCTGGCAGAATGATGTACGAACCCCAGCTTCGCGTCCTCCGTCCTTCCTCCTCCCACTTGCCAGAGGCAGCCCCTTCTCCCTCGCCGTCCCTCTGACTTCCGGGTCCTCTCTGGCAACGGAAGCTCCCATCTTTGATGGACTCTCTCTACCTCCCTTCAGTTTCCACTGCCTTTCTAGTAGTTTCTCCAGCCTGGCGGACTGTTTGCTCGGTTTCTGCACTTCCCTCTATAGGGCAGGTTTGTACTGAACCCCTGCGCCCCTCACCTGCCCAGGTCAGACCAGAGACAGCCTAAGCACTCCCCTTTTGAGTATCGTGGATTAAAGACAGGTCTGTGCAAACAGTCATGACCCTGGCTTGGCATCTTCCATGGAGACCAAGGCTATAGAATGGGAGGTGAAGCTCCTAGAGTGGCAGCTGCCAGCCCCGCCCTCCTCCTCGTGCCACACATCCAGCTTCCTTAGCCCACTGTTCTTGCTAGGATTGTTGTCAGCACAAAGCCAGCTGCCTGGCCCTCTCTCAGTGTGGGAAGCACCATTGTGACCATGAGACCGACCTTTCTGTGGGCATGGGTTGCTAGGGAAAGGACAGGAGGCCAAAGAGCTCTGGCGGGGTACGGCAGATGGCTGAGTAGTGGAGCAGATGCCAGGCCTGCAAAGGAGGGCTACGTATAAACATGGAATCTTCGCTTCTTCTCCTGGACCCCGGGAGGTTCTCAGAATGAAACCTCTTATCCTCCTACAAGTGCCCAGGACAGGCACACCGGTCATCCTTGCTACCATGACACTGTCTCCAGTGACTCCCACTCTGCTCTGCTTACTGTCCCTCCAGATCACTATGCTGTCCTCCATCTGTCACTGACTGGTACGTCAGAGCTGCAGCACCAGCCCGACATTCTGTTATCTTCTTCCTCCCAGTCAGGAGGGTCTCTCGTGGCTGCTGGGAGGCTCCATCTAAAGTTAAAACTGGGTTTCGTGTATGCACTGCTTTAAATCCACGCGGGGTCTCTGTTGCCTCAGAGCTTGAGGGGCTCCCGAGTCCATGTAATTTTGTCATACCTGGCCCTTACGCACAGATAGGCCAGGTTGTTCCCAGGACTGCTTTACCTGGAATACCCTTCCCTGCCCCTCCTCCTCTACACCTTCCAGTGTAAATACATTCTAGTGTCTGAAATTATCTTGGCATGTAAGTCTCTACACAGGGTGTTTGTTGATTGAATGATGAATCTCAAATGCGGATTCACCATTTCCCAAATCTTTCTGAGAAGCCTCTCCCATGTATCCTGCTCCCCCCACCGTGTGTGTGTGTGTGTGTGAGAGAGAGAGAGAGAGAGACAGAGAGACAGAGAGAGAGAGAGAGAGAGAGAGAGAGAGAGAGAGAGAGGCAAAGGAGCCAGCTGAAATATTAATTAGGGCACTTTTGACTGATTACCTTTTCTCCTCTGCCACAAAAACACATCTCTGCTATTGATCAGCTCATACCATCTGTCTGGCCACTCCAACACCATGGCTGTCCAGTGTTCAAACCTTGATCCTCTTTGTATCAACAGAGACAAGTCATTGCAATTCTCTAAACATTTCACAGAGTTTCTATCTTAAATAGTCATTCATTCATTCATTCATTCATTCTTCATCCAAGCACCTACTACGTGTCAGATACTGCAGATGTGGCCATGAGAAGACTCGTAAGCTCTGGAGATGGCAGAAGTCAGCATCTGCCCCCTCTTTCCTCTCCTCCCACTCAGAAGTAACAGTTCTCCCATTGGTGCCCTCAGGGTTCCCCTCGGTCAGAGATGTTCCATCTACCCCTGTACCTTTCCACTGCCAGGGAAGTCCCTGAATATACTGTGGCCTCTGCAGCCTGTTCCCCACTCTGTCCCCTCTGGCTCACTCAGATTTCACTTTTCCTGGGACAAGCTTGGCATACCTTATTAGTCTATGTAAACCTGAGGTAAGAGCCACATTCCATTCATCCTTCCTTGGTGCCCGGAGTACAGTAAACATCCAATATATACATGGTTGAGTGGGCATAAAGAAATGGTTGAGTGTATCCTGGATTATTGAACCTCCTATGAGGACCATCCATGTTAGACCTGTGTAGAGCTGGGTTCTTCTGCTTGCTTGACACCTATGCCCCATGGTTCTCTGGTGAGGGGAGCCCCTTAGAGATGGCTGGCCTGACTCAGTCTATTGTGCACCGACCTCCATGTGTTGCACAACTCGATAGATTCTTGGGGATTCCATGTCTCCTTTTAGGGGTTCTAGTAATCCTGACTTCATAGGAATGTTGAACACACGTTAGTTGCTACCTATGTGGCAGGCATTGGAGAGAAAACGGGAGATGGAATAATTCCAACCTAGCAGAGAATAAGGCAGGTCAGGAAGATGCTCAACACAGTGTTCAGGCCTTAGGCGGCAGACACATTCTCAGTCCTTGCGGCCATCTCATGCACAGGTATCATCTGATGGATGGAGAAACCAAACCAAGGTCTGGGAGAACAAGCGGATACGCACGGCCATGCAGCAGTCAAGGGCAGGCCTGGGAGTCGCAGCCAAGTCACTGATGGGCAGGCTTCAGGGCTTTTAGTGGTAACTGGTGTCTTAGGGTTTCCATTGTTATAAAGAGACACCATGACCAAGGCAACTCTTATAAAGAACAGGACTGAATTGGGGCTGGCTTAGTTTCAGAGATTTGGTCCATTTTCATCATGGCAGGAAGCACGGCAGCATGGGGACCAGCACAGTGCTGGAGACAGAGCTGAGAGTTCTACATCTGGGTCTGAAGGCAGCAGGATCAGACTGTCTCTGGGCATGGCTTGAGCATAGAAGACCTCAAAGCCTGTCCCCACCATGACATACTTTCTCCAACAAGGCCACAACTACTCCAACAAAGAGTTCCACTGCCTAAGGGCCAAGCATTCAATTATATGAGGCTGTTGGGGCCAAGCCTATTGAAACCGCCATAAATGCCAACCTCTATTTGGAAAGGGAGATGAGGTTTCAGGGAAAGGGGTTGGCAACAGGTGAATGATGGGCTTGATGATCCACCTTCCTCTCAGTGACTGACTGTCCATTGTGGTCACCCAACTGCTCTGGCAGAAATAATCTCACTGTCTTCTCCCCAGCTCTCTCCCAACACATAGGGCTATTGCCTGTGCTGAGTGGTGACACAGAGTATGTCAAAATGAGCACATCTCCTGCAGTGCCCACACGCAGGTGTGACAGGCAGTGGGGCAGGGCTACTCTTTGAGATGAAAGTATTAGAGACAAGCAGATATGTGAGAGAGAGAGAGACAGAGACAGATAGACAGAGAGAGAGAGAGAGTGACAGAGACAGACAGAGAGAGACAGAGAGAGAGAGAGAGAGAGAGAGAGAGAGAGAGAGAGAGAGAGAGATATAACTGGGTGGATAGAACAGGTCAGAACTTGCCTGTTTCTATTCAGGGCTCATATCAGACTGTAGGACAATACCTTGCCAGTATCTAGAGATGTTCTCTAAGAAAGCCAAGAGCAGACCCACCCCTAGAAGGGCATACATTTTGGGGGTATTGTTTGCTTCTGCATCCAGAGATTTCTGTCTTTCACAGAATATGTGTATTCCTATCTCATCTTCCTCTCTCCTGTGCTGCAGGCAGGGCTATCAACGTTCTCACCCTCCCCTTCTGTAACTCTACCTCCACCTCAGCCTGGGACTGAGGCCTTTTAGAGACCAAGCAACCATGCAGTGCAATGGACGTAGACTGGGACTCCATGCATTTGGCAGTCTTTGGTGGAGGCAGGAGAACCTTGCAGTGGGGGACAAGGAGAATCCAGGTTCTTTGGCTGTCAGCTTACCTGATGACCCTGTGCCAGGCCCTCCTGCAGCCACTGTTGAGCCTCAGAGAAGGAACAGAAGCACTTGGTGGTGGGACTTCTCGCTGGTGTAGTCACTATATCTAAATTGCCTACAGCAGAACCTGTTAATTGGCAGACGAGCCAAGCTCTTGGTCATGATGAGAGGCACCCATAACACCTGGCCTAGGAGATGACCCCAATACAAAGATCCCTGACCTGCTCCATGCCCTGCTGACTCAGGCATGGGGGGACTGCCCATCTCTGCCCACTCTGTGACCTTTGTCTATATTTGTGTGAACACACATGTACACATGTGTACACATGAATGTAGAAGCCAGAAGCCAGCCTCAGCTGTCAATTCTCAGGGACAATCCACTTCTTTGTGACAGAGTCTCTCACTGATCTGGAACAGGCTAGGCGTGGTAACCAGCTAATCCCATGTAGCCTCCACAGCTCTGGAATTAAGAGTTCCCTTCTCCATGCTGGTCTTCGTGTTTGTGACGTACACTGTCTCAGCTATCTTCCCAGCCCGGACTCCATGATCTTATCAGACCTAACGTGAGTGGTGACAGCCAACCGCAGTGTGGGCTAGGGAGTGAGAGGGTTGATGAGGGAGGAAGGAGAAGCCAAGCTGGCTAACAGGCACTTGTCAGGCAGAGGACGGGTGGATTCTGGGGCGAGAGCCCTTTTAGGCAGCTGGGTTTTTTTCTAATTAGCAAAAGAAGTGGAGTCTGGCAGAGATGGCTGCAAATTAAATTAGGTGGCCTCTCCTCAGCCTCCCACAGTGATGTTTAACACCACAGCTTCTCTGACTCAGCACTTCCTTATGGACATTTTGGTCTACTGAAAACCAAAAACCTGGCGACCCTTCAGTGCCCAACTCAATTTCAGTGGCTTTGATGTCAATGATAACAAAAGGCCGGTAGAGACACCTAAGACCCCTGGCAGCCAAGAGTAAGAGGCTCCTGTACCTTGTCAAGTGATACAGAAGACAGAGGCTTGGTTCACTCCACGTAAGCTGTTACTAGATGACCCAACAGTAAATGGCAAATGTCACCTGTCATCGTGTGCTTCCGTCAAGACCGTGTTTGGGTTGTGTGTGCTTGTTTGGGAGGACTGGCCAGGAGATAGATGGGATATGAGACAGTGGAAAAGAGGGGGCCCTTGTGAGGCACCCACCCCTGGAAGCACCTGGGGTTCACCTAATCTCACAGGCACCCTGGCAGCCAGCAAGCAGAGAGCCCCAAATTAGAGTGAGCAAGGGCTGAGTAAGCAGGGGTATTTGTCCCTGCTGGTGTTGATGGCCAAGGAGTTCTTGAGTTGTTGGGAGGGTTAACTCCCTGTCACTTTGGACCTGTGTCATACAGACAAGCAAAATGGTTCTGCTGTGCAGGAAACCCCTAAGGAGAAAAGTGCACAAAGAAAGAAAGAAATAATGAAACTTTCTCTTACATTTTTACTCTCTCTCTCTCTCTCTCTCTCTCTCTCTCTCTCTCTCTCTCTGTGTGTGTGTGTGTGTGTGTGTGTGTGTGTGTGTGTGTGTGTGTGACAGAGGACAACTTTCATTAGTTCATTCTTTCCTTCTACCCGTGGGTCCTTGTCCGACTGGGTAGCAAGTGCCTTTTTGTGCTCAGCCATCTTGCTGGCCCAATGGTACCTCCAGCCAATGGCTTAAGGGAAAAGAGAGAGGGCGTGGGGGATGGGAAGCACTCTCAGCTTTCTCACACCAGCTGCTCCTCCAGGAAATGACAGGATATGAGGGTAATGGAGAGAGAACTGGAAGGACAGAGAAGGGTGAGCTTGACAATGCTAGCATGACAGCATCAAACACTTGGTAAAGAGGAGAATGCCAAAATACTGCAGACCTTCTCAGATCCTTCATCTTCGTTGACATGTATATTCATGTAAAAGCACATGCATATGTAATCTCAGCAAATAGCAACGCTGATTTGTGTAGGAATATATAATGTACCATATGTGATATAAATATCCATTCTGTATGTATGTATATAAATATGTGTTTCTCTCCCCTCTGATTTTACTCATGCCATCATTTCTTTCCTATCCAGTTCTGTGGAACATGCCTTGGGATGATGCTCAGAGAGTTCTAGAATTTTCTCATACTCAGGCCTGACTGATTCTATTAAAACAAGAATCTGTCATTTCTCCAGTCTGAATCCTCCCACACTTCCCAGGGGCAGTAGTAACTACATACAACTCTAGTGCTTGGGAGACAATTGTAGAAGCCCAACTAAAGGTTGAGGATAGCCTGGTCTACACATCCCACACTAGCTGGGGCTGGATGGTGGAGACTCTATCTTAAAAGCCAAACCAGAGCAAAGCAAAGCCATTCGTGGCTGCAATATCATCACCCACATTTTCCTCCAAAGTCATCTCCATGTGGGAGGTAGATGGGGGAGGATAGGGAGTTCAAAACCAACCTCACTTATACAGTAACTTCAAGCCTAAGGCTACCCTGGGCTACAGTAACAAGCCTAAGGCTACCCTGGACTACAGAAGATCTTCTCTCAAAAACAAAAAGTAGAGAACAGCTCCTCAAGGTTGTTGAATGACACTCTAACTTCAGCCTAGCACACTGGTCTCTGTGGCCTGGCCTCCTCCATAGAACACACAGCTGTCACCCATGTCCTCTCTGACCATGCTTCTCTTCTTGGTAGCTGCTCTGAGTCCCCGTGAGCTTTCGGGCCTCTCTGCCTTTGACACACTGCTTGCTCCTCCTCCCAACCCCCACTCCCTAAGCTTGTTCATTTTTCCAGAGACCCAGCCTGGACGTCACTTTGGGCAAGTGTCCTTTGATCCCGGCACTGTCTTGGTGAGAACTCCAGTCCCTCCAAGCATCTCCATTCCTGCTGTTGTGTTTTTCCTCTCGGTTCCTTTCCTCTCTGCACAGATGAGCTAACTGCCCCTTGTCCTGAATGTGTTTGAGATCTGGCTCAGTGCGGCCAGAATGCTACGTCCACTAGGGTAGTGATCATTCTTTTCTTCCTGTGTTCACAGTACCCAGTGCACAGAAGACTCAAAAAGAAAGAAAACAAACTCCTTATTAAGCTGAGGATGGGGCTAGTGGAACACGTATAAGCTCCTGCATAGCTAGGCAGACTGGCATCCGTCTGCAATCACAGCGCTCAGGTGGTGGATGCAGGAGAATCCAAGGCCCAAGGCCATGCTCAGACACACAGTGAGTTTGAAGCCAGCCTGGTCTACATGAGGCCTTGTGTCAAGAAACCCAACTTCTTGTTAAGTGAGACTTTGGGAAATGCTTTCCTCAGCTTTTCTGTTCTAGTCCCGTAAGTGAGTGATTATTGAACACTGAAGCTTATTAATAACCAGCGGCTGACTTAGCCTGCCTCCTGTGTGTGCTCCATGGGTCTTTGGTCTATCCCCCGTCTCTACAACTAAGAGTTGAGAAGCTCTTTACCAAGGATATACTGAACAACAGCTGTTACAAACATCCATTTGATTCCTTTCTTTAAAAAAACAACAAACAAAAATCTGTGAATATATATGTAATGTACTTGCCTATGTGTATGTGTGTACGTTCCTGTGTGAAACGGTATGTGTGTGTGTGTGTGTGTGTGTGTGTGTGTGTGTGTGTGTGTGCCAGAGGTTGGCTTAGGGAGTCTTCCTCAGTTGCTCTCTACTCACTGAAGCACGGTCTCCCAGTCAAACCATAGGCTACCCTAGCCAGCCTGCTTGCCCTGAGGAATCCCATCTCCCTTCTAAGCCAGTATAGGCAGGTCACTGTAGGGTTATTATGGGATCCTGTGTCCACTCTGCCACAGGGCTCAGCCACTCAGAGAGGCAGGACGCGCAGGAAGTTTGATGGTGCTTACACCATGGTCAGCAGGAGGGTGTGGGGCCATAGGGCAGCTCTGGGACACAGACTGCTCTGGGGGTGAGGAAGCGCAGTCTGAGGCACGGGACACAGCCAGAGCTGGCTCAGGGGTCCTTGGGCCTGCAAGGAGATCAGGGCTGTCAGGTTCTCAGGCTCTGGGGCATCCAGGTGCCTCTGGAAGAGCTAAGAACGGAGTGGGGACCCGTGAGGCTGGATCTAGTCTGGGGCCTAGTGAGAAGAGGGGGAGCTCTGGTTGGTCCTACCCGGGAGAGTCTTTGGTTGCAGGTTTGATGGTGGAGGTAGCTGGGAGTGCAGGGAGGTCTTCTATGGGAAATCTCCATAGATGGCAGCTCTACAGGTGAAGGCCTTCTCTGTGGCTCTCCACTGCTGATTGGGATGAAAAGAGGTAGTCCATGGTTTTAAAAGATTTATTGTCATGGTGGAAAGTAGATGAGTAAAACTGTACCCCACTTCTCAGGGTAGACCTGAGATTAAATACCTTTTGCAGGGAGGAGTGTCTGGGAAGGGGAATTCGTTGGCTAAGCCTCCAGGCCTTTAGGTACCTCATTATAATGGAGATCTGTCTTGAGCCTACATGACCTGAGAACATGTCCTCTACCTGTAGAGGGACTTGGGGTGTTGCTCCTATGTGACTGATGGCCACAAACCTATGGAGGGCTGTGGCTAGTGACAGAGGCCTGGTTTCACTGAAGTCAAGTAAAACGCCTACTGTTCCTTAGGGTCACTGGAGTTTCTAGTCTTGGTTCAACCAGGAACTGGGGTGCTTTTCACAGTCCCACAGGCCACCATGCCCACTCAACATTTTTGTGGATTCTAGGGATCCAGACTCCTGTCTTCAAGCTTGGTGCATCAAGCACTTTATCCACTGGGTCGTTCCTCATTCCTTTGAATCTTTGTAAACACGACAGCCATCTTGCATCCTGACTGAGCTGGGAGTTGGAAGAGTGACTCTCTCGAGGACCTCTGATGTGCTCCGCTGACAGCGCATCCTCTGTTACCTCCCAGACAGGTCGTTGTCACATCGTGTGAGGGCTTCTGGCTAGAGCTTCCTTCTTCCCTTCTTGACAATGGTGGTGGGATATTTTCTCTCCGAGGCAGGAAAAAAGTGCTCTTGCCCTCCAAGGTGTCATGTGCTAGCGCTTTTTAGTCAGATGGGAATCTAGGGAGATGTGGGGCCCCAGGCAACTGGTCCAGGCGTCAGCTAGCGGAGAACCATCTTGTAGTTTGAATATGAAATCTTTTCCAGAGCCTGGTGTTTGAACATTGGGTCCCCAGCTGGTGGTGTTGTGTGGGAAGGCGCTAGAACCTTTAGGGGGCGGAGCCTTTCTGGAAGAAATGCTTTACTGGAGGAGGGCTCCACATCCTGTTCTCACGTTCACAAGTATGGATACAGTGTGATCAGTCGGCTTTCTGCTCTGGACACCTGCTACCGTGCTACCCAACGCCCATAACCCTGCACCCCCACGTCCCGAAGCCCCTGGCTCCAACATGACCCCTCCGGAACCAGATTAAACCCCTCCCCCTCAAGCCTCCTTTGGTCAGGGTCTTTTAGCACAGCCACAGAAAAGAACTGAGTCTCACTCTGCATCCTGAGCCTGGCTGTGCTGTGCTGAAAGACGATGGCCACTCCCTGCCTCAGTTGTCCTCACCTCCCCAAGGGGGGAGAGACTCCTTCTTTGAGGGCTGTTGTGGCAAGCATCTCGTGTGACTCCCAGAACTTCCCATCTCTTTGTCTGCGCTTACGTGTCTTACTGCCCTAGTGATGTCCTAGCCACAATGTGGCCTCCAGTGCTGGCTTGAGGTTTAATGGGGACCTGTATGTGTGTGTGTGTGTGTGTGTGTGTGTGTGTGTGTGTGTCCCAAGTAATTAAGAGTTGATAGAGGTGTGGCCCAAAAACCAAATGGCAATGTCCCTGCATGTCTTTCCCAGGGCTAACCAGAGCCTGTACACATTAGGTAATTTCTCCTTGAAGCTCTCTTCCCACTATCCTTCTTCCCATTCTCTCCTCTTCCCATTCTCTAAGTGAGATGACCAAGGTTAGGAAGGTCCCGAGGATCTGCCTGCTAGCGAGGCCCACATCATTTTATAATCTCCATGTTGGTTTAGCTTTGGCAATTTCAGTAACTACAATACTTTGTTTTCTAGACGTAAACAGAGCCGCGTCTCTGAATTCTTGACTGCCTTGCCATAGACCTAACGTAATGGCCAGCCAGAAAAAAAACCTTTACTGGTCACCGAACATTCTCTCACTGACTACTCACTAGACACCCCTAGGAATGGCCAATTGTGGGCCCTGAAGGGAACGTTGTCCCCTCCACCCCCTCTCTCACATCTTTTGCCCTGTAAGGACCACACCCTGAAAGTTGACATGGGCTCTGATTCTTACGGATATGCTCTATTAGTTTGATTTTCGGTTGCTGAGATAAACCATTGACCAAATGCAACTAGGGGAAGAAAGGGTTTGTTACTAATAGGCTTTTTCTCCCCTGGTGATGCAGATATAGGCCACGTTGAACCAGATTAAAAACAGATGAAGGCAGGTTCATTAGGAGGCAGATCTCTAGTGGGTTCACTCATCTCACAGGTGAGGGCCAGTGAAGCCGTGTACCCAGGGTAAAGCAAGAGGGCTTTATAGAGCTTCAGCGGGGAGTGATGACATGTCAACTAAGTGTTGGGATTGTGTCCATACATGGTCAAAACTGACGCCCTGGTTGGACAGTCTTGGGTGGGTTGCCGGAAGTTAGGAGATGAGGAGTGATGACGTGTTAGCCTGGAGTTTTTTTCATGTGGGCAGGGAGTTTTCTCTGTGCAGCAGGATGAGGGTGGGGGAGAGGGGAGATAAAGGGGGATGAGGAAGGAGGAAGATGGGGTTTTCCAGTCTGTGCAGGGGTAAGCTGGGGTTTCAGCCAAACAGTTTTATCTACAGCTTTGTAGCCTATCGTCAAGGCAGGAACCTGGAGGTGGAAGCTAACACAGACACTATGACGGAGCACTGCTTACTGGCTGGTTCCCCATGGCAATCCAAGGCCATCTGCCCAGGTGTGGCCATGGCCACAGGGCTTTCGGCACTCCCACATGGACGATTCCTCAAGAAAATACCCCCTCAGTTGCCTACAGGCCAATCTGATGCCAGCATTTTCTAAGTTGGGGTTATATCCACCAAGATGACTCTAGTTTGTGTCAAGTTGATGGAAAACTAACGGGCACAGGCCTCCTCTGCAGGTTCCCCTCAATAAGGCTCCAGTGCCTTAACCCTTATCCCCTGTTGGTCTTTGCTTCTTGTGACTTTTCACAGCTAAGCTTCAGGACACTCAACACCAAGGTCAAGAGCAGGGCCTTGGAGCCTCCCTGGACTGTATTTGGCTCCATTGGGGCAGCCTCTTCCTCTCACCTTCTGTTTCTGTGTCTCTCTGGAGGACCTGAGGCTCTGTGCTCAGGCTTACCTTCACAAAGCTCTCTCCAAGATGTAATGGGTTGTACGTTCAGGGTTTAGTATGTATCTGGCACGGAGCAAGCGTTCCACAGTGGCCATCAGCAGAATCGTATATGTGTTTTGTTAGAATACCAGAGACATAGGGATCATATTACATTAAGTTTTAGATTAGAAACTGAACCAAGACAATATCAGTATGACTCAGGGCAAGGCTGACCTAACGTGCTAGCAGATGGTTTCGGTTTTTAAGAACATGTCACGTGTCTAATGAGTCAAAACTCTAGCAGTCTAACAATGATGAACAGTGATGTTATCCCATGTGGAGGAGGTCCCCAGACTCTGGTCCCTGCCTCCAGATTCAGGAATGAGGGTGTCACACCACACAGGGAGCAGGCATGAGATGGATACCTTCAAACTGCCATGCCCTAAGTTACTGCCACCAGGCTTTCTGGTGTGGTGACACCACCATTAGGTGTGGTGACACATGCCAGTCTCAGTGGTTTTTTTTGGGGGGGGGGAGGTAGAAGAACAAGGAGTTCAGTGGCATTCTTAGCTATATAGTAAGTCTGAGGCTAGCTTAGCTACATGAGACCCTGGCTCAAACAACACAAAGTGTAACCTTCTGTAAGAGTGAAACCTAGCGAGGATGACTCACCCTTACCCCTAGGTTACCAACCCATTGAAAGGAGAAGCCAAGAGAAGCCCGGGTACGGGAAATATGAGGGCCCAAGTCCTTCACAAAAATTCTCCCTGGTCCCTCCCCATGATCCTTCTCACAATGGCTTGCCCCAGTTTGGGGGAACAGTTGACATAGACAACTTTAAGGTTGAAATAGTGAAGTTCAACCATGAATGTGAAGGACACTGTTGTGGTTTCTGGGGTCCTTAGGGAGAAGCCTGGAGACTCGGCAGTTGGCCAGCATTTGTAGAGATGAGGTAAACCTTACTCATGACTTCAATGGAGCTAAATTAAGAGCCAAGGAAGCATGGAGAACAGTTGGGGCCTATGCTTCCCAGAATACCGTTCTAGAATGTTGACGTACGTTCAGCTTGAGTGTGATGTTGTATTGGGGAAACAGACTGTGTGTGTGTGAGGACAAACACATGGGTACCAGAGGCCTGGTCTCTCATGGTGGAATGGCCAGCAAGCCCCAGGGACCTGCTGTCTCATCTCCCAGAGCCGAAAGATAAATAGGTACCACCAGGCCTGATGTTATTTAAAGATTTATTTTAAATTTTTGATTATGTGTATGTATAAGGGCGGAGGTAAGGATTTATATACATGGTGTCCCAAGATCAAAGGGACCTGAAGCATTAGATGCCCTGGAGCCAGGGTTACAGGGGGCTGTGAACAGCCCACTGTGGGTGCTGTGAACTGAATTGGGGTTCTTAACCTCTGTGCCATTGCTCCAGCCGCCAGGCCTGGCTTTATTTATTTGGTTAAAGTAACATCTGGGGATTGAATTGGGGGTGGGATTCTTTTAAAACCCGGTCACACCTGATCAGCAAGCACTTTGCTGGCAGAGTTATCCCCTCCCTGCCAGCCCGGGGGCCAGGATTTTTAAACAACAATCTAATGGCTCAGGGTACCAAACAGAGTGGCCAAGTAATTCAGTCCTAAGGCCTGTGTGAAGTTTCTGATTGTTTATAATCCGTCGCGGGGACTACCCCTGGAGTTTGGGGGAAGTATAGCAAGCCAGTCCCTGAGATCTCTAACTTGAGAAAATCGCCTCCTGCTGAGAGTAATCACCGGTTTTCAGGAGGAATTTTGCCTCGCGTGCGTGCTCGCTCGCTTCTTAATCACCCTCTAAATATGCATTTTCACGTTATCCCCTAATGGCACCCAGAGAATCATTAGAATCTGCTGGGACCCTAATCCACGGTTGGTTCTGCAGATCTCTAAGTATGTAATTTCCCTCCATGACGCAGGTTTCCCAAAGTCCACAAATAACCATTTGCATGATAAAGTCGCAGCCGCGGAGTCAATTACAGCGAAGGCTGGGGAGAATCTATTTCCTTTTCGAAAATTAAAATGTGAAGTTAGGAGTCACCACACTGCAATTCACCCTTTGCCGGAATGGGAAGTGGAGAATGGAGCTAGCTCCTCCCCCAAGGCCTTGATTGGCAGGAAGCTGGTTTGGGACTCTGTGGGCCACCTGGGTGATGACTTGGAGAGAAGCTTTTCTCAGTGGGGTGAGCAGAACTTCTCCACATCTCAAAGTCTGTCTTCTCCCTCCATCTTAAGGTCACATATCCTGAAGAGCCCTTTCTCTGACAGTCTTCCTTTGCAGAGGTGGCCTTGTGACCTGGCCAGGGTCAAGATCCAAGCTCACATAAAGAGACCGAAGCCAAGCTAACCGGGCCAGCAGGGATGTGACCAGGCATACCTCACATGCACACACACACATGCACTCTGAATTTGCTCTACCAGTATAGACACATCGTTCCCTCAGGATGTCTGTGCCAACCTTGGCCATCCTCAGCTCCCATGGCTTTCTGTGGAAAGGCAGCTCCGGATTTAAGGGAACTCCAACACGGGACCTTCCCTAACACCTGCTCCCACTCCTGGCATTTTCTATGCCTTTCCTAGCACAGAGGTGGCTTTCCTGTGGTTGGAATGTTGGCAGGAAGCATGCTTTAGCATGTGTCCGTACACCCCAGGTCTGTGCGTAGCAAGTGTTTAACACAGACCTGGGGTGTACTGTAAATACTCCAACTCACAAGTGGGAGTCCAGGCAGTTTACCTTCCGTAAGGGCACACAGCTACTAAGTAACTGAACCCCACCCTCTCTCACAACCCCTCTTTAGCTCTGGAAGTCATGGGACCTTTCTCCCTTGCTCATACCAGCTGGTAGAAAGCAGGGCTGGACTGCAAACCAAGGGTCGAGAATCAAAACCACCCTGACCAACTTTCTTCCTGGGACCCCTGGTGTGGGGGATCTCCTAAGAAGAACATGAACAAACCCAACCCCCCACTTCCCCTCTGCCCCTCCTCCCAGTGCCATGCTCTCCAGCAGGGGCAAAGGCAACACACAGAGCAAGCCTTGACCTGGAGAGGAGCCCTGTGTAGCCCTAAATCCACTCCAATTGTGTTTTCTCTCCAACCCTTGAAGAATCAAAATTGCTGAGTGCCTGCTATTTTCCCTGAAACTGTGTAGCAAAAAATTCTTCTCCTGGGCTCTGACCCTAGGAGTCTGCTTTATGCCCAAAGCACATTTTTTTGCAGCCAAGTTATTTCTGATTCTTTAAAAGCAGAAGCAGAAGAAGAAGAAGGGGGAAAAAGGTCTGGAAGAAACGACTCTGTTGCAATATAATGTCTCAGCAAAAACCCCAGGGCGGTTGGGCCTATGTTTGGCTCCTGTCCTCTCTGAAGGGAGTCTGGGGGACATCTGGAACAGCACCGGTGGGGCAAGACACACTCAAGGCTGCAGGCAGGAAGCCTCTGGCCCTTTGATAATTCCAAGGACCTGGTGGGGAGAGGTACCCAGGTTGAGAGACGACGGACAACTTGCAGATTTGGCTTTGAACTTGGGAAGGGCCCTTAATCTAAGAGAGCGGCTTTCTGGGGCATCATACAAATGCCTTGACTAGTGGTGTGAGTTTAAATCCAAGCTGTGCGTGTGCATACCTGGAGAGCCTGAAGTGTTTGAGGTTGTGATTCATGCTCTTTGCTGGGTGTGTGTGACCAGGGTAGTGACAAACTCACTCTCATGTGTGGCTTAGCGATGCTTTCAGAGATGCATGTGGCAGGAGCCCTATAAATGTCTGGAGACTATTCGAGCACGTGTGTTCTATCACCATTTAAGAACATTGTATGCACAGGTCTGAGGGATATGTCTGTATGTACCTCTGTGGTCAAGGCACAGAATGTGAGTTCCCTGGGACACAGGCTTTGGTTATCTTCTGTCTTAGTTAGGGTTTTACTTCTGTGCACAGACACCATGACCAAGGCAACTCTTTTTTTTTTTTTTTTTTTTTTCCTTTCTGGGCATTTGCCAATATTCATTAACTTTTCCAATACAGACACAGTCTGACGTGCATAGGATTCTATCTTCCGTAGCTCGCACTGAGATTAATATAAAGTCAAATTATGTTACTACATTTCATCTACAAAACATTGTCTTAGCCACACAGGACACTATGAAGTGTGGGTTATTCATCCTTCTTATCTTTTGGTACCTGGGTGCCAAGGCAGCTCTTATAAGGGCAACATTTAACTGGAGCTGGCTTACAGGGTCAGAGGTTCAGTCCATTATCAAGGCAGGAGCATGGCAGTATCCAGGCAGACATGGTGCAGGAGGAGCTGAGAGTTCTACATCTTCATCTGGAGGTTACTAGGAAAATACTGGCTTCCAGGCAGCTAGGATGAGGGTCTTAAAGTCCACGCCCACAGTGACAAACCTACTCCAACAAAGCCACACCTACTCCAACAAGGCCACACCTACTCCAACAAGGCCACACCCACTCTAACAGGGCCACACCTTCTAATAGCGCCACTCCCTGGGCTGAGCACATACAAACCATGGCTTCATTCTGTCATTTCCCAAGGCTGATTCTAATGAGTATGCTGGCTCAAGTGTACCTGGACATCTCAGAGCAGCGTAAAGGTGTGTGAGGGTGCCTTGTATTTTATTGGGAAAAATGCTGGGTGTGGAAGTATCTGTATTTGGGAGCAAGCATTTATGCTTGTTTGTATGACATCGGGGTAAAACTGTAACTTCAGGGTAGACGATGGGAACAGAAACATGGCAAAGAAATTCTTTAGCAAGACATTCATACGTATATCGAGATCCTCAGCCATGGGCTCCAGCCTCTCTGCCAACAGTCCTTGTATATGTGGATTTGGGTCTTGTCGTCTTCTTCAGCCATGGGTGAAGCTGATACTCAGCTGTCAACTAGACTGGATGCAGTGGTACAGGGACATATTCATGCCTTTCTGTGTGACAAGCCCATATCCCACTCACACAGTCAATAACACTTGCTCTACTGGGTATCTCATGGGCTTTGCTATCGGTCACAGGGTCTGTTGGGTGGGCACACTATTGTAGATTCATGGAGTCATTGTCCCCTCCTTACCTCACCTCCCAGGCCCCTCCTGTCCTGGACCAGTGCTCCTTGTCGCCTCAGCACCCCATAAGAAAATCTTCCCTTCCTCAAGGTCAGTTTCATCTCAAGGTTATTCCCCAACAGTTAAGATGACAAATGGCTGTGGTGGCCTGCTACCGGGGAGGTGGCATTTCTGTGGCTTTTAAACATTCCCCTGTGTGGTGGCTGTTGGTGGCAGAATCTTGTTTTATCATTATCCATGCTTCCTGGGTAGCCCAAGACCATTTGCAAAGGCCAGGTATGGGGGAAGACAGTGGGGAGTGCTGGAAAAATCTAGGGCGTTGTAAATGAAGAGCCTCCTTCGTGCAAAAGTAGAAACTGAGGCATTCTGGGAATACAGTTCCCCTTCTCTTTTAGCCCCGGCCTGGTGCAAGGGTTGAGAGGCTCCTTTCTTCTGTAGACATGATGTCACTGTGTATTGTGTATAACACCAGCAACTCACTTAGTACATGGGGACGTGGTAATGGAAGACACAGAAAAGAGAATCCCGTCTGCTGCCCGATAAACAAGTCCCGGGCCCTCAGTTTTACATTTGAGGAACGTGAGTGAACCAAGGTCACCCTGGATGTTAGGGATGAAGCCAGAGATGGGACCTAAGTCCAGCCTGTACCCAAGACAGACTCCTTCTTCCACTCTGTTCTGTCCCCCTTGGGTCTCTAACACTGACTTGAGTTGTAACCGAGTGGCCAACGTCAGTACCAGCTGGCAGCCCCTCTACAGCTTGTTCCTAACAAGGTCCATTTCACCCTCTGGCCGCTTCCCAGAACCATGGTCTCTCTCTGGTCCATCACAAAAGCAAGCTAGACTTGGTGAAAGGCATATTATGTGGCTGAGTGACTCGCTCAGTCATATGGTCTGTCCTTGGGGAACTGGATGGTAGACACTAACTAAAGCCCGGATATAACCACGACAGAGCTCTGGTGCTGACTGGAAGTGGGATGAGGCAAGTTGGGGCTGGGCTGGACAGACACCATGGGGACTGCTTCTGTACGGCTTCAGTCTAGTTAAGAAACAAGAAAGAAAGTCAAGGTGAAAGAAAGCAGCCCAGGGGGTCCCTGCAACCCTAGAGAAAGCAGCAAGGTTTTGTGGGTACCCTCAGGCCCCACTCACAGGAAAGACAAAGGAGGGCAAGGTGTGAGGCATGGACCCAAGGTAGCAAGTTAAGCCCAGAATGAAGGCGTAACATCAGAGGGCTGGGTTCTAAGCTAGCCTGGCACCTATATGTCTTCTGTGCACAGTGGGACATGGGCTCTACTTGGAGAACACAGCCTTATGCCTCTATGAAGTATGGCTAAGCACTAAACTGGTGTCACTCCTTCATATAAGTCAGGGCTCAAGGCAGGGCCCAACTACAAGGGAGTACCTGACAGGCAACCCAAGTGCTGAGCAGGGAAGCTAAGAAAGCCAGACGGACTGGCAGGGTCCAGGACACCTATGCACAGGTATGTTGATATTCCCACCCTCCGCCACGGTTCAGGCCCCAGCGTCTGTACTCTAGCATGGCCGCCTGCTGTGAGTGCTGTGTTCCTGGAATGTCCTCTCCTGCGAGGCTTGCTTTACATCTGTGGAGACCCTCGTTCCAGCCTGACACCTTCAAATATTTGCATTTGCTTGCTGCCAGGTTAGGGTTAAACAGAAGCACACTCGCGGAAGGCAACATGTCTGTGAGGACCTTAGAACAAGTGTTAGTGACATGGGAGAGAGAAGCAGGACTCTCGTGTCCTCCCACGCTCTTTAGAGTAACAGAGGTGCTGCACTGTCTCTCTGTGTCCAGCTTTCCTCACCTTTGTTTAGGACGGCTCAGTGGTAGGCATTTGCCCTCCTTGGCATCAGGGCACAGGTCAGCCGGGCCTCTGCGAACCCCGGATGGGCTCATGCGAAGGCCCATGAGCCTCAGTAAGTAATTCTAAAGATAATCAATTCTTTTTCATTCTGAGCGAAACAAACGGCTCCGAGAAACCTCTGTTTAAAAACCGCACTCATAGCCGGATCTCGTCTCTGGTTAAGCGGTCTCGCATGCTGCTCTAATTTAACCTGGCAGGTTCCGTGTGCTTCCTGTTTAGTTCTTCAGAAGGGGGGTGGGGGTGGGAGCTGGGCAGGAAGGAGAGCAACCTCACCTTGCACCTTCACCTGACTTCAGGATCCAGCTGAGGTCTCACT
Source organism: Rattus rattus (assembly GCF_011064425.1). Classification (NCBI taxonomy): domain Eukaryota; kingdom Metazoa; phylum Chordata; class Mammalia; order Rodentia; family Muridae; genus Rattus; species Rattus rattus. The sequence continues at coordinate 80,911,381 of NC_046157.1, read as the reverse complement.
CCCCTAGTGGGAAATTTTGTCCAGCAATTTCTACCAGCCCAACTCTTCCTCCTACCCCTCCCTTGGTATGAAAGGAGTATGTTTGTCCTTGAAGGTGACCATAGACTACAAAGTCCAAACTCTTGGATTTCCGGTAAAGAAAACAGACTTAGAGACTGTGCACTGCTCACCCAAATCACACAGAAAAACAGTCAGAGGGGGAAGCCAGGCCCAGGCCTTCAGACTCGTCTGCTACTCTTCCCATGGCACTCGGGGGAGAGAACCAGGTCCAGGTGGTGGCTTTGACCAGGCCAACAGACATTTCTTTCCCTAACTCTGAAAGCATACCTTAAGATAGGCCCAGAACATAAACTTCGGGTTCAGTTTGGCCCCCGGGGTCCCAGGAGGGAAGGATGGGATGAGGCCGCGGTCCAGAGAACACGTAATCATGGATTTTTGGAAGTAGGAGACACCTCATAGCCTTCCCTCCCTCTAGATCCTGCCATGGCTCTAGGTCTCCTCAGAGTGAAACCCATTGATCTCCCCAAATCTCTCTTCACATTGGGCCACATTCACCCCCTAATCCTGCTCTCCACCCTGCCACAGCTATCTGGGCATGCCATGCTGCGTGCCCTATTCTATGGCCGAGGCCAGCAGGTGAAGAGAAGTCAGCCAGAGAACCTTCATTTAGGCAGGGAAGAGCAGTGTTCACAAAGGCAGAATCTCTGCGGCCCAAGGAGGGCAGACGGAGCTCTGGGGTCCTGTGATGTCCCAGCTTTGGCAGGATGGGAACTTAGGACTAGAGTACGCCCAGGTGTGGACGTTGGGGTGACCTCACAGCTGTGGCCTGTAGTAGCCGTGGTGAGGTTCAGGAAGAGGCTGGGGCGTTGCTGTCCACCAAGTGCGGTTGGTAGGAAGAAGGTATGGACAGCGATGATTTTCCCTGTGACAGTCTTGACAAAGACCTGGAAATGGGGCCCAGTGGGGATGCTTCTGCCAAGAAGCTGCAGGTGTCCTATGAGGTTCGCCAGCTTGTGTGACACAGCTGACCCCAAGAGCAGGGCTTCTGGTGGATCAGTTCCTCTTGCTCCATGAGATGGCCACTGGGAGATCTTCCTCTATCCCTGTGTGTGGTTGCTAGCCTAAGGCACAGACAGACCATAAATAACGGTAATAATGAGAGAGTCTGTTCCGAGCCCAATGATTTTATGAAATTACATTTTTGAAAAGGTTAATTCTCCCATCTCCCAACTTGTACTCCAATCTGGGGAGGCAAATGTGAATTAATTGAGCCCATTTCCTCCCTGGTCTCTGAGAAACCCTGACAAGATGTTTGCTTCGCTGGGGCCTGATGGTCCCAGCCGGCTGGAAGCAGCAGTTTCTGGTTCCCTTCTTCTAGGAAGCCCACTGAAGACTGCACTTCAATGCTCAGGGCAGGGGCAAGAGACCCTGGCAGAGGGAGAGCCAGGCAGGAAGGAGGCTGTGAGGTTATGCAGAGCGTGCTTTGGGGGTTGGGTGTGGGGCAATCGGTGAATGAACAGGGGATGGGGTCATCTATACATGACACGGACGGAGTGTAGAGGCAGAGGAGTCACAGAGATATCGAATGGAGGCAGATGGATAGACAGACAGTGAGGAACAGCTTTGTGGACTCTCTCACCGGTCCCCACTGTTTTTCTCCAAAACAGAACAGGGCCCTCACCAGTTTTTCTCTCAAGTAGAACCAGTGGGCCGAGAATATACAGCTCAGTTGGTGAAGGACTTCGAAAGCCTGAGGACCTGCCCTGGGAGTATCTGTTCTGAGCTCTGAACCCTGGCACCAGTCAGATGGGTAGCGCTCCACATCTAGCCTTTCTAAGTTGGGATGGGGACAAGGACTGAAGAGGGGAGAGGGACTCAGACTGCTCCCAGGGACCGTGGGGAAATGGGTGTTGGAGGAGAAATGTCAGGGCACCTCCCAAGAGAGGACCCAAGAAATAGAGAAGGAAATAGATGGGGCCCTGTGTGAATGGAATGGCGGCTGTCACATCTACTCAGTGGCTAAATGTAAGCTCCTCAAGGCCTGGAGTGAGCAGGCCCTACCCCTGAGGACTTCCAACCACCACATCCCATGCACAGAATGCTCTGACTGCCCCAGCCCTGCAGAGTAAAAGGCTCAAGCCCTGGACTTGAAATCCCAAGAATCCCCCACCTTGGAAAGTTCCACACCATCCTACCCCCAAGAAACACTATATAAACCCTGTCCCCTGCTCAGTTCTCTGCTTCTTATGCAGGCGGAGGCAGCCACCATCACGAGCTTCTCCCCACCCCCAAACATCTCATGTGAGGTGTGCTGTATGGTGTGACTTTGTGGTATTCCTTGGCTCCCTACGGCCAGGATACCTTTCCCTTCAGAGCACTTTGGGGAAACCTCCCCCACCCCCACTGGAGTAGAGCTTTACTACTTCCACTGGGGAAGCCATTCTCCTCGTGGCTATACAGTTTTCCTAGGAGGGCCTCTGAGTGCAGGAACTGAGAGGGTGATGAACGTAGACTTGGAGTGTTCCTCTGGCTTGTTCCCAACATGTCTCCACGCATCCCAAGGGTGTCTGTGCATGTGTGCACGTGCCTGTAGAGGCCAGAGGTCTAGTGCCTGGGTGGTGAGTTCTGGGAATCCACCTGCCTCTGCTTCCCCAGTGATGGAAGTGTGGGTACTTGGCAGTGTGTGTGGGTGCTTGGGTACTGGACTTGGATTCTCATGCTGCTTCTGCAAGCATTTTACCTGCTCGTTCACGTTCCCAGCACAAGACACGGTAGTACTAAATGTATCCCTTTATCCCGTCCTTGCTGGGCCTCACCCCTTACTTTTCTGCTCATTTGAAAACTCCCTGAGAGACTCCGTTGTATTCCCCCATTGGATTAACTTTCCATCCTCCACCTCTTGCAAGGACCTGCCACGGGAACTTGTCACCTGCTGAGTCCCTCCATGCTCAGGGATTCTACCATACCTTAGACACATGAGTTCATGTGAGGTCATGGGGTGATGCTCATTGGTCCCTAGGCTCTGTATGGCCCCTGGGAAGTGGACACAATCCACCTACATCTATAGACCAGAGATCCTGCTTTTGTTCCTCTTCTTAAACAACCCTTCAATGGTGACCAGCTAGCTCTCCCATCCTGTCCCTCTGTCCATGCAGGAGGGACATATGGGCGGATGCCGCTGTTTCTTGTACTATACCTTGTACCCCCTCCCCCAGTCTCCTGGAGGTTCCAAGGGCCTCTGGATGCTCACCACTGTGATATTAGACATCCGTTTCATGGCATTTCTTTCCTATCCAGCTTTTGCTCCCTTCCCAGTGTTCCCAGGGATCACCTTCCAAATAAAAGGCGTGTGCTATTGAATGGTGTCTCAGGCTGTCCTGGGGCTACATATACTGAAAGCCTGGGCTGGTGGCGTAGGATAGCCATGCATGCCTGCAGCAGAGCTCCCCGGGTTCACCCGAGGCCTCTCAGGGGCTGGAAGTCCAGTTCCCAGCTATGCCTCACACCACAAGTTCTCCCAGCTCTGGCCAGCAGCCTGCCCTGGTCCAACATGTGGACATCTTAGGACAGAGGCTTCTCTTCTGTGTGGACTCTGCTGTTGAGGCACAGGACATTTTCTTGTGGCTGGCAGTATCATCCACTGACTCATCTCCTTCCAGGGGATCGGGGCCAGCTGCAGAGAGCAAACATATTGAGTGTATTCACAAAGAACTGATGGCACAGCTTGGCGTTTTAACGGCCGCATTAAGCGTCCTCTCGCCATCATAAACATGTTGAACGGCTGAAGGGATTATGACTTCCAGGCCGGGCCACTCTGTCACAGGGAACAATTAATCTTGAGATTTTAATCAAAGTCAAAACTGCGCATGGTGGGAGGGAAGGGGCTCTGTGCCCCTGCAACGTCCAGGAGTAACTTTGTGACATCATCCTGCCTGAGTGCACTCAGGCCTTCTTGGCCTGACAGTTTTGCACCCTGTAACTTGCCTGAGAGCTTCTCCTTACGTAGACAGGGGAAGTGTTGGTTGGAGTCTGAGGAAAGCAGATATAGAGTTCTCACATGTGTTCGTCTTACTCATGAGTGGTCTCCTAGGACCCTCAAGTCCTCTTCTGGGGGCTTTTACAGTAGCCAGCGCTTCAGCGTGGTTCTTATTGTGTTTCCCCTGACTTCTCTCGTGGCTCCTGAATGCCGTCAGCTTCAATTCAGTCAGATTGAGGGCTGAGTGTGTAGGGGTGAGCCTACTCCAGCGACTCTCACCTGGGCATACCTTCTAAACACACACACACACACACACACACACACACACACACACACACACACACACACACACAAATAGTTCTCCTGGGATGGGGACCTGAGCTACAAAAGCATTTTGTAGCTTAATGGTCATGAACTCTGTCTGGATCCAGAGAGAGAGAGTTCGGAAGGCCACAGGGCAGGACTGGAGTCCAAGATGGAGTCCTTCCAAGTCTGCTCTTAGGAGGGGGTCTTGAGACAGTGAGGCCTATAATCCTCTGGACAGGGGATGGGCCTCAGGCCTTCAAGGCCCCAGGGTGAGCAGCTTCATAGGTGGTTTGTGTGCCCGTTGAAATGCTCTGGGTGTGGCCTGCACAAGGCGAGGCTTCAGGGAGAGCCTGCTGGGGACTTGGTTGGGACAGGGCCAGTGAGGAGGGCTGCAGCTTCAGCAGGTCTGCAGCAGAGAAGAGTAGGAACGTTAGGGACTGGTGAAGAAGAACTGTAGCTCTCGGTGGGGGGGGGGGTCTCCTTGGATTTTGTTTCTGGCCTTACCACCCTCTGCCTCTCTCCTGTCAGGGTCATTACCTACTCCAGAAAACTCTCCATCCTCACATGAAACTGTCTCCTACTGTGTGTGTGTGTGTGTGTGTGTGTGTGTGTGTGTGTGTGTGTGTGTGTGTGTGAGTGTACATGAGCTCAGTGGGGGAGGGGAAGGTGTATTTGTGATGTCCTATGCTGAGAAGTGACAGTGGGCCAGCCAGCCCCTGCCCTTCAGAGCAGGTAGAAGTAGACAAGAAACCCGTGAAGGATATAGGACTCCTCCTTTGCCTGTTGAAGAAGCCAGTGTTCCTGGTATCAGGAGTGGACAGATCATGCACCTTTAATCCCAGAACTCAAGAGGCAGAAGCAGGCAAATCTCTGAGACAGGATGTCCACGGCTATGTGTCTTGAAAAACAAAAACCCCACCACGACCACAAAACAGAAGTGCAGGTGGAGGCAGCCATTCTCTCTGAGCCAAGCACGCCTTGGGAGGGGATTACTCTGGGGTGACCTACGACTTGGGCTCAAGGCCGCCCATATGGGATTCTGATGCTCCAGGGTATGATTGGGGTTCAAGGGCAGAACCTGCTCCAAACCTCAGGGACCTAGAGGGAAGAGAAGGGAGGGGATCCAGATTCCACCTCTGGGCATCCAGGGGTCCTTGTCTCTCCCCAGTACATGCTGGTCTCATTTCCTGCTACTCCTGCACAGTGGCTTTCCCCAAGACACGGTGGGGCTGAGGACTATGAACTCTGTAGTTCCTGTGGGCTGTGGGATGCTCAGAGGAGCTGATCCAGCATCCCCCAGAGAGTTGGCACACATGTTTGGTAAACGGCCCCCATCACCAATAGAGCACTGTGTCCTCACTGGAAGGGGACTCCACCAAAGGCGAACCCGTGAAGAATAAACCTCCGGGAGAAGCCCCGTGACTCCAGGAAACGCGGGTGGGTTCTAGGGTGGAGGTAGCAGAGGCGCCAGCTTTGCCAGCTGCTCCAGGGTTCAAAAGAGGGGGAGGAGACATCGGGGGACCTGACCATGGCCAGCTGGTCCTGGAGGAGGGGAAGATTTCCAGGAGATGAAGGGTCATCTGGGAGCAGGAAGGGTGGCAGACGACATGCACTGAGTGTCGGGAGTTTATAGGCCGGTGAAGAAGTTCCGTTCCGGGGACTGAAGCAGTGTGCCCAGAGTCAGGCTCAGAAACATCTTTCTTCTCTAAGCTGCTCTGGTGCCCTCTGTGCCTCCATGGGAGAAGACACAAAACAGAATTCCAAAGGCCAGAAAAAAGATCAGGGAAACATCCGGGGCAGCAGCTGTGCAGGGGACAGGGAGGTGGCGGGCAAAGCAGGCAGCCCTTTGGCAGCCTAGTGATGTCTCTGTGTCCCTGGCAGGACTGTGCCACACGGGAGCTCATTACTGTCACTTATCTGCCTGGACTCTGGTCTCTTCTGTAGTCTACTTTACCCAGTCTGAGGCATTCCTTTCAGGCACCTGACCGGCCTTGAGGAGCAGGAGAAAGGGCCCAGGTAGAAAGTGGAGAGGCCAACGGTGGAAGTGGACTGGATGAGGCCTTGTTTGGGGTGGAACTGGCACAACACTGCAGGGGAGGGTGTGGAGTTTTGATTGACAGGAACAGGCTAGCAAATGGAGCTGGGGTAGATGGGGCATACAAGGGGCGTGGAGAGTGGTGGGTGGGACCTGGGCCCGGAAGGAGTTCCGGTGAGGCCTAAAAGGGGTGGAGTTGGATGGGGACAGACTGGAGTGGGTGGGGCCTGAGCTAAGTGGAAGGTGGGCAGGAGAAGGAAGTGGGGGCAGGCTGCTAAGGCCACTGGAGGGCTTCGAGTTCTGAATTCAGAAAAGCTGGCAGGTGTCACCATGGCAACTGCAGAGCAGGGACATCTTTGAAAAGGGAAAAGGACAAGTTTGATGATTTTATTTTCTATCTTTACGCTCTTCACCGGGAAGAGAAGTGGGGGCCTTGGAGTGCTGGAGGAGGCTACGCAGGCAGGGATGGTGGACCCCACAGAGACAACAATATGGATCAATCTGCAAGGCTGGTGATGACTGTGCCGTGTAGCCCCCAGGTCCCACTCCCTCTCCTGATGCTGGTCTACCCACACAGTGCCTTCCGGAACCTGCTTTGAGAAGCTGGGTCATCCAGGCCTGCCTCTAGGCAGGTCTTGCCAAATACCCCCACAGCAAAACTTTTCAGGCCCGAGACTTCCATCCCATCTAAAAATGTCCCTGTCTCTATCCACAAGCCTCAAGCTTGTGCAAGCTGGGTAGCGCCCTCATGCCTCAACTGCCCAGTGATTGGGGGAGAATCCTAGTACCCAGCCTTCCCATGGCTGGCTGGTGCTTCAGGCATGATCTGCGGTGCAGCAGGGATCAATCACAGGCTTTGGGGGCTTTAGATGGAACTTAGATGCCACTCTCGCCCTTCACCTACAGGCATAGAGGTACCTCTCTGACTAGGCACCTGCAACAGGTCGTGAGGTCTCCCACTGAGGAGCTTGGTAGATGGGAGGAGATAGTTCCTCCCAAGGTCTGCCTGCCTCTGTGAGTGCTCAGGCCCTGCCTGCATACCAGAATCCCTGGGCCTCTGTTTCTTGAAGGTGCCTTTTCTCCCTGACAAGAAAGCAGACAGATGAATAGCTAAGGGGTTTTGGTCTCCGTCCCCAGGGTGGGATGCGTGTGCACTGATGGGTACCCTCATCCCACAGCTTTGAAAACGTCCGTGGGGATATTATTTTAGGCTCTGTCTTAGTTACTGAGAATTTCGGAGTAATTGGATTTTACAGCTAAGTGCCCAGTCAGCAGTCTGATAGGCCTCTCTGTCACAAACAGTAACTCCCAGAGTGTTTCTGCCCTGGCTGGCGGGCCCCACGTAGCGCCTGTGTTATTGATAATTCCTCATCAGAGCTCTGCAGAGGAGGCTTCTCAATTCTAGAGAAGGAAGGGAGGCCCAGAGAAGTCAAGGAACTCATCCAAGGTCACACAGCAAGCAGGTTAAGGAATTGGGATTCAAACCCAGAGCATCGCATAACTGTAAACTATGGTCCTAGATGGACCCTGGGCTGATTTCTGACCACTCGTTCCTTGTATCATTAGGCCTCATCCTTTCAGCCTCTATCAAAAACCAAAAAAGTACTGCTGCTGACAGGGTAGGGCTGTGGATAACGACTAAAAGAGTTCTCGAGCCAGGCATATAATACAGCAAGCACTAAATCAATGTTGACTTTCAGCCCCTGCCTTGTACAAAGGCTGCGCGGGGGCGGGGCTAGGGGTGGCGGTGCTATGCCCATATCCAGATTATCAGGTCTCAGGAGTCCTTGAAATTTTCCTAGAAACAGCCTCTAAAATAAAAGTCAAATTGTATGCCAAATCGGGTTCTGCCGCAGCATGGATTCTTGGGGCTGGCAGGCTTCCCATGCAGAAGGGGGAAGGAGTTCCACGCTCCATGAGGGTGTGGCCCTGGTATAGCCCACAGCCTCCTAGGTGATCAGTACGTGAGAACTAGAGAGCCAAAGAATCCTCCCTTCCTCGCTGGCTTTGGTCCATGCTCTGAGACTCATCTTTTCCTCGGAAATCCAGGGTCTTCCTCCAAATGGCTGTGGAAATCCAAAATTGGGTTTAGGCCCCACTCACCGGGAAGTTCCCTTAGGACACTACCCTACTCACCCGGAAGTCCCCTCAGGACTCTGCAAACAGGCAAGTACGGAGAAAGAGAGAGTCAGGAGTGAGATGCTCAGGATTCTAGATATTAGAAGTCACTTCATGAACTCCCCATTTTCCAGACAGAGGTACTGAGGACTAAGGAAGAAAATGGTGTGGCCAGGTCAGAGTTGGAATTAGTGCTCCGTGGATCTTGACCCGAAGATCTTGTACCTTGTAGCTGCCACAGATCAGCTGGGTGAAACCTGGCACCCCTTTCTCATGTCAGCTTTGGGAGTTGAACCCTCCTAGGGGTAGGGGGACTGAAGGTGGGGGTGAGTCACAGTCTTAGATTCAGTCTAACACCCGTAGTGTGTTTTTGAACACCTACTGTGTGATCCACTATAAAGCTACCATAATGACTGGTTCCTTTAAAAAGAACTAGGGTGGCCAGCAAGTTGGCTCACTGTGTAACTTGAATGAGTGGATTATTCCTCTCTGATGTTTCCCAGCTGTGTGATCATGGACAAGTGGCTCAACCTCTCTGCTCCTCCTTGTAAAACAGGTAGCGATGGCTTGACTCCTTAAGTTGTGGTGAGATATAAATGACTGTATGGACTTCAGAGTAAGTAGACACTCCTCTGAACCAGGGTGGCCATGTGGCACGATGAATACTGTCATAATTTCAGGTCCTAAAATTGTTCTGACAACTCTAGAAGGGGTCAACACAGCATGGCTCCAACCTTATCCTGGGGATTGTGTCAGAAGAAGGAATATTCGTGGCCTATGCACACATGATACTCTGTGCAGCCACTGAGTCTGGAGTCTCTGGCCGGTCCCTACAGGACTGTGCACCGGGCCTTTGGAGTCCACACACTGGCTTCTCTTTGTGACTTTACTCACCAGCCCCAAATGCTAACTCCTACAGGGAGGAGTTCACCTGAGGATGTCCCACTTGTGTGCCGTACACAGCAGCCTGTGGACAATATGGAAATGCATCAGGCCCCCAAAGGAAGAGAGGTTCAGTGAGTCACGGCTATGGCTGGCTACGGCTGCTAAGAAACAGGAGACAGGAGCAGAGAGTACAGGCTGCAGAGAGGGCTGTCCTGAGCAGAGTGGGCTGCCCTGAGTGGCATGAGGCTACAAGCTCCCGTCTGGTAGTTGTCCATACAAGGGCCTTGTTATTGAGAGAGGCAGGGCTAATTCAACAGCCCTACATGGGAAAATGAGAGGCTGCTGGGAAAACGCTTCCCATCATCACCAAGATTTATTTGGCTCCAGTGACAGGCTGTCTGCCCCAGCCTACCACAGAGTACGGCAACGTCTTCGTCTGGCTGTGTGACCTTGCGTGGCACACCTAACTTCTCTGGGCTTCCAGAAACCGAAGCACAGAGATAACCTTGCTGGAGGCAGGCAGCCAGGTCACAATGTCCTCAGAGATTGCTATCAGTTCTAAGAGCCTGGGAGCCTCTTCTTAGCCAGCCTCCCAGGAGGTCCCTTGACTCAGGGAAAGAAGCCAAAACAAAGCTGTAGGGGGACAGAAAGGGAGCCACTTTTAATTAGAAAACACGTCGCCCTTCTGATTATCAGACTTCTTCAAAGAGCCTTTGAGAAAGTACCGGGAGAACACAAGCCCCATCCACGGAGCTGACTTGACTCCATGCTCCAGCCAAGCATTGGAATTCCACAGACATAATGTGCAGCAGCAGTCGAGGGCTGCTGGCCCTGGCCGTCACTCCGTCCCCACAATCAAACAGCATGCATGATTTTAATTAACGAAGAAGGCAGAAGAGATACAGGGAAGCAGCGTCTGGGCCATTTCCTATCGCGGCTGAGCCATCCCTAGGGGTCCAACCAGGGTAGGAAAGAAAAAGCTGTTCATCATTGGCTTCCTAGACAGTGACAGGATTGGGTAGACAGCTCTGAGTCCCTGAGGCCCTGGCTGATAGGAGCTGGCTCCTGCTAGGGTGTGGGGGAAATAGCTAAGTGCACGGATGCCCAAGGCAAGGTGTAGAAGGTGGGCATACCAAGGAGAGATGGTCAAAAGGCCTTCTCTGGAAGCCCTGGGAGTTTTAAGCTGAGGCTGTGAAGGATGTATACAAGTTTGCCTGGGTTAAAATGGACACTGGTCTCTGAGCCATTCCCTCTAAGTAAGCTAGCATTTACAGGGCTCCTAGAGTGCCCAGATCTCTCACGGTTGAAGAACACATTTGTGTTTCAGTCAAGCCTGGATTGTATTTACCCTTCTACAAATGAAATTATAAAATATCATTTTTAATACGTTTTTATAGAGAAAGGAGCCAGAGGGGGGCGAGTGCCTGGGGCCCTGAGAACTCACAGTGGTGTTTTAAAAACCGAACCCATGACTAAGAAGGTGCTTTCCTGGCTGTCCCTCCAAGCCCCAGCTTTAATTAGCTGTGTGCCCCTGAGCCATTGTGAACCCTCTTTGATGATCAGCTTGCCCTTCTGGGGACCTGGAAGTAATAAACCCATCTCTAAGGCTGCACACTCCAGGCACTGGTGACCCCAGAGCACATTGGGTAAGACAACACTGGAATTACAGAGCAAGCTGCAACAGCCATGAGCCTGGCGGAAGTGAGAGCTTCCGGGAGGATTAGGGAGCTGCTGCCAAGACAGGACCCATCTCAGGACTTAGGTCATCAGAAAGATGAGGTCCTGGCTCCACCCCTCTCCCATCCCACTTCCTGTTCCTCCCAGTACACCTTTCTGAAGGAGAAAGAGCAAGCAGGTACTCCTGTTTCTAGGGATGAAGGGAGCCTCTGTGATCTCAACATGAAAGAGATTTCTGTGTATGCATCCGCTCCTGTGCCTGAGGCCCTACCCTCTGTGCCTGTCTCCAGCCCTTCCTGCACACAGTGGTAGCCTCATGCCAGTGAGTATGTGTTCTGTGCAAGGTCCCGGTGTTTAATGGAACCTCCTCCCTCATCCCTACCCCAGCAAGCTCCCAAAGTCCTTCCTTCTCCACTTGACTTCCAGGCTTCCTCGCTTTGCCTCCAGATTACACAGGTTCCCCGACAGCACTCTAAGGTCCAGCGACATCTCCCAGTTG